>NW_027517343.1:3548333-3866166 GCF_048772815.1 Callospermophilus lateralis
AGTCTGAATCCAGGGAACAGGGGACTTCTCTAAAGAGCTTTGCAACTCTGAGCCACATAACCTCCTGATCAGGGAGATTAATGAGACCACTGGAGAACAGAAAGCCAATCAGTGCATTTGTTACAAAGAGGAGAGTCATCATAGAAAGGAGACATCCATGATGCTTCTGAGGGAAGCCAAATGGTTAAGCAAGACCTGGACCCACCTAGCGCAAATGGCACTAGCAGAACTGAGAATCTCTTCTCAAGTTTCCCCAGAATTGATTCCCAAAAAAGCTCAGCTGACTGTTAACAATAGATAGAAACAAAAGTCAGTTTGACTGCTTCATCTTAAACACTTAGCAAAGACAGTTAAGACCAAAATACAGCCACTCCTGGGCATATTAAATAATAATAATAATAATAATAATAATAATAATAATAATAATAATAAAATTTTAAGGTATGCACTTTATCTTATCCTCCCAAAATAAGTAAGACTGGAGGCTACAAAGAAGGATTCTCACACAGGAATGCCTAATACTTATAAAAAGAGACTATCAAGAAGAGCTGCCACAGGCAGAAGTTTTCAGTTTAAGACCTACAGATATTCCTAACCTACACAGGTAGGCTTGGTGTTTGCTAGTACGATTATCCAGCCCTGAGTAACAGAATTAAAGGTTTCTCTATTAGACGCAGAGGTCATACTAGTAAAAGGATTTTTACAAGATCAGATGACATTAAATTATTAAACTGTGTCTTATTGGGAGGGCCAACTGTAAGACTTAAAGTTAAATATTAAGTTGACAGTCCTGATAATTGGGGATATTAAAGACTGGTGAGGGAATTTCTATACAGTGACATGTTCCAGCTGCTGCAACATTTATTCAGTACTCATGGTTTTTGTTTCACTCATAGAAGAATCCATTCACAGATGACTTTACAACCTGTTCTTCCCCAACCTGACTTCAAACCGAACTGACTTCTAAAGGGCAACTCATGTCTCTCAACTGACTTCTAATAGGCAACTCATGTCCCTCACGACGAGCCCACTCACGTCACCCTGTCTCAGGACAGAAGAAGAAAAAATTAGTGATGCCACTCTTTTTACAACAATGGAGAGAAAGATAAATAGACTATCAATATAAATAATTAATTAAGTCAGGTAAAATCAGGGAGATCGTTTTTGGGTGAGTTGTAAAAATTTGGAGACTCTTATCTGAGGGATTAATATTTCCTCAGTGCTCTTCCCATAATCTATCAAAGATTTGAAAGGGACACAGAGAAAAGGGGGAAATTGTAGACCCTACCTGATCTTTTATTAAAATTGGGAGCCATCATGCCACAAAGCCATGATAAGATAATTTTGGCTTTACCATAAATTACTTCAAATTCTGAACCTGCGTGGAATGCCTGCCCACGCCTTGAACTCACGCATGCCCAGCTCTCTGACCAGATAGCAGCCCTCTCTGAAACTTTAGTGACACATCATAAATATTTGCCTTCTCTGGCCAGACAACAACCCTCTCTGAGGCTCTAATGGTCCTCATGAATTCTGATGTAGGGACAGCAAAAAAATTGTAAACTACCTTTAATGTGATGTTTATCAGAGTTCTGTTATCTGTAACCCCCCTTTTGTGTAACTTTCTGGGCTATAAAACTGGGCTGTAGGAAAGCTGGTTTGCTGTCTTGTTCCCACCATTTTGGGAGGGAGAGGCAGCACGGCCGGTGGAAATAATAAGCTTAATTTTATTTGATTTTAATTTGAGTCAGTGGTCTTTTCTAGCGTCCTGGTCTAACAGGTAAACACTCCAAAGACGTGGAGCTCTGCCGGCCTAAAGACTTCTTGAGAAACTTCCTCTGAGGTTGGGCACTTGAAATATATGTTGTTGTAAGGAGATTTAGCTTCCTTTCTAGTGACACCATAAAAGCTGGGTCTGCATCTACGTGACCTGGAGGACATGGTTTCTTGTATTCTAATGAACATGAGGCAGCAGTGCTGAATTTTGTATTTGTAGGTAAACTGTGGCCACTTGGTGCTAAGTGTCTCCCCGTGTGAACTGTGAAGCCATTTGGTCATCCTCCACTTTTCGTGGTGTTTCTTGCTGCTGCACTGGGAGTTTGGTATTTGCTTCATGAAATACAACGAGTTCAACTGGGACCCAGTATTGGAGAGAGTTCTGTCACTTGTGGTGACAGAGAATGCACCAACCAGGCTTCTATCTCACAAAGCTTGCCCATTTGTCCATAGAAATCTGACTCTGAACTTTGCCCAGAAACCTCTCCATGTAACAAGAAGGGTCTGCTGGCTGCACCATATCAGTCACAAGCCATTTTGAAGGCAATGGAAAATCCTCCTGGCCACACCACAGATGTATTATCACACACCTGCCCACCACTGCAATAGGCCCACTACTCAGCAGGGTCCAAGTTACTGGCATCTTTGTTCTACACCATTTTCATGAAACCCCGTCAATAATGGCATTCTCTTGTACACTCATGATCAGGAAAAAGACATCCAAAGGTTCTCCAGTGCCACCTGGTTAAGGGAATTTCAAAATTTTTATTGTATTTATTTAGCCATTTTTCATGGATGAAGTTGGAGGCATTGTGGGTTTCAGTTCATTCAGGAACCATTAAATGGTGAGGAAACTCATTTCAATGAAATCTCTGGAGAAATCTCACAGGCAAGTCATCCCATAGATTGGTCAAAAGGTCACATGAAGCCAGGCCCATTGAGGTCTTCAATGTGACGTCCATGGGTGTTCTGACTGTCAACTATGGCTGCCACATCTTTCAGAATAAAATCATGTGATATCTTAGCTGAGATTCCAAGGCTCTGTGGAAAGTCACCCTTCTTTTTTGATCTCAGTTTCCAAGGGGAAATCCAATGCGTGGCCTCCTAAAATCTGAACACAGTTCATGGCAATATTTCTCTGAGATCAGTTCCAGAACTCAGACTCTAAGGGGAATCACACCAGAGTTCAAGCCCAGGTAGACCCTGTCATCACTTCCAAGCACTACACAAATGACCACAATTAAAACCAAAACACTCCCACAAGGCCCTCATCTTCTTCCATATAGACACTCATCATAACCTGTGGCTGGAGGTTTCCATGAGGGGCTCAGCCCAAGACAGTGTACAAAATAAACTCCCTTGCCCCTAATTTGCCTAAAGTCAGGGTTGCCTGGACACCCTTCCTGAGAACCAGGAGTGATCAAATAAGCCTGCCATAAATACTGCTCTGCTTCTCCAATTTGAGGCCTACTGACTCTTGGGTATAGACTCTTTATGTGAATTGGAATCATGAGAAAACCCAAGCACATATGGGCTATCATCTGCAGGGTTTTGAGAACTCATTTGACACAAAGGATCCCTATTTTCACTTGATGGAGGTTAGGAACGTTACAGAGGAAGGCGAGAGACTTCGTCCACAATGACTGCTTTTTTGGCCATTTTGGTTTTGGAAGCACACGTGGGAACTTTCTTTAGATCCATCAGGTGCTGAGAATCTATGCAACAGCCTCACACATGGCCAAGAGTCTGATGCAGACACATTCCTTTCCAAAGCAATTAAGCAAAGAGCAACAGGTGATGCCCATTAATTCCCCTTGAAAACCGTTTCCTTCAGGATTCACAAAGGAGTGGCCTGAGGCAAAGACCTTTCTGACATTCAGGGCAACAGAACAATAGGTAAGCAAATGGCCCATTGCAGGGTTTCTCCAATGATATCTGAGTTTTCTGAGATGATCCCATTCCCTTCAGCTATCCAGTACATGGCCATGTCACAGAGCTTGGAGGTGGTACATATCGTGGACACAAAACCCTGAACCTATTCTGGAGAGTGGCCAGAATTCAAGAAGACATACAGGAACTTAGGAAGATAGTAGTTGTTGCCCATCCATTAGGCAAGCCACAGTCCATTCATAAATTGGGCAGGATGAATGCTGTGAAGTTTTCTACTTGACAGGACACATCCATTGATGCATTCTCTTTTCTAATGTCTACAACCACGGACACAGTGGGATAAACAGACATAGAAACACTCGCATTGTCAAAAGACTTACTAGAAACAGTCCACTCCAAATCAAACAAACCGACTTTCCTATATATTCTCAGATCATGAGACAAAACCACAAACTCACACGCACACCCACAAAGTCAACTCCTTCCCCCAAGTAGGTCTGTGACTATCCGGAGTGTCCTCTGACTGATGGGACATACTACGTTTCCCCGAAATGGGCTGTCCTATGTCATATCTTGTCTCCTTGGCCAACACTGTGAAGTTGTCAGGTGCCAGTAGTGAGACACTACCTGCTTTCTCAGGAAAGGCCCCTCTTCAGAGCTCCCCTGGAATTTGGCCATCCTCACATCAGTAGTTACACAGAAAGACCGATTCTGTCCTTGGTAAATCCAAACATGTGTGGCCACTGGGACTGGGACTGGGAATGACTCTGGGTGCCTGGCTTCCTGGATCCCAAGTTCAGAGAGTTCCATCACCAAGAAAGTTATATAGGTCACTTCCTTCAAGAACTGAATGAGGTCACTGCCTTGGCAACTTCTTTGTCCTAACAGTTGCTTCCAAGTGTCCCATTAGATGGAGGCTGCCCCTACTTTCTGTGACACTTTCACAAGTAAGAATGGTATATCAAACATAGGCACCCGTAAACAGCTCTCCACACAGGCCTGGTTTGGTCCATCTTCTCTACATTAAGAAGAGAGAGACTGCTTCAGACACACCCCTTCATCCTGACCTGTTTTTTTTTTTTTTTTTGTCATGAAAGATGACTTTCGCTCTCTCAGGTCCTTCATAGCTTTCTATATCTTCCCCAGGGTTCACTTCTGCATGGACCTTTGAGGTTCTCAGCAGGTGGAAGATCTCTTACATTTCTATATAAGACCAACTTTGTCCTTGCTTTTCTGTAATGTTAGGTTGAGGAAACAAAGTATGGTTAGGGTTAATAACATGATTGATTTGGGTTAGGAATCATTCTGCTGCATGAATAATGGTATTGGGAACCTGCAATATTTATAAGGATATATAGAGGTGAAATATATGTATGAAAACACAAATCTAGGTAAGATTTGAAGCCCAAAAGGGCATTGGATCCTTGATTGGGATACTTTACTCTGAATTATGTTGTGCACATGTGTCTCAGATATATCTATACATAATGGCATAGGACCTTGTACCTTGGATAATTGAATGTCGACGAGAACATCCAGTCAAAAAAGGATAGTTGGTAGGATTAGGAAGATACTTGATAGGATTAGAAAAAAGAGTCAGTATAGGATTTGGACAAAAAGTTCTTTAGCAATAGGGTTTCAGGTAGACAGAAAATGTAAATGTCAGCACATTTGAAGAGTCAGTCACAATGATGAACTGGAGAAAATATGTAGGAAAGCAGATATCATTAGAGACATTAAGAAATCAGGCAAATGATGAAGTGATTGATAGGATTAGACATTTTCAACAGGCTTGAGGTTGAATACATAATCTTAGGAAGAAACAAATATGTAGTCACCAATAGGATTGACATTTGAGAGCATTAGGCAACATGGATATGGGTGATTTTCATAATCCATACTCACATTCCATTTAGGCTTTGGTACAATTGTGTGACTTTGCATTTGGTGGCCAGAATATTACTGTGATAAAATGTATATGTAGATCAGGTGACATGAGTATTTCTTGCACCATTTCTGGGAGCAATATTTAGAAGAGATATAAATTAGTATTGGGGGCACAAATAGGTGTACCATGTGTGAATATATAATATAACTGATTCCAACTTTAGAAATTGGAATAAATTGATATCTGAAAATACACAGTAAATGTTATATTGATATACATACATTCATTCCAACAAGTTATACATCTAATGGTAATATTAGGGTTGTGGTTTATCATAAAGTGTGTGAGTTTTGCTTCAAAATTGATTATGGAAATCGAAAATAATGTGTTTGGAAAGAAGTCTCATGAAATGACCAGTCAAAAGCAAGGAGGAATACATGTGTACTGAAGCAGGAAGTGATTGAATGTGTTTCAAATGTCTTTAAATTTGTGAACTTATGGATGAAATGTTTATACTATGATGTACAAAAACTGAAGAAATAGTAATGTACCAGTGTTAAATAAAATGAACGTCAAAATACACATCATGCCCCATTGGAATCTACATGCATTGATGTTAAATTGGGTCAGTTACTGTAGAAATATAAGGATTTGTTTGCACCATTCAGTGAAGTGAGTTTTCAGTACTAGAAAACAAATATGTATTTCAGGTGGATGAATATTTCTGAAAATAATCGTATGAAAATTTGATTATAAAACCACATACATGACCATGAGTGAATTATTAAGGGAGTGTATAATAAGACACATATATTTTATATTTGGAAATATATATATATATATATATATATACATATATATATATATATATATATATATATATCACACAGAGAAACATTAGGAAGTAGCAATATATATGCAAATCAAAATTCATCGTGAAATATATATCATCCACCGATCCAAAAATATTAATTTTACTGAACATGGATTTATGTATAATGTTGTTCAACTAAAAATCTCACTCATAGTTTGAATTTTCAGTTCCAAAAGCGTTTAGGAGGGGTGATCTCTTCTCATACTTTGTTTCTGCCAAGTTAGCCACCTCACAAAAATGTACGTGTGATACCAGGTATGATTTTATATGTGCATATAAAAATACATGTGCTGAATTGGCTACAGAAAAAAGGAGACAGAAATTCACATATGTGTTAACTTTAAAAACACATGGAGTAATATTTCAACAAACAATTGACAAGATTTATAACTCCTACGCTATATCATGCAAAAGGCAAGACCAACTATACACCATGCCTCCTCTGAACTGCTTGTATTAATATTATGTTTGGGTTATTTGTCTCCATCATTTTAGGATTAGTAGTCAGAGTCTATTAGGGTATGGGTTACTGACAGGGATTCAGTATTTCGAATGGAAAATTGGAAAATGAATCCAATGTGTATGTAAATATGTGCTACACAAAAATCTTCCCACTCTCATCCAGAACAATACCTTGACAACACCTTCACCCCATGTAAGACACAATTAGAGGAGAAGAGTTAGAAAATCCATGAATACATATCTGGAATGGAATGCGATCAGGAGTTCACAACCTTGGAAGTGTTAGAGGAGTTTCCAAAAGTAAGGGACAGGGTAAACACTTCAAAAACATGGAGGTCTGTTGTCCTAGAGACTTCTTGAGATACTGCCTGTGAGGTTGGGCACTTGAAATATATGTTGTTGTCACGTGCTTTTGCTTCCTTTCTAGTGAAACCATAAACCTGGGTCTGCATCTATGTGACCTGGAGGACATGGTTTCTTATTTTCCATCCGTGGGTGGGCCCCTTGCTTAAGAGCTCTGGCTACTGGACAAATTTTACACAAAGAAGCCGCTAATCTGACTTTTGGGGCCCCTTGAATTATCTACTCCCCACATCACTTGAAAGATCTTTTACCTTAAAAGGGCCTTCAAACCCTCCCTACATCCAGAGTTCTGTCACTCCTCACTTACTTTCTGGAAAACCCTAATATTATTTTCCTCCCCTGCTCTGCACTGAACCCTGCCTCACTGCTCCCAATGACTCCCATGTCTCACACACCAACTCATAATTGCTTGGAAAACTTAGATGATTTCCTCCCCTGTCATTCTTCCATTTCTGAGAGACCACTCACCAAGCCTGACCTTATCTGGTTTACTGACAGCAGTTCCTTTAGGCAGAATGGAACTCATTACTCTGGATACGCTGTATTTTCAGCCACTGAGATTATAGAGGCCAAAGTTTTGCCTTCAGGAACTACAGACCAGCAGGCTGATTTTATAGCATCCACTCGTGCCTGCCTTCTAGCACAAGGCAAATCCCTCACCCTCTAAACCGATTCAAAATATGTCTTCCATATCTTATTATCCCATGCTGCAATTTGAAAGAAGCGAGGCCTACTTACCACCAAAGGTAATGCGATCACTAATTCAGCTCTTATAACCAATCTGATAGAGCCCTCCCACTTACCCACCCAGTTGGGAGATGTCCATTGTAGGTCCCATCAGAAGGACGGCTCTCTTATCACTGAGGGCAATGCCAAAGCTGACCAGGTGGCACGAATGGCTGCTACCACTTCCAATCATGGCCCCCATGGTGGACATATAATGGCCACTTTAGACAGCTCATCTGAAGCCCCTACTTCTTTCAGTAAGAACAAGCATCTTTTCAAGTTCCTTCATACTCTATTCCTTTCCAATTCTCAGTCTTTGACCCTCTTTTTACAGAGTTTCTTCTTCCTCACTCCCTCTGACAAGCCATGCTACAGAATATAGCCTCTAATTGTCAGATCTGTCAGCGGACCAACCCTCATACTCCTTTAAGGCCCAAACGTTTCCCTTCCCAACAAGCCCGGGGACACATTCCCTCTGCTGACTGGCAGGTAGACTTCACCAACATGCCCACAGTATGACACACTAAATACCTCCTTGTCTTTGTGGACACTTTCTCTGGTTTGGTTGAGGCATTTCCCACTTCCAATAAAAAGGCTTCCACTTTAGCTTCAATCTTACTGACAGACATCATCCCCAGGTTTGGTATGCCCACTTCCCTACAATATGACAATGGCCCTGAGTTTACTTCTAGGATCACACAAAAGGTCTCTCAAGCCCTCTCCTTCAAGTGGCATTTCAACTGTCCATACTTCCCCCAGGCTTCAGGGAATGTGGAAAGGGTAAATCGTACTCTAAAGGAAGTCCTTACCAAATTGACAATGGAATTAAACATAGACTGGGTCAAACTCCTTCCCTTGGCTTTGCTTCGAATCAGAGCTCTCCCTAAGAAACCATCTTTACTGTCTCCTTTTGAGATAATGTATGAAAGACATCTTATAACCCCTGCGTTGGTCATTTCACAAGGACCTCTCACCCGAGATTTGTCTTTGCCTCTCTTGCTTCATCTCCGCTCGGAACTCTGGAAATATCAGGACTGGCTTCTTCCGGATCCAGTCTCCTCTCCAAACACTCCTCCCTTAACACCTGTTAGTCTAGTCAATTATAATACCCCAGAGGAGAAAGGGACTCTTGCCTCAAAATGGGAAGGCCCCTATCCTGTCATTTTCTGTACCCCCACCGCCGCCAAACTCTCCTTACCAGACAACCGTCTCACTCCCTGGAATCACATGTCTAGGTTGAAGCCACATCACCAGGAGGCCCCACATGCTGACGACAGGGCCACCCCAGAGGAACTCCAAGAATCACCTCCTGAACCTCCCCTTTACTCCTGCTCTCCACACCCATCTCACCCATTTAAGTTGCGGCTCACACGGTTTTCCTTGCAGCCCAATTCCTCTTAAAGAAGGCACAATGAGCTCTCCCAACACCCTAGTCTTCTCTAACTGCTTGTTTTTTGTGCTCTGCTTATTTTCTGTGCTCTGTCAGGACTGGTCTTTACCCTCCTCACCTACCATGCATTTATTCACTCTACGGGAACGATACTCAGAACATGGCATGCAGAAGGTCCGCGGAGTGGATGCAACTACTTGCTTCATCCACAACTGCACCTCTATTTCCTTAAAATTGTCACCTTCAAGGACCTTCGTCCCTGGTAGCTGGAACTGGCCTTTCATTTGCTTCCTTTTTGATCAAACAAAAGACTATTGTCATTGGTGGCCTGAGATATATAATGGGTGCCCCTATTGGTCATGCAGGTTCCATGATGAACGTGGTAGCTATTCTTACCACTCACTCGGTTACCCTGAAGGGTGGACTTCTAGTTACATAAAGTGGCATAAATTCATCCAATAACAATGGATGGTATACTTTAGATAAACCTGACCCCAAGGCCAAACGTTGGGGCTATGTTGAGTTTGCTGTCTATGCTCAGACAATCTCAGTCAGACCCACAGGGTGGATGACTATTGGCCGCACCCTGAATACGCCACCTAAGGCAACCATCCAGGTAGTCGAACACATTAAGGACTCAGAATCAAAATTTCGAGATCGTATCCATAGCTCATCCAAAGAGGATTCAGAGCCTTCAACCCCCTCAGGTCCCCCTCCCACATGGCTCAATTTGCTACACCAAAAGTTTTGATTATTAAACTCCACCCGTCTTTCTTTGCCTACTTCTCAGTGCTTTCTCTGTGCTTCACTTAGTCGTCCACTTCTAGCAGCAGTCCCATTAGCGGCAGAAAATATTCCAGCAAAACCCTACAATTTCTCTAAAAAGGACAACCCCTACATGTGACACGTATCCCACTGTGGGAAAGTTATTCCACCAATACTTTATTTCCTTTCATCTGTTTCCACCTGCCAATAATGAATCCTTTACCCGTTTGTTCCTTGAGCTACAACACCCCATTGAGCCCTGTGTTTAGGCAACCTGAACATTTCCTCTGGTGTAATGGGTCTTTAAGTACCTCAACGATCAATGTCTCTGGCACCTGTTTCTTGGTTACTGTAGTTCCTCAGCTATCTTTGAATACTCCCACCGAATTCCGACAGTTGGCCCTACCTTCCCGCACCCATAGGGTAGTCTTTCTGCCGGTTCTGGTAGGCCTCATTTTAACAACCTCAGTAAAGAGTCTCGGACTCTCTGGTGGAGCTATAGGTCATGCTCTATGGGCATCCAATGACCTTCAACAAAAACTGCAGGAAACACTCAATACCATGGCTGAGTCTCTGGGTTCCTTGCAGCGGCAGGTTACATCATTGGCACAAGTGGCTTTACAGAACCAAAGGGCAATTGATCTTCTCACTGCAGAAAAAGGGGTTACATGCCTATTCCTCAGAGAGGAATTTGCTATTATGTTAATGAATCTGGGCTAATAAAAAAATGTTGTTAAATTGCAGGAATTATCGACCCAATTGCTCAAACATACCTCCTCCAATCCCATCATGGGGTTCTTCCAATCCTATCTTGCCGTGTACTTACTACATATCTTGGGGCCCCTTATTGGGATGCTCCTTTTTTGTGCTCTCTTGACATGCAAAATGAAGTGCCTTCAAACCCAACTGCAAAAAATTCCTAATCAAACTTTCAACCAGCTTTTGCTTAGGCACTACCAGCCTCTGATGACCGATGAACCCCCAACATCTCCAAGAGAACAGTAACTCAGTGATGAATCTCACTACCAGGCATGATGGAATGCACTGGGTATCAGACAGCGGGAGACAACGAGCTCTGAGAACCTCTTAATCTGCCATCCTGGATTCATGAGTCTTTACCACCTTCTAAGATTTCTCATGGCCCTTGGCCTCTTCTATGTCAGTCCCCCAACATGGAACTTCTTCCAAAAAATGACATTTCCTTTAATTTTTATCTTCATTCTGTTTTTATTTGCTCTGATCTTCTTCAGGTGCTGGTGACGCCATGTCCAGGCAACGCTTCCAGTATTTCCTAGAGTCTCTGTTACAGGACCAGTGGCTGATACCAACAATCTCTTCCATCCAGGACTAGTTCCATGCCATCGACAACTTTGGCTTCAGGGAACATTCATTGACTTCACCCCTACGAAAGTAGCTGTCTATAGCCACTGGGTTTTATTTCTGGCTGCCATGATAATCCCAAACCTGCTCCCTGAGCATTCCTCCACTTCTCTTTCTATGCCCCACACCACCCCCACACAGCAGGAAGCAGCCGGATCTGACAAATGACGCCCCACTTCCTAAGAAAACAAAAAGGGTGGAATGTTGGGAAAAGAATAAATGGCAGCCATACCCCAGAGAAAAACCTCAACATGGCGCCTAAGGACTTCTTCTTCCTACCTTCTTCATTTCTGCAGTGGCGCAAAAAGTTCCCACCGTTGTGAACTCTCACGTCAGCGCCAATTTCAAATCTCACTTGTGGGGAACCTTAGCCCCAATGAGAACTAATTCCTGGGCTCTGGAGCTGATATCTGAAAGAACTTTCCAATAAACGGGTTGCTGCCATTTATCTAAGCCCTACCATCTCCCCCTTAGTTCTATATAAGCACACAGCTTTTAGCAATAAAATTGGAATTCTCCCGGTGAAGTGTCATTGCGTGGGAAATTATTTCACTCATGATCAGCAACAGGATATCCAAAGGTTCTCCAGTGCCACCTGGTCATGGGAATTTCAGAAATTTGATGGTATTTATTTAGCCATTTTTGAAGGATGAAGTTGGAGTCACTGTACGTTTCAATTAATGCAGGAACCATTATGTGGTGAGGAAGCTCATTTAAATTAAAACTCTGGAGAAATCTCACAGGCAAGGCTTCCCAAAGAGTGGCCAAAAGGTCACATGAAGCCAGGATCATTGAGGTCTACAATATGAGTTCCATATGTGTTTAGACTCTCAATTATGGCTGCCAAGTCTTTCAGAATAAAATCATGTGATATCCTGGCTGAGATTCTCACTGCACTGTGGAAAGACACCCTGGCACTCGATCTCAGTTTTCAAGGGCACTTCTCATGCGTGGCCTCCTAAAATCCCAACACATTTCATGGCAATACTTCTTTGAGGTAAATTCCAGAACTCAGTCTCTAAGAGGAATCATGCCAGAGTTCAAGCCCAGGTGGATCCAGTTATCTCTTCCAACCGCCAAACAAATGACCACAATTAAAACCAAACACTCCCACATGGCCCTCATCTTCTTCCATATAGACACTTATCACAACCTCTGGCTGGAGTTTTTCATGAGGGGTGCAGCCCAAGACAGTGTCAAAAATAAGCTCCCTTGCCCCTCATTTGCCTAAAGTCAAGGTGGCCTGGACACCCATCCGGTGAACCAGGAGTGATCAGATGGGCTAGCTGTTAATACTGCTCTGCATCTCCAATTTGAGGCCTACTGACTGTCAGGTATAGATTCTTTATATGATTTGGAGCCATGAGAAAACCCAAAAACCTATGGGCTAGCCTCTGCAGGGCTGTGCATAACTCATTTGACCCAAAGGATCCGTATTCTCACTTGATGGTGGTCAGGAACCTTACAAATGAATGCGAGAGACTTCATTCACAATAATTGCTCTTTTGGCCATTTTGGTTTTGGATGCACACATGGGATCTCTCTTTACATCCATCAGGTGCTGAGAATCTAAGCCACAACATCACACAGGGCCAAGAGGCTGATTTAGACACATCCCTTTCCAAAGCAATTAAGCAAAGAGCCACAGGTGGTGCCCGTTCATTTTCATTTGAAAACTGTTTTCTTCAGGCTTCACAAAGGGGTGGCCTGAGGCAAAGACCTTCCTGACATTCAGGGAAACAGAACAATTGATAAGCAAAAGGCTGAAAGCATGGTTTCTCAACTGAGACTTTCTTGGTCACACTGATATCTGTGTTTTCTGAGATGCTCGCCATTCCCTTCAGCTATCCAGGACATGGCAATGTCACAGAGCTTGGAGGTGGTACATATTTTGGACACAAAACCATGAGACTATTCTGGAGAGTGGTGAGAATTCTGGAAGAAACAGGAACTTAGGAAGGTAGCAGGTGTTGCCCATGGATAAGGCAAGCTGCAGTCCATTCATAAATTGAGCAGGATGAATGCCGGGAATCTTTCTACTATACAGGACATATCAATTGTTGCATTCTATTTTCTAATGTCTACAACCACGGACACAGTGGGATACACAGACATAGAAACACTTGCCTTGTCCAACGACTTACTAGAAGAAGACCACTCCAAATCAAACAAACCGTCTTTCCTACCTATTCTCAGATCATGAGACAAAAACACAAAATCACACCCACACCCACAAAGACACCTCCTTCCCCCATGTAACTCTGTGACTATCTGGAGTTTCCTCTGAGTGGTGGGCCATACTATGTTCCCCCAAAATGGCCTGTCCTATCTCAGATCTGGTCTCCTTGGCCAACTCTGTGAAGTTGTCAGGAGCCTGCGGTGTACCACTACCTACTTTCTCAGGAAAGGCCCCTATGCAGAGCTCTCCTGGTATTTGGCCATCCTCACATCTGTAGGTACCATGAAAGACTGACACTCTCCTTGGTAAATTCAAACAAGTGAGCCTACTGGGTCTGGGACTGGACTGGCTCCGGGTGCCTGGCTTCCTGGATCCCAAGTTAAGAGAGTTCCATCACCAAGGAAGTGAGGTAGATCACTTCTTCAGGAACTGAATGAGGTCATTGCCTTGACAACCACTTTGTCCTAACAGTTGCTTTCAAGAGTCCCATGAGATGGAGGCTGCCCCTACTTCCTGTGACACTTTCACAAGTTAGAATGGTATATAAACCATGGGCACCCGGGAACAGCTCTTCACCTAGCACTGTTTTGGTCCATCTTCTCTACATTAAGAAGAGAGAGGCTGATTCATACACATCCCTTCATGCTGACAAGGTTGTTTGCCATAGAAGATGACTTTTCTCTCTCAGGTCTTTCGTAGCTGCATACATCTTCTCAAGGGATCATTTCTGCATGGACCTTTGATGTTCTCAACAGGTGGAACATGCCCTACATTCCTGTATTTTAAGAGCAACCCTGTCCCTGCTGTTCTGTAAAGTTCGATTGAGAGAACAATGTATGGTTTGGGTTAGTAACATGTTCAATTTGGGGTTAGGAATCCTTCTGCATGACGAATAATGGTATTGGGAAACTATGATATTTACAAGAATATATAGGTGAAATATAAGTATAAAAACAGAAATCTAGGGAAGATATGAAGTCCAGAACGGCATTGGGCCCTTAATTGGTACACTTAGCTTTGAATTATTTTCTGCAAAAATGTCTCAGATTAATCTATATACAATGGCATAGGAGCTTGTACCTTGGATGATTGAATGTCGAAGAGAACATCCACTCAAAAAGGGATAGTCGGTAGGATTAGGAAGATAGTCAGTAGGTTTACAAAGAAGAGTGAGAATAGGATTTAGACCAAAAGTTCTTAAGCAATAGGGTTTCAGGTAAACAGTGAATGTAAATGTCAGCACAAGTGAAGAGTCAGTCACAATGATGAACAGGGGAAAATATGTAGGAAAATAGATATAAATAGAGACATTACTAAATCAGGCAAAGTATAAAGTGAGTGATAGGATTAGACATTTTCAACAGGCTTGAGGTTGAATATATAATCTTAGGAAGAAACAAAAATGTAGTCACCAATAAGATTGACATTTGAGAGCATTAGGCCACCTGGACATGGAAGGTTTTAGTAATCCATGCTCACTTTCCATTTAGGCTTTGGTACAAACTTAAGGGTGACCTTTGATTTTTTTGTCCAGAATATTACTGTGATAAAATGTACACATAGATCAGGTGACATGAGTATTTCTTCCACCATTTTTTGAGGAATATTTTGAAAACGTATAAATTAGTATTGAGGGTAAAAATAGGTGTACCCTGTGTCTATGAATATAGAGATAATGCATGAATAGATCATAAGTTAATAAATAATATAACTGGTTCCCCTTTAAATAATGTATTGAATTGATATCTGAAAATATATAAGAAATCATATATTTTTTAATTAATTTTTTTGTAGGTTGTTCAAAGCATTACATAGTTCTTGATATATCATATTTCACACTTTGATTCAAGTGGGATATGAGCTCCCATTTTTACCCCATATACAGATTGCAGAATCACATCAGTGGCAGAACCATTGATTTACATATTGCCATTCTGGTGTCTGTTGTATTCTCCTGCCTTTTCTATCCTCTACTATCCCCCTTCCCCCCTCCCCTCCCCTCTTCTCTCTCTACCCCCTCTACTGTAGTTCATTTCTCCCCCTTATATTTTCCTCCTTTCCCCTCACATCCTCTTGTATGTAATTTTGTATACCCCTAAGGGTCTCCATCCATTTACATGCAATTTCCCTTCTCTCTCCCTTTCCCTCCCACCTCTCATCCCTGTTTAATGTTAATCTTCTTCTCATGCTCTTTGTCCCTACTCTGTTCTTAGTTACTCTCCTTATATCAAAGAAGACATTTGGCATTTGTTTTTAAGGGATTGGCTAGCTTCACTTAGCATAATCTGCTCTAATGCCATCCATTTCCCTCCAAATTCTATGATTTTGTCATTTCTTAATGCAGAGTAATACTCCATTGTGTATAAATGCCACATTTTTTTTATCCATTCGTCTATTGAAGGGCATCTAGGTTGGTTAAAAAGTCTTGCTATTGTGAATTGTGCTGCTATGAACATGGATGTAGCACTGTCCCTATAGTGTGCTCTTTTTAGGTCTTTAGGGAATAGACCGAGTAGGGGAATAGCTGGATCAAATGGTGGTTCCATTTCGAGCTTTCCAAGAAATCTCCATACTGCTTTCCAAATTGGCCGCACCAATTTGCAGTCCCACCAGCAATGTACAAGAGTACCCTTTTCCCCACATCGTCACCAGCACTTGATGCTGTTTGACTTCCTAATGGCTGCCAATCTTACTGGAGTGAGATGGTATCTTAGGGTGGTTTTGATTTGCATTTCTCTGACTGCTAGAGATGGTGAGCATTTTTTCATATACTTGTTGATTGATTGTATGTCCTCCTCTGAGAAATTTTTGTTCAGGTCCTAGGCCCATTTGTTGATTGGGTTATTCGTTATCTCATTGTCTAATTTTTTTAGTTCTTTGTATATTCTGGATATTATGGCTCTGTCTGAAGTGTGAGGAGTAAAGATTTGTTCCCAGGACGTAGGCTCCCTATTTACCTCTCTTATTGTTTCTTTTGCTGAGAAAAAACTTTTTAGTTTGAGTAAGTCCCATTTGTTGATTGTAGTTATTAACTGTTGTGCTATGGGTGTCCTATTGAGGAATTTGGAGCCCGACCCCACAGTATGTAGATCATAGCCAACTTTTTCTTCTATCAAATGCCATGTCTCTGATTTGATATCAAGTTCCTTGATCCACTTTGAGTTAAATTTTGTGCATGGCGAGAGAAAGGGATTCAGTTTCATTTTGTTGCAAATGGATTTCCAGTTTTCCCAACACCATTTGTTGAAGATGCTATCCTTCTTCCATTGCATGCTTTTAGCCCCTTTATCGAATATAAGATAGTTGTAGTTTTGTGGATTGGCTTCTGTGTCCTCTATTCTGTACCATTGGTCCACCCACCGGTTTTGTTACCAGTACCATGGTGTTTTTGTTACTATTGCTCTGTAGTATAGTTTGAAGTCTGGTATAGCTATCCCGCCTGATTCACACTTCCTGCTTAGCATTGTTTTTGCTATTCTGGGTCTTTTATTTTTCCATATGAATTTCATGTTGCTTTCTCTATTTCTACAAGAAATGCCGTTGGGATTTTGATTGGCATTGGATTAAACCTATAGAGAACTTTTGGTAATATCGCCATTTTGATGTTGTTACTTCTACCTATCCATGAACAGGGTATATTTTTCCATCTTCTAAGATCTTCTTCTATTTCTTTCTTTAGGGTTCTGTAGTTTTCATTGTATAAGTCTTTCACCTCTTTTGTTAGGTTGATTCCCAAGTATTTTACTTTTATTGAGGATATTGTGAATGGGGTGGTTGTCCTCATTTCCATTTCAGAGGATTTGTCGCTGATATACAGGAATGCCTTTGATTTATGCGTGTTGATTTTATAGCCTGCCACTTTGCTGAATTCATTTATTAGCTCTAATAGTTTCTTTGTAGACCCTTTTGGGTGTGCTAGGTATCGAATCATGTCATCTGCAAATAGTGATAATTTGAGTTCTTCTTTTCTATTTTTATGCCTTTATTTTCTTTCGTCTGTCTAATTGCTCTGGCCAGTGATTCGAGAACTATGTTGAACAGAAGTGGTGAGAGAGGGCATCCCTGTCTTGTTCCAGATTTTAGAGGGAATGCCTTCAGTATTTCTCCATTCAGAATGATGCTAGCCTGAGGCTTAGCATAGATTGCTTTTACAATATTGAGGTATGTTCCTGTTATCCCTAGTTTTTCTAGAGTTTTGAATATAAAGGGATGCTCTACTTTGTCGAATGCTTTTTCCGCATCTATCGAGATGATCATATGGTTCTTATTTTTAAGCCTATTGATGTGGTGAATAACAATTATTGATTTCCATATATTGAACCAACCTTGCATCCCAGGGATAAATCCTACCAGATCATGTTGCACAATTTTTTTGATATGTTTTTGTATCCGGTTCGCCAGAAGTTTATTGAGGATTTTTGCATCTAGGTTTATTAGAGATATTGGTCTGTAGTTTTCTTTCTTTGAAGTGTCTTTGCCTGATTTAGGAATCAGGGTGATGTTGGCCTCATAGAATGAATTTGGAAGTTCTCCCTCTTTTTCTATTTCCTGAAATAGCTTGAAAAGTATTGGTATTAGTTCCTCTTTAAAGGTTTTGTAAAACTCTGCTGTATACCCATCCGGTCCTGGGCTTTTCTTAGTTGGTAGTCTTTTGATGGTATCTTCTATTTCCTCAATTGATATTGGTCTGTTTAGGTTGTCAATATCCTCCTGACTCAATCTGGGCAAATCATATAACTTAAGAAATTTATCGATGCCTTCACTATCTTCTATTTTGTTGGAGTATAAGGATTCAAAATAATTTCTGATAATCTTCTGTATTTCTGAAGTGTCTGTTGTGATATTGCCTTTTTCATCCCGTATGCTGGTAATATGAGTTCCCTCTCTTCTTTTCTTCGTTAGCGTGGCTAAGTGTCTGTCGATTTTTTTTATTTTTTCAAGGAACCAACTTTTAGTTTTGTCAATTTTTTCTATTGTTTCTTTCGTTTCGATTTCATTAATTTCAGCTCTGATTTTAATTATTTCTTGTCTTCTACTTCTTTTGCTGTTGTTTTTCTCTTCTTTTTCTAGGATTTTGAGTTGAAGTATTAGATCATTTATTTGTTGGTTTTTTCTTTTTTTAAGGAATGAACTCCAAGCAATAAATTTTCCTCTTAGAACTGCTTTCAATGTGTCCCATAGATTCCAATATGTTGTGTCTGTGTTTTCATTTATCTTTAAGAATTTTTTAATTTCCTCCTTGATGTCTTCTATAACCCATTGATCATTCAGTAACCTATTGTTCATTCTCCCAAGTGATGCATGATTTTTCCTTACTTCTTTTATCGTTAATTTTCAATTTCATTCCATTATGATCAGATAAGATGCATAGTATTATCTCTACTCCTTTATATTGTCTAAGAGTTGCCCTGTGACATAATATATGATCTATTTTTGAGAAGGATCCATGTGCTGCTGAGAAAAAAGTGTAACTGCTTGATGTTGGGTGGTATATTCTATATATGTCAATTAAGTCTAGGTTATTAATTGTGTTATTGAGCTCTATAGTTTCCTTATTCAACTTTTGTTTGGAAGATCTGTCCAGTGGTGAGAGAGGTGTGTTGAAGTCTCCCATGATTATTGTATGGTGGTCTATTAGACTCTTGAACTTGAGAAGTGTTTGTTTGATGAACATAGCTGCACCATTGTTTGGGGCATATATATTTATGATTGTTATGTCTTGTTGGTGTATGGTTCCCTTGAGAAGTATGTAGTGTCCATCTTCATCCCTTTTGATTAACTTTGGCTTGAAATCTATTTTATTTGATATGAATATGGACACTCCTGCTTGTTTCCGAAGTCCATATGAGTGATATGATTTTTCCCAACCTTTCGCCTTCAGTCTAAGTATGTCTTTTCCTATCAAATGCGTCTCCTGAAGGCAGCATATTGTTGGGTCTTGTTTTGTGATCCATTCTACTAGCCTGTGTCTCTTAATTGGTGAGTTTAAGCCATTAACATTTAGGGTTATTATTGAGATATGGGTGTTCTTCCAGCCATATTGGTTTATTTATGTTACTAAACATGGTTTGTTTTCCTCTTTGATTATTCCCCCCCCTTTACTGTACTACCTCCAGCTGTTGGTTTTCATTGACATTTTCCATTTCCTCTTCCTGTAATATTTTGCCGAGGATGTTTTGAAGAGATGGTTTTCTAGCTGCAAATTCTTTTAACTTTTGTTTATCATGGAAGGTTTTAATTTCATCTTCCATCCTGAAGCTTAATTTCACGGGATACACAATTCTTGGTTGGAACCCATTTTCTTTTAGTGTATGAAATATGTTATTCCAGGATCTTCTAGCTTTCAGAGTCTGTGTTAAAAGATCATCTGTTATCCTGATTGGTTTACCCCTAAATGTAATCTGCTTCCTTTCTCTTGTAGCTTTTAAAATTCTCTCCTTATTCTGTATGTTGGGCATCTTCATTATAATGTGTCTAGGTGTGGATCTCTTATGATTTTGCACATTCGGCGTCCTGTAGGCTTCTAGGATTTGGGATTCTGTCTCATTCTTCAAGTCTGGGAAGTTTTCTCGTATTATTTCGTTGAATAGATTGCTCATTCCTTTGGTTTGGACCTCAATACCTTCCTGTATCCCAATGACTCTTAAGTTTGGTCTCTTTATGTTATCCCATATTTCTTGAATGTTCTGCTCATGGTTTCTTAACAGCTTTTCTGAGCTGTCTATGTTCTTCTCCAGTTGAAATACTTTGTCTTCATTGTCTGATGTTCTATCTTCTAAGTGTTCTACTCTGCTGGTAGTATTCTCAATTGAGTTTTTAAGTTGGTTTATTGTTTCCTGCATTTCCAGGATTTCTGTTTGTTTGTTTTTTATAGCCTCTATCTCCCTGAATAATTGATCTTTTGCTTCTTGGATTTGTTTATGTAATTCATTGTCGAAGTGGTCTTTCATTGTCTGATTTTGCTGTCTAATGTCTTCCTTGAGACTCCAGATCATCTGAAGCATGTATATCCTGAATTCTTTATCTGACCTTCCATCTGCTGCAGATATTACCTCTTCTAAAGTTGAATTGACCTGCATTGCTTGTGGTCCTTTTTTTCCTTGTCTTTTCATACTGATCGCGTTTCTTTCTGCTTGGTGAAACTGTTGTGTTATTGATTTTTCCCCCTCTATATTTATATTGCTTTTGTATAGCTGCATCGTCTCCCTTGCAGGCTTTGGCAGTGGTTCTGCCCCTCCTTCAATTGAGGCAATGTGCCTACCATGCCAGAAGGCCGCTGTGCCTGTACTTTCGATGGGCCTGTTCTTTCGGTGGTCACAGGTCCGCCTACCTTGCAGGAGTGAGCAGCGGTTTTGCCCCTCCACTGGCCACTAGGCCTGTTCTGTCTGTCGGTTGCAGGTCTGTCTACCTAAAAGGCGCTGGTGGCAGCTCTGCCCCTCCCCCAACCGGGGTGATGTATCTGGCGGGCCACTGGGCCTGTTTTGTCAGTGGTCACGGTTCCGCCTACATTGCACGCGCGTGGAGCAGCTGTGTCCCTCTGAGAGTTGCTGAGCCTGACCTGCCGGTGGATGGCAAGTGTGCCTACCTTGCAGGCGCAGGGGTGGCTCTGCGGCTCCGCGGGTCACTGGGCCTGATCTGCTGGTGAGTTGCAGGTCTGCCTAACTTGCAGGCGCCCGGCGGCTCTGCCCCTCCCCCAACCGGGGCGGGGCGATGTGTCTGGCCGGCCGCTGGGCCTGTTCCGTTGGTGGTCATGGTTCAGCCTACCTAGCAGGCACGTGGGCAGCTGTGTCCCTCCGCAGGTTTTTGGGCCTGACCTGCCGGTGGGTCGCAGGTCTGCCTACCTTGTAGGCTCGAGGGGTGGCTCTGCTGCTCTGTGGATTGCTGTGCCTGTTTTGCTGGTGGGTCGCGGGTACGCCTACCTTGCAGGCACCCGGCGGCTCTGCCCCTCTGCAAACCGGAGCTATGTGTCTGGCGGTCCACTGGGCCTTTTTTGTCGGTGGTCACGGTTGCGCCTACCCTGCACACGCGTGGAGCAGCTGTGTCTCTCTGAGAGTTGCTGGGCCTGACCTGTCGGTGGGTGGCAAGTGCGCCTACCTTGCAGGCCCGGGGGTGGCTCTGACGCTCCGTGGGTTGCTGGGCCTGATATGCTGGTGAGATGCAGGTCTGCCTAACTTGCAGGCGCCCGGCGGCTCTGCCTCTCCCCCAACCGGGGTGGGGCAATGAGTCTGGCCGGCCTCTGAGCCTGTTCTGTTGGTGGTCAGGGTTCTGCCTACCTAGCAGTCTCGTGGGGCAGCTGTGCTCCTCTGCAGTTTCTTGGGCCTGACCTGCCGGTGGGTGGCAAGTGCGCCTATCTTGCAGGCCCGGGGGTGGCTCTGCCGCTCCGCAGTTGCTGGGCCTGATCTGCTGGTGAGTCGCAGGTCTGCCTACCTTGCAGGCACCCGGCTGCTCTGCCCCTCCCCCAACCGGGGCAGTGCGATGTATCTGGCCGGCCTCTGGGCCTGTTCTGTCGGTGGTCAGGGTTCTGCCTAACTAGCAGGCTTGTGGGGCAGCTGTGCCCCTCCGCAGTTTGTTGGGCCTGACCTGCCGGTGGGTGGCAACTGTGCCTACCTTGCAGGCCCGGGGGTGGCTCTGCCGCTCCGCGGTTGCTGGGCCTGATCTGCTGGTGAGTCGCAGGTCTGCCTACCTTGCAGGCACCAGGCTGCTCTGCCCCTCCCCCAACCTGTGCGGGGCGATGTGTCTGTCCGGCCGCTGGGCCTGTTCTGTTGGTGGTCACGGTTCAGCCTACCTAGCAGGCACGTGGGGCAGCTGTGCCCCTCCGCAGGTTTTTGGGCATGACCTGCCGGTAGGTCACAGGTCTGCCTACCTTGTAGGCTCGGGGGGTGGCTATGCTGCTCTGTGGATTGCTGTGCCTTTTCTGCTGGTGGGTCGCGGGTCCGCCTACCTTGCAGGCGCCCGGCGGCTCTGCCCCTCCCCCAACCGGAGGGATGTGTCTGGCGGTTCACTGGGCCTGTTTTGTCGGTGTTCACAGTTCCGCCTACATTGCACACGCGTGGAGCAGCTGTTTCATTAGTGCCTGGGCACACTCTTCTTGTTGGCCTCCCTCAGGCCCTAAGTTTGTAGAGCTTGGGGCTGAGAACCCCCAGCCAATTTGCTTACCTTCTGGTAGCCACGCCCCCGTATCTGGTGCAAGAGACCTAAGTTGTCAGCACTGGTGGGAGCGGTAGCTGGGAGTCCCGCGCCGCGCAGCTCCCGCCGGCTCCTGTGCCAGCGCTGCCTCCGGGTTTTCTTGACTACCACGCCGGCAGGTCACTGGACCTGTTCCGGGCCCGGGCGGCGGCTCTGTTCAGCCCCTCTGGCCTCCACAGTATTCAGCAGGACCCGGACCGAGATACAGTTTCCGCGGGTTCTTTATCACCGGGCCAAAACAGTTCCGGGAGCCAGAATTCGGCCTCTCTGGACTTGGTGCATGCTCCGACAGGAGCAGGCTCCAAGAAGCAGTTTCTGCAGGTTCTATAGCCCTGGGCCAGAGCAGCTCCGGGAGCCGGAACTCCGACACTCCGGGCTCGGTGCGTGTTCTGATAGGAGCAGGCTCCAAGAAGCAGTTTCCGTGGGTTATTTAGCACTAAGTCTGAGCAATTTGTCTGCGAGATGCAGACAATTGTCAGCCTGAAATTACCTGTTCTATAGCTGAAAGAGCTGCAAACAGTCGAAAACAAGGATGGTGACGTCAGCTCTCCGAGATGGTGGCCGCTGGCTTCCTCCGTGGTCTGACCGGTGTGGAGAACCAAACTGGACCGTTTCCTTTCCGCGTCTCCAACCCAGAATTCAGCTCCGAGCTCAGCAAATGCCTAGCTGGCAGGAGCCCACAGAATCAGGATCGCTGTATCTCTGCGCCACCAGCCTGTCGTTTCCCAGCGCGCGCCGCAGACTCCAGCCATGGGGTGATCTGCCGAACAAGCAGCGCTCCATACAGACAGACAGATCGCTCTCATTTGAGCCCCTGAAGCTGATCCTCGTGCGATGAAAATCCTTCCACTAGGTTTTGGAGCACCCCAATTTTGCTGGAAATTCCTAACAAGATAGCTTTTAGCCGTTCTAACTCGTCATTTTCCCTCACAGTGACGCAGTACACGGAGTTACTGCACTCACTTTGCGGCCATCTTGCCTCTCAAGAAATCATATATTGATATAGAATCATTCATAACAACTAGTTATACGTCTAATTGTAATCCTAGGCTTATGGTTTATCATGAAGAGTGTGTGAGTTTTGCTTCAAAAGTGATTATGGAAATCAAAAATAATGTGTTTTGAAAGAAGTCTCATGAAAAGACCAGTTTGAAACATGGCGGAACACGTGTTTTCTGAAGCAGAAAGTGATTGAAAGTGAAATATATGCCTATAAATTTGTGAACATGTGGATGAAATATATATCCTATAATGTGCATAAACTGAAGAAATAGTAATGTACCAGTGTTGAAATAAAAATGAACTTCAAAATACTTATCATGTCCCATAGGAATATACTTGCATTGATGTGAAACTGGATCAGTTACTGTAGAAATATTAGGATTCATATGCACCATTCACTGAAGTTAGTTTTCAATACTAGGAAAAAAATACGTATATCAGGTGAATGAATATTTCTGAGAATAATCTTGTGAAAAGTTTTTTATAAATCCACATACACATTCATGAATGAATTTAGGGAGTGTATAATAAGACACATATATTAAATATTTTGAAATATCTGGAGAGAATATATATATATATATATATATATATATATATATATATAACCACACACAGATTTTAAAAATTAGCAATATATATGCCAATCGAATTACACCGTGAAATACATATCATCCACAGATCCAAAAATATTCATTTTACTGGATATGGATTTATGTATAACTTTTTTCAACTAGGAAGCTCACCCATAGTTTGAATTTTCAGTTCAAACAGTGTTTAGGAGGAGTGATCTCTTCTCACACTTTGTATCTGCCAAGTTATGTAACTCACAAAATGTACGTGTGATACCAGGTAGGATTCTATATGTGCATATAAAAATACATGTGCTGAATAGAATACAGAGAAAGGGAGACAGGAATTCACATATTTGTTAACTTTAAAAGCACATGGAAAACTATTTCAACAAAAAATTTACTAGATTTATAACTCCTACCCTATATAATGCAAAAGGCAAGTCCAAGTATACAACGTGCCTCCTCTGAACTGCTTGTATTTCTATTCTGTTTCGGTTATTTTTCTCCATCATATTAGGATTAGTATTCAGAATCTAGTAGGGTATGTGTTAGTGTCAGGGATTCAGTATATCAAATGTAAAATAGAAAAATGAGAAAAATGAAACCAATGTGTATGCAAATATGTGCTAAACAAAATCTTCCCACTCTCATCCAGAACAATTCCTTGACATTTCCTTCCCCCAAAGTAAGACACAATTAGAGGAGTAGACTAATAAAATCTGTGAATAATATGCTCAGGAGTTTACAACCTTGGAAGTGGTAGAGGAGTTTTCCTAGTATGGGACAGGATAAACACTCCATATATATGGAGCTCTGCTGGCCTAAATACTTCTTGAGAAACTGCCTCTGAGTTTGGGCACTTGAAATATATGTTTTTGTCAGGAGCTTTAGCTTCTTTCTAGTGAGACCATCAAAGCTGTGTCTGCATCTATGTGACCTGGAGGACATGATTTCTTATTTTCCAATGAACATGAGGCAGCAGTGCTGAATTCTCTCTTTGTAAGTAAACTGTGGCCACTGGGGGCTAAGGGTATTCCCATGTGGACTGGGAAGCCATTTGGTCATCCTCCACTATTCGTGGTGTTTCTTGCTGCTGCACTGGGACTTTGGCATTTGCTTCATGAAATAAAAGAAGTTCAACTGGGACACAGTTCTGGGGGCAATTCTGTCATGTGTGGTTGGTCAGGGTCTGCAGGAGAATGCACCAACCAGGCTTCTATCCCACATAGCTTGGCCACATGTCCATAGCAACCTGATTCTGAACATTGCCCGGAAACATCTCCATATAACAAGAAGCCTTTACATGGAAGGGTCTGCTGGCTGCACCATGTCAGTCACAAGCCATTTGGAAGCCAATGGCAGATCCACATGGCCCCACCACAAATTTTTTATCACACATCTGCCTACCACTGCTCTAGGCCCACTACTCAGCAGGTTCCAACATACTGGCATCACTGTTCTACACCATTTTCATGAAACCCACTCAATCAAGGCACTGTCTTGCATATTTACGATCAGCAACAGGACATCCAAAGTTTCTCCAGTGCCACCTGGTCATGGGAATTTCAAAAATTTCATGGTATTTTTCTAGGAATTTTTCAAGGATGACGTTGCAGGCACTGTGGGTTTCAATTCATTCAGGAACCATTAAATGGTGAGGAAGCTCATTTCAATGAATGCTCTGTAGAACTCTCACAGGCAAGGCTTCCCAAAGAGTGGCCAAAATGTCACATGAAGCCAGGCCCATTGAGGTCTACAATGTGACGTCCATGGGTGTTGTGACTCTCAACTATGGCTGCCAAGTCTTTCAGAATTAAATCATGTGATATCCTGGCTGAGATACCCAGGGCTCTGTGGAAAGCCAACCTGGGCCTAGATCTCAGTTTCCAAGGGTGATTCTCATGGGTGGACTCCTAAAATCCCAACAAAATTCATGGCAATACTTCTCTGAATTCAGTCTCTAAGGGGAATCACACCAGAGTTCAAGCCCAGGTGGTCCAGGTCATGTCTTCATACTGGACACAAATAACCAAATTTAAAACCAAAACCCTCCCATATGGCCCTCATCTTCTTCCATATAGACACTAATCACAACCTCTGGCGGAAGGTTTCCATGAGTGGCGGAGTCCAAGAGAGTGTCCAAAATAACTACCTTGCCCCTCATTGGCGTAAATTCAGGGTGGTCTGGACACCCTTCATGTGAAACAGGAGTGATCAAATATGCTAGACGTTAATACTTCTATTCTTCTCCAATTTGTGGAAAACTGAGTGTCAGGTATATATTTTTATGTGATTTGCAGTCATGAGAAATCACAAGCACCTCTGCAGGTCTTTGAAGAACCCATTTGACCCAAAGGATCCCTATTCTCACTTGATGGAGTTCAAGAACTTTAAAGAGGAAGGCGACAGACTTCATCCACAAGGACTGCTTTTTGGCCATTTTGGTTTTGGATGCACACATGGGATCTCTCTTTACATCCACCAGGTGCTGAGAATATAAGCCACAACCTCACACAGGGCCAAGAGGCTGATTCAGACACATCCCTTTCCAAAGCAATTAAGCAAAGAGCCACAGGTGATGCCCATTCATTTCCATTTGAAAACTGTTTTCTTTAGGCTTCACAAAGGCGTGGCCTGAGGCAAAGACCTCCCTGACATTCAGGGGAACAGAACAATAGGTTAGCAAATGGCCCAAAGCAGTGCTTCTCCACTGAGACTTTCCTGGTCACACTGATATCTGAATTTTCTGAGATGCTCACCATTCCCTTCAGCTATCCAGTACATGGCCATATCACAGAGCTTGGAGGTGGTACATATCTTTGTCACAAAATCATGAGCCTATTCTGGAGAGTGGCCAGAATTCAGGAAGAAAACAGGAACTTAGGAAGATAGCAGGTGTTACCCATCCATAAGGCAAGCCGCATTCCTTTCATACATTGGGCAGAAAGAATTCTGGTAAGCTTTCTACTAGCCTGGACACATTCTTTGATGCATTCTCTTTTCTAATGTCTACAACCATGGACACAGTGGGATACACAGACTTAAAAACACTCGCCTTGTCAAATCACTTGTTAGAAATCGTCCACTCCAAACCAAACAAACTGCCTTTCCTACCTATTCTCAAAACATGAGACAAAATCACAAACACACACTCACACCCACAAAGTCACCTCCTTTCCCAAAGTAGGTCTCTGACTATCGGGTGTGACCTCTGACTGGTGGGCCGTACTATGTTCCCATCAAATGGCCTGTTCTGTCTCAGATCTGGTTTCCTTGGCCAACTCTGTGAAGTTGTCAGGAGACAGCGGTGAGCCACTTCCTGCTTACTCAGGAAAGGCCACTCTTCAGAGCTTTCCTGGCATTTGGCCATCCTCACATCAGTAGAAACCAAGAAAGACTGACTCTGTTCTTGGTAAATCAAAAGAAGGGAGACCACTGGGACTGGGCCTGGGACTAGATTTGTGTGCCTCCATGCCTGGATCCCAAGTTCAGAGAGTTCCATCAGCAAGAATGTGAGGTGAGGTCACTTCCTTCAGGAACTGAATGAGGTCAATGCCTTGGCAAGCACGTTGTCCTAACATTTGCTTCCAAAGGTCCCATGAAATGGAGGCTGTCCCTAATTCCTTTGACACTTTCACAAGTTAGAATGGTATATCAAACATTGGTAACCAGGAACAGATCTCCACAGAGGCCTCGTTTTGTCCTCCTTCTCTACATAAAGAAGAGAGAGGCTGATTCAGACACATCCCTTCATGCTGACCAGGTTGTTTGCAATGAAAGATGACTTTTGCTCTCTCAGTTCCTTCATAGGTGCCTACAACTTCTCTAGGGATCATTTGCGCATAGACCTTTGAGTTTCTCAGCAGTTGGAAGATCCCCTACATTCCTGTATTTTAAGACCAACTCTGTCCTTGCTCTTCTCTAAAGTTAGATTGAGGGAACAGTGTATGGTTAGGGTTAATAACAGGTTTGATTTGGAATAGAAATCATTCTGTTGGATGAACAATGGTATTGGGAATCTGCGATATTTTCAAGAATATATAGGTAAAATATATGAATCTGAAAACAGAAATCTAGGTAAGATTTGAAGCCCAGAAGGGCATTGGGCCCTTGATTGCGGTATTAAGCATAGGACCTTGTAACTTGGATGATTGATTTTCAAAGAGAACTTCCAGTCAAAATGGATAGTCAGGAGTATTAGGAAGATAGTCGGTATGTTTATAAAGGAGAGTGAGTATAGGATTTGGACCAAAAGTTCTTTAGCTATAGGGTTTCGGGTATTGAGTGAATGTAAATGTCAGCACATGTGAAGAATTAATCACAATGATGAACTGGGGAAAATATGTAGGAATGCAGATATCAATAGAGACTTTAGGAAATCTGGCAAAGTATAGTCGGTAGTGAAATGTTAATAAAATAGATTCTTGTCACTTCCTGTTTTTCTGTATGCTTAATAAAACACTGTTGAAATCTTGAGAAGTGTTTTCTAAACTTTTTCCCAGAATGTGCTGTCCCCAACTGCCAAACTTCAGAATGTACTCCCTCACCCAGTTGCACGCAAACTGCTCACCCGCCCAGGCCCATCAATAAACTTTCCTCCCTGCCCTCTTCAAGGGAAGTATATAAGCTCTGCTTAAGCTGTTCTCAGGGTTCTCTGCTCTATTCAAATGAGCTCTGAGCCCCAGCATGCTGGACCCAGAATAAACCCTTTGTTTTTCCATGAGAGAGTCTCTTAGTGGTCTCTTCCCCCAATGCTCTTCCGATCTTTATATATGGAGGTTCCACCGAAATCCAGCAGCGGTGAACGAGAGACCCCAATGGGCTACTCTCAGGGTAATAAGGCGCATCTTTCTGGTTTCAGGTTTCAGGTTAGGGCTTGGCAAAATGGCTGTCGATGAAGTGTGTGAGCTCTCTTTGATGGTGGCTGGCAGACGTGTCACAGAGCCACAAGCCAAGTCCCTGGGGGACGCCACAGAGGACTCGGGAATCGAGGAATAATAGTCCCCTCGACTCAGTGATACTTTGTTTCAGATTCGGTATTGCCAGCCCATCGGGTTTTGCCACAAGCTCAGTCTTGGTCTCAGTGTTGGACGTCCATTGCCTGTCTTTATTGTTTTCTCTTGTCTGTTTCCTGTGTCGTTGCTTTAACTGTTTGTGTATCTTTCATTATGGGACAGATCACTTCAATGCCTCTGTCCCTGACCCTTGATCTATGGACCAAAGTCCGCTAAAGGGCTCAGAATGTTTCTTTTTCAGTAAAACGCTGGACCTGGCAGACTCTGTGTGCCTCAGAATGGCCCACCTTTGGATTCGGATGGCCCCTAGAAGGATCTTTCTACTTCCCACTAATTTAAAAAGACAGAGATATTGTCTTACAGCCAGGGCCACATAGCCATACTGATAAACAGGAATATACCTTAACTTGGCAGGACCTCTGCAAATCTCCTCTTCCGTGGTTGAAGCCTTTCCTTGCTGTGTCCCCGTTCCTACGACTTCCCCCACGATCTCTCAACCCCTCTGCTCCTCCTCCTCCTCCACCCTCTGTTCTCCCTGAGTCACAAGATTTGACTCTACTGGACTCTCGTCCCCCTCCTTATCTTCTACCCTTGTCCCACAACACCCAACACCCTCTAAGTGATTCTCCAGCTGCTGACTCAGCCTCTCCGCAATTGGAGGAAGCTAAGCCAGCCCAGGGCCCTCCAGATAACTCCGCTGTGTCACACACAGCCCCTCCTCCCCTGGAGGAAGCTGGACTTGCTAAAGGAACTCGCCGGTGGCAAATGATTGAAAACCCTGGAACTCCCGTGTTGCTTCCCTCCATCCCTAAGGGCCAATGATTGACGATGGCCATGGGGAAAAAAAATGGAAGCCTACCAGTATTGGCCTTCTCCTCTTCAGACCTATATAAATGGAAAAATAACAATCCCCCTTTTACCGAGGACCCAACCTGGCTCTCAGGTCTGGTGAAGTCATTGATGTTTTCACACCAACCTACTTGGGATGACTGCCAACAACTCCTAGGGACTCTCTTCATGACAGAGGAACAAAAGAGAATCCTCCTGGATGCTAGAAAAAAGTATCCTCGGACCAAATGCGTGACCGACACAACTTCCCAACATATTCAAAGCCGGTTTTCTCTTGAAACGACCCAACTGGGACCCCAACACCTTTGAAGGTAGGGAGCATCTGTCCACTTATCGCTGGGCTCTAATAGTGGGTATCTTAGTGGCCGCTAGGTGACCAACTAATTTGGCCAAGGTAAGAGAGATTATTTAAGGGCCTGATGAATCTCCCTCTATGTTCCTAGAGATAATTATGTAGGCATATAAGAGACATACTCCTTTCGATCCTCAGGCAGAGGATCAAAAGGCATCTGTCACAATGGCCTTTATTGGGAAAGCTGCCCTGGATATTAAAAGAAAGTTACAATGCTTAGATGAATTACAAGATATGACTTTGAGGGATTTAGTCAGAGAACCCGAGAAGGTATACTTTAAGAGAGAAACTGAGGAAGAGAAGGGAGCTGAGTGAGGATAAAAGAAACAAAAGACAGACTAAGGCATTGACTAAGGTCCTGGTCACAACAACAAATAGGCCAGAAATTAAGAAACAGAGAGACAGGAAGGGATACCTGGGCACACACTAGAGGCCACCCCTGGCCTCAGATCAATGTGCCTACTCTAAAGAAAAAGGACACTGGGCCAAAGAGTGCCCTAGAAAGAGACAGCCATGCCAGCCAGATATTCTGACTCTGGAGGAATACTAAGAAAGTCCGGGCTCAGATCCTCTCCCTGACCTCAAGGTAACTTTTGAAGTGGAGGGGAACACAATAAACTTTGAAGTAGATACAGGGGGAATATACTCAGCCCGTAAGGCCCATTGGGCCCTCTACCGAATAAAAGGTCTCTAATTCAACAGTCTAACTGAAGTAAATATTGGGCTTTGACAACTACGAGGACCATGGACCAGGGAAAAGGAAAAATCCATCACTCATTCCTAGTAATCCCAGAATGCCTGGCCCCATTGATGGGCAGAGTTCTGCTCACCAAGCTCTGGGCCAAAATAACTTTTAACCCTGAAGGCCCCCAAGTGGAATTTTTTAATCCTTCAGTAACTACTCCTATAATCATGGCTCTAACTATGCCAGTAGCAAATGTTCATCAACTCACTCACCTTTGTTCAAAGAAACTGCATTCATTCGTGAAGGATCAAGAACACAGTTTTCCACTAACCTACTCACAGCAAAAGGAAATAACTGAATGGGTAACAAAAGCCTGTCAGGTCCATTAATTGGTTAAAGCTTACACTTCCAAGCTTCCTGCAGGAAAGCACCTATGAGGAACCAGACGAGGACAATTCTGGGAAGTGGACTTTACTGAAATTAAGCCAGTAAGGTATGGACTTAAATAACTCCTAGTCTTTGAACATACATTTTCAGGATGTATTGAAGCCTTCCCCACACACACACAAAAAAAAAAGAAATAAAAAAGAAGAAAAAAGAATCATCACAAATGGTTGTAAAGAAGATCCTGGAAGATATTTATTCTCCCCTTGACGACCAGTAGTCTTAACCCTCATCAGCCCCTTAAGCTGCGATGGCTGATCACAAATCCTACTGGACACGAAGTATGGCCTATCTCGAATACAGCCCCCTTACGAACCTGGTGGCCATCTCTCCACCCAGTCATTTGTCAGCTGGCTATAGGTCTTTCCTATTGGGATATCCCTGATTAACAGGATCCCACTAAAATTCCATTAAATCCCTTCCGTACCATAGATAATGGAAACAAACATTATAGATGTAGGGACACGTGAGCCAGATGCAAGTTGGCTAGCCTAGATTACTATGTTTGCCCGGCAGACTATCAAAGCCACAAACAGTCACGGCTGTGGGGGGGGGAGAGCAGACTTCCATTGTAAGTCATGGGGATGTGAGCATACAGGGACTGTCAGATGGAACCCAAACTCCTCATCAAATTCTGTACACAGCATTGGCCATATTACGAATTAGATAACCAAAACCGATGGCCCACAGAGGGGTCTCTAGATCCTCAAATTCTGTGTGACCTTTTTAACTTCTGCAAGTGCTCAAAAGAGTGAAAGGAGATTCCGCTATGTGGAGGCCTTCTCTCTCCTTTGCTCACATCCTGAACTATGCTTCTCCAATAGATGCTCACCCTCAGCCTTGTGCTCCAGACTCTCCGCTGTCACTCCCACCTCAGCAACTTGATTTCTCCCCTCCAATATCTAGATCAAAAACCCAAATCTCGACTGGTTCTCAGACCATTGCTCCCTTGCTGAGGTCGCAGGTACTGAGGTACCACTCCATTCACTCACTCCTCTCCTCTCCTATCAGTGCCCGCACCGGGTCCCACCCAGTCCTCTTACCACCTAATGCAAAGCTCAAACCCTCTGAGAAGAATCCTCAGACCCTAATACAAGATGAAATGAAAATGGCCTTTAATGTTGCTTTGTCATCACTAAAAACAGGTTACTAAGAATTTAAAGTCCCTCAAAGGCTTTTAGGAAACTCACTCCCGTCTCCCCCTCTGTTCTATCTGTTCTACTGCTCAAGTTTTTGTTGCTATTAAGATCCCAAAGCCCTCTCCCAATATTCTTTTCATCTCTCCTTCCTCATTCTCAGATCCACAGAGCTGCTCTTATCCCTGCCTTCCAAATTGTCCCCCTCTGTACCAGGCCCACAGAAAAGTCTTAACTGACCTTCTCCAGAAGTCTTCACCATGGCTGATTTAGGACTTTCAGCAAAAGAGTCCCTATAAAAGAGTTCACTGTAGATAAACTTCCTATTTTTGTGTTGCCCTGGTCTCCTTGGCAACTGGCTAAAAAATTCAGCACTCCTGATCTAGACACACCCTTACTAGTTTTTCACAAAATATTTGAAAAAAAGGCCTCTGGCCTTGAGCTGGGGCTTCACAGAGATGGCTACATTTCTAAGATAAAGAAGTTACAAACTGGGCTGTATGGAAACAGCTGGAAGGGGGAAAAAAAGAAAGGGAAGACACCCCCACCCAGGTGTCCTTGAAAAGTTAACTTGCCCAAACTGAGGAAAAAACAGAAACAAAAACTGCTTTTTGTGAACTTCTGCAGACTGTGAACTTCTGAGCCCCTTTCCTTACGTGTTGGGTACAAAATTCTGAAACTACGTAACTTGGGGTTCAGGGGATTAATTGATTACAACAGAAGAAATGCCCTCTGAATCTGGTTGAAACCAAAAAAGACTGTTTCCGTGTCTTTGGTGCTATCTTAGGTGCCTTGCCTTGTCCGTCCCTACAACAGTATAATTCTATATACTTAAACATTGTTTATGTTTTCATGAAATGGTCAACAGATGTGATTAATTGTGAAATTGTGCAGATGTTTCCCAGAGTGCTCTGTCATGACACAGGTTCATTTGAAGATTAAAGAGGGGGACATACAACCCGGTTCCGCTGGGAACATATGTCCCTCACCTTAGCCATTCTATTACGAATAGGAGTTGCTGCAGGGTTGGGCACAAGAACCACTGCTCTGGTCCATGGGACACAACAAGTGACCCAATTAGAAGCAGCAATAGATCAAAACTTAAAGATTTTAGAAACCTCCATCACAGCTTTGCAGGAATCTTTAACCTCTCTCTCTGAAGTTGTTTTACAGAAAAGGCGAGGGTTGGACCTCCTTTTCATGACAGAAGGGGGCCTTTGTGCTTCATTGAGGGAAGAATGTTGTTTTTATGTCAACAATACTGGAGTTGTAAAAAAATCTATGAGTAAATTAAAAAGATGCCTTGAAGAGCAACAACGAGAGAGAGAGGCACAAAAAGGGTAGTTTGAGTCTTTTTTTACACAGTCCCCCTGGTTAATTACGTTTTTATCAACCCTGGCCGGTCCAATAATAATCCTCATAGTATTACTAACTATAAAACCCTGTTTCCTCAATCATGTAATTTCTTTTCTCCAAGCTCAAATTGGACAAATTAAAATTATGGTACTACCCCACTAGCAGACATAGAATGTGACACCCCACAAAGATCACTTTTATGATTAAAAGTAGCCAGAAAAAGAAGTGGGGAATGAAAGGTTAATAAAATATGTACTTGGCACTTCCTGTTTTTCTGTACGCTTAAAAAAACACTGTTGAAATCTTGAGAACTCTTTGCTAATCTTGTTGCCAGAATGTGCTGTCCCCAATTGCCAAATGCAGAATCTACTCCCTCACCCGGTTGAATAGAAACCTGAACTGTACTTGGATCATTGAATGTAGAAGAGAACATCCATTCAAAATGTTATAGTCAGTTTGATTAGAAAGATAGTCGGTAAGTTTAGGAAGAAAAGTGAGTATAGGATTTGGAACAAAAGTTCTTTAGCAATAGGGTTTTGGTTAGAGAGTCAATGTAAATGTCAACACAAGTGAAGAGTCAGTCACAATGATGCACAGGGCAAAATATGTAGGAAAGCAGATATCAATAGAGACATTAGGAAATCAGGAAAAGAATAAAGTGAGTGATGGGATTAGATATTTTCAACAGGGTTGAGGATGAATATGTGAGCTTAGGATAAAACAAATATGAAGTCAACAATAGGATTGACATTTGATAGCATTAGCGTAGCCCAAGACAGTGTCCAAAATAAGCTCTGTTGCCCCTCATTTGCCTAAATTCCCAGTGGCCTGTACACCCTTCCTGTGTACCAGGAGTGATCAAATAGGCCTGCCCTTAATACTGCTCTGCTTCTCCAATTTGAGTCCTACTGAGTGTCGGGTACAGATTCTTTATGTGAATTGGAAAGATGAGAAAACTCAAGCACCTATTGGATAGCCTCTGAATAGATTTGAAGAACTCATTTGACCCAAAAGATCCCTATTCTCACTTGATGGAATTCAGGAACCTTACAGAGGAAGGCAAAATACTTCATCCACAATGACTGCTCTTTTTGCCATTTTGGATTTTATGCACCCATGGGATCTTTCTTTAGATCCATCGGGTACTGAGAATATAAGTCAAAGAATCACACTTGGACAAGAGGCTGATTCACACACATCTCTTTCCAAATCAATTAAGGAAAGAGCCAAAGGTAAAGCATATTCATTTCCATTTGAAAAATCTTTCCTTCAGGATTCACAAAGGGTTGGCCTGAGACAAAGACCTTCCTGACTCTCAGGGCAACAGAACAATAGGTAAGCAAATGGCCCAAAGCAGGGATTCTCCACTGAGACTTTACTGGTCACACTGATATCTGAGTTTTCTGAGATGCTCGCCATTCCATTCAGCTATCCAGTACATGGCCATGTCACAGAGCTTGGAGGTAGTACATATCTTGGACACAAAACCATGAGCCTATTCTGGAGATTGGCCATAATTCAGGAAGAAAACAGCAACTTAGGAAGCTAGCAGGTATCGCCCATCAATAAGGCAAGCCGCATTCAATTCATAAATTGTGCTGGATGAATGCTGGGAAGCTTTCTATGAGACAGGACACATCCATTGATGCATTCTCTTTTCTAATGTCTACAACCATGGACACAGTGGGATACACAGACATAGAAACACTTGCATTGTCAAACGACTTACTAGAAACAGTTCACTCCAAACCAAACAAACCGCCTTTTCTAACTATTCTCAGAACATGAGACAAAACCACAAACCCACACCCGCAATGGCACCTCCTTCCCCCAAATAGGTCTGTGACTCTCCGGAGTGTGCTCTGACTGATGGGCCATACTATGATCCTCCGAAATGGCCTGACCTGTCTCAGATCTGGTCTTCTTGGCCAACAATGTGAAGTTGTTAGAAGCCAGGAGTGAGCCACTATCTGCTTTCTCAGGAAGAGCCCCTCTTCCGAGCTTTCCTGGCATTTGGCCATCCTCACATCAGTAGGTATCAAGAAAGACTGACTCTGTCCTTTGTAAATCCAAAAAAGTGAGACCACTGGGACTAGAACTGAGACTGGCTCTGGGTGCCTGGCTTTCTGTATCCCAAGTTCAGAGAGTTCCATCACCATGGAAGTGAGATGAGATCACTTCCTTCAGGAACTGAATGAGATCACTGCCTTGGAAACCACTTTGTCATAACAATTGCTTCCAACGATCCCATGAGATGAGGGCTGCCCCTACTTCCTGTGACACTTTCACAAGTTAGAATGGTATATCACCCGTAGGCAAAAGGGAACAGCTCTCCACACAGGCCGGGTTTGGTCCATCTTCTCTACATTAAGAAGAGATAGGCTCATTCTGACTCAACCCTTAATCCTGACCAGGTTGTTTGCATTGGAAGATGATTTTTGCTCTCTCAGGTCTTACATAGCTGCCTACATCTTCTCCAGAGATCATTTCTGCATGGAGCTTTGAGGTTCTCAACAGATGGAAGATCCACTGCATTCCTGTATTGTAAGACCAACACTGTCCCTGCTCTTCTGAAAACATAGATGTGAATTGGAGTCATGAGAAAACCCACGAACCTATGGGATAGCCTCTGCAGAACTTTAAAGAATTCACTTGACCCAAATGATCCCTATTCTCACTTAATGGAGGTCAGGAACCTTACAGAGGAAGGCGAGAGACTCTATCCACCATGACAGTTCTTTTGTCCATTTTGGTTTTGGATGCACACATGGGATTTTTCTTTAGACCCATCATGTGCTGTGAATCTAAGCCACAGCCTCACATAGGGCCAAGAGGCTGATTCAGACACATCCATTTCCAAAGCAATTAACCGAAGAGGCACAGGTAATGACCATTCAATTCCATTTGAAAACTATTTTCTGCAGGCTTCACAAAGTGTGGCCTGAGGCAAAGACCTTCCTGACATTCAGGGCAACAGAATAGGTAAGCAAAAGGCCCAAAGCAGGGTTTCTCCACTGAGACTTTCTTGGGCATACTGATATCTGAGTTTTCTGAGATACTCACCATTCCCATCAGCTATCCAGTACATGGCCATGTCACAGAGATTGAGGTGGTACATATCTTGGACACAAAATCATGAGCGTATTCTGGAGAGTGTCCAGAATTCAGGAAGAAAACAGGAATTTAGAAAGATGGCAGGAATTGCCCATCCATACGGCAAGCTGCAGTCCATTCATAAATTGCACAGGATGAATGCTTTGAAGCTTTCTCGTAGACAGGACACATCCATTGATGCATTCTCTTTTCTACTGTCTACAATCACGGACACAGTATGATATATAGACACAGAAACACTCACGTTGTCAAAGGACTTACTAGAAACAGTTCACTCCAAAACAAACAAACCAGCTTTCCTAACTATTCTCAGAACATGAGACAAAACCACAAACTCACACTCACACCCAAAATGGTACCTCTTTCCCCAAAGTAGGTCTGTGTCTATCCGGAGTGTCCTCTGACTTGTGGGCCATACTATGTTCCCCAAAAATGGCGTGTCCTGTCTTCAATCTGGTCTCTTTAGCCAACTCTGTGAAGTTGTCAGGAGCCCGTGGTGAGAAACTACCTGCTTTCTCTGGAAAGGCCAGTCTTCATAGTTTCCAGGCATTTGTCTGTCCTCACATCAATAGGTACCAAGAAAGAGTGACTCTGTCTTGTTAAATCCAAACAAGTGAGCCCACTGGGATATGGAGTGGGTTTGACTCTGTGTGCCTGGTTTCCTGGATCTCAAGATCACAGACTTTCATCACCAATAATGTAAGGTGAGGTCACTTCCTTCAAGAACTGAATGAAGTCACTGCCTTGGAAACCACTTTGTTTTAGCAGTTTCTTCCAAGGTTCTCAAAAGATGGAGTCTGCCTCTACTTGCTGTGACTCATTCATAAGTTAGAATGGTATATCAACCATACGCACCGGGGAACAGCTCTCCACACAGCCATGGTTTGGTCCATCTTCTCTACATTAGGAAGAGAGAGGCTAATTCAGACACATCCCTTCAACCTGACCAGGTTGTTTGCCATGGAAGATGACTTTTGCTCTCTCAGATCCTTCATACCTGCCTACACCTACTCAAGGGATTATTTCTGCAGGGACTTTTGAGGTTCTCAGCTGGTGGATGATACCCTACCTTCCTGGATTTTAAGACCAACTCTGTCCCTGCTCTTCTGTAAAGTGAGATTGAGGGAACAGTGTATGGTTAGTGTTAATAGCATGTTCGATTTGGGTTAGGAGTCATTCTGCTGGATGAATTATGGTATTGGGAACCTGTGATATTTATAAGAATATAAATGTGAAATATATGTATGAGAACAGAGATCTAGGAAAGATTTGAAGCCCAGAAAGGCATTGGGCCCTTGATTGCTATACTTAGATTGAATCATGTTCTGCACCGAGGTCTCAGATAAATCGATATACAATGGCATAGGACCCTATACCTCGGATGATTGAAAGTAGAAGAGAACATCCAGTCAAAAGGGATAGTCTGTAGGATTAGGAAGATAGTAAGTAGGTTTAGGAAGAAGAGTGAGTCTCGGAGTTGGACCAAAAGTTTTTTAGCAATTGGTTTTCAGTTAGAGGGTGAATGTAAATGTCAGCACATGTGAAGAGACAGTCACATGATGAACTGGGAAAAATATGTAGGAAAGCAGATATCAATAGGGGCATTAGGAAATCAGGAAACGTATAAAGTGAGTGATAGGATTAGATATTTTCAACAGGCTTGAGGTTAAATATATAATCTTAGGAAGAAACAAATATGTAGTAACCAATAGGATTGACATTTGAGAGCAGTAGGCACCCTGGACATAGATGCTTTTAGTAATCCATGGTCACTTCCCATTTAGGCTTTGGTACAATCATATGTGTGACCTTTGCATTTTGTGTACAGAATACTACTGTGGTAAAATGTATATGTAGATCAGGTGACATGAGTATTTCTTGCACCATAAAGGGGAGTAATATTCTGGAAACTTATAAATTAGTACTGGGGATACAAATAGGTGTACCTTGTGTTGATGATTATTGAGATGATGCATGAATAGACCATATTGTGAATAAAGTATGTAACTGGATCCAACATTAAATAATGGTTTGAGTTTGCATCTGAAAATATATTGGAAATCTTATATTGATATATATACCATCATTCCAACGAGTTATATATGCAATGGTATTATTAGGGTTACGGTTTATCGTGAAGAGTGAGTTTTGCTTCAAAAATGATTATGGAATCGAAAATAATGTGTTTAGAAAGAAGTCTAGTGTAAAGACCAGTAAAGAAACATGGAGGAATACATGTGTTCTGAAGTAGTAAGTAATTGAAAGTGAACCAAATGCCAAAAAAATTTGTGAAGTTGTGGATGAAAAAATACATCCTATGATGTCCATAAACTGAAGAAATAGTAATGTACCAGTGTTGAGTAAAAATGAACTTCAAATTACACATCATGTCCCATAGCAATCTACTTGCATTAATGTTAAACTGGGTCAGTTACTGTAGAAATATTAGGATTTTTAAGCACCATCCACTGAACTTAGTTTTCAGTAGTAGGAAACCAAAATATATTTCAGGTGTATGAATATTACTGAGAATAATCTTGTGAAAATTTGAATTTAAATGAACATAAATGAATATGAATGAATTTAGGGAGTGTATAATAAGACACATATTTTTCATATTTTTTTAAAATTTGGAGAATATACACACACACACACACACACGCACACACACACACACACACATGCACACACCCACACACATTAATATTTAGCAATATATATGCCAATCGATATTCATCATGAAATATAATTCATTCACAAATCCAAAAATATTCATTTTACTGAACATGGATTTATGTATAGTGTTTTTCACTAGGAAGCTCACCCATAGGTGGAATTTTCAGTTCCATCATTATTTAGGGAAAGTCATCTCTTCTCACAATTTTTATATTCCAAAGCCAGTGATCTTTCAAGAATGTACGTGTGATACCAGGTAGGATATTTTATATGTATAAAAAAATTACATGTGCTGAATAGGATACAGAGAAAGGGAGACAGGAATTTACATATGTGATAACTTTAAAAAATCATGGAGAAATATTAAAATGAAAAGTTTACTAAATTTAAAAAACATACTCTTGATAAAGCAGAAGACAAATACAAATATACACCATGCTTCCTATGAAAGGACTGTACTTCTATTCAGTTAGGTTTTTTTTTCTCCATGATATTAGGATTAGTAGTCAGAGTCTAGTAGGGTATGGGTTAGTGTCAGGGATTCAGTATTTCAAATGGAAAATAGGAAAATGAATCTAATGTGTATGCAAACATGTGATACACAAAAATCTTCCCTCTCTTATCCAGAACAATGCCTTGACATAACCATCGCTAAAAGTAAGACACAATTAGAGGAGAGGAGTTAGAAAACCTGTGAATACATATGTGGAATAAAAAATGCTCAGGAGTTCACAACACTGGAGGTGGTAAAAGAGTTTACAAAAGTATGGGAGAGGGTTAACACTCCAGAAACATGGAGCTGTGCTGACCTAAAGACTTATTGAGAAACTTCCTCTGAGGTTAGGCACAAGAAATATATGTATGGCAATATGTAAATCAATGGTTCTGCAACTGATGTGATTCTGCAATCTGTATATGGAGTAAAAATGGGAGCTCATATCCCACTTGAATCAAAGTGTGAAATATGATATATCAGGAAGTATGTAATGTTTTGAACAACCTACAATGAAAATTAATTAAAAAAAGAAAAAGAAATATATGTAATTGTCAGGAGATTTAGCTTCGTTTATAGTGACACCAAAAATCTGGGTCTGCATCTATGTGACCTGGAGGACATGGTTCTTTATTTTGTAATGAACATGAGGCAGCAGGTCTGAATTCTCCCTTTGTAGGTAAACTGTTGCCACTGGGAGCTAAGTGTCTTCCCGTGTGGTCTGTGAAGCCATTTGGTCATCCTCCACTTTTCAGGGTGTTTCTTACTGCTGCACTGGGAATTTGGTATTTGCTTCACGAAATACAATATGTTCAACTGGGACACAATGCTGGAGGGAGTTCTGTCATGTGTGGTTGGTCAGGGTCGGCAAGAGAATGTACGAACCAGGCTTCTATCCCACATAGCTTTCTCCTTGACTATAGCAACCTGATTCTGAACATTGCCCTGATACCTCTGCATATAACAAGATGCCTTTACATATAAAGGTCTGCTGCCTGCACCATGTCAGTCGCAAGTTTTGGAAGCCAATGGAAGATCCAGGTGGTCCTACCAAAAATATTTATTTACACACCTACAGTCCACTGCTCTACACCCACTACCCAGCAGGCTCCAACTTACTGGCATTTCTGTTCTACACCATTTTCACGAAACTCAGTCAATCAAGGCACTGTTTGTTATACTCATGATCAGCAACAGGATATCTAAAGGTTATCCAGTGCCACCTGGTCATGGGGATTTCAAAAATTTCATGGTATTAATCTAGTCATTTTTCAAGGATGAAGTTGGAGGCACTGTGGGTTTCATTTAATTCAGGAACCATTAAATGGTGAGGAAGCTCATTTCAATGAAATCTCTGGAGAACACTCACAGGCAAGCCTTCCCAAAGAGTGGCCAAAAGGACACATGAATCCAGGCCCATTGAGGTATACAATGTGAGGTCCATGTGTGTTTGGACTCTCAACTATGGCTACCAAGTTTTTAAGAATTAAATCATGTGATATCCTGGCTCAGAATCCCTGAGCTCTGTGGAAAGCCATCCTTGGCCTAGATCTCAGTTTCCAAAAGCGATTCTCATGCGTGGTCTCCTAAAATCCCAACACTATTCATGGCAATACTTCTCTGAGGTCAGTTCCAGAACTCAGTCTCTAAGGGGAACCACACCAGAGTTCAAGCCCTGGTGGACCCAGTCATCTCTTCCAACTACCACACAAATTACCACAATTAAAACAAGAACCCTCCCATATGGCCCTCATGTTCTTTCATATAGACACTCATCATAATCTGGCTGGAGGTTTCCATGAGGGGCGCAGACCAAGACAGAGTCCCAAATAAGCTCCTTTGCCCCTCATTTGCCTAAAGTCAAGGTGGCCTGGACACCCATCCTGTGAACCAAAAGTGATCAAATAGGCCTGCCATTAATACCGCTCCAATTTGAGGACTACTGTCTGTGGGGTTTAGATTCTTTATGTGAATTTTAGTCATGAGAAAACCCAAGCACAATGGGCTAGCCTCTGCAGGATTTGTAGAACTCTTTTGACCCAAAGGATCCCATTCTCACTTGATGGAGGTCAGGAACCTTACAGAGGAAGTCGAGAGACTTCATCCCAATAATTGTTCTTTTGGCGAATTTTCTTTTGGATGCACACATGGTAACTTTCTTTAGATCCATCAGGTGCTGAGAATCTAAGCCACAGCCACACACAGGGCCAAGGGCCTGATTCAGACACATCCCTTTCCAAAGCAATTAAGGAAAGTGCCACAAGTATGCCCATTCATTTCCATTTGAAAACTGTTTTCTTCAGGCTTCACAAAGGGGTGGCCTGAGGCAAAGACCTTCCTGACATTCAGGGCAACAGAACAATAGGTAAGCAAAAGGCCCAAAGCAGGATTTCTCCTCTGAGACTTTCCTGGTCACACTGATATCTGAGTTTTCTGAGATGCTCGCCATCACCTACAGCTATCCAGTACATGGCCATGTCACAGAGCTTGGAGGTGGTACATATCTTGGACACAAAACCATGGGCCTATTCTTGAGATTGGCTGGAATTCAGGACGAAAATAGAAACTTAGGAAGGTAGCAGGTGTTGCTCATCGATAAGGCAAGCTACAGTCCATTCATAAATGGGGCAATATGAATGCTGAGAAGCTTTCTACTAGACACGACACATCCATTGATGGATTCTCTTTTCTAATGTCTACAACCACGGAAACAGTGGAATACACAGACATAGAAACACTCGCCCTGTGAAAAGACTTACTAGAAACAGTCCACTTCAAATGAAACAAACCGACTGTCCTACCTATTCTCAGAAAATGAGACAAAACCACAAACCCACAACCACACCCACAAAGGCACCTCCTTCCCCTAAGTAGGTCTGTGACTATCCAGAGTGTCCTCTGACTTGTGGGCCATAAAATGTTCCCCCAAAATGGCCTTTCCTGTCTCAGATCTTGTCTCCTTGGCCAACTCTGTGAACTTCTTAGGAGCCAACGGTGAGCTACTACCTGCTTTCTCATGAAAAGCCCTGCATCCGAGCTTTCCTGGCATTTGGCCTTCCTCACATCTGTAGGTACCAAAAAATACTGACCCTGTCCTTGATAAATCCAAACAAGTGAGACCACTGGGACTGGGACTGGGACTGGCTCTGTGTGCCTGGCTTCCTGGATCCCACGTTCAGAGAGTTCCATCACCAAGAAAGTGAGGTGAGGTCACTTCCTTCCTGAACTGAATGAGGGCACTGTCTTGGCAGCCACTTTGTCCTAACTGTTGCTTCCAAGGGTCCCAAGAGATTGAGGCTGCCCCTACTTCCTGTGACATTTTCACAAGTTAGAATGGTATATCAACCAAAGGCACCCAGGAATAGATCTCCACACAGGCCTGGTTTGGTACATGATATCTACATTAAAAAAAAATCTGATTCAGACACAACCTTTTATCCTGACTGGGTTGTTTGCCATGGAAGATGACTTTTGGTCTCTCAGGTCCTTTATTGCTTCCTACATCTTCTCCAGGGATCATTTCTGCATGGACCTTTGAGGTTCTCAGCAGGTGGAAGTTTTTCTACATTTCTGTATTGTAATAGCAACTCCTTCCCTGCTCTTCTGTAAAGTTAGATTGAGGGAACAGTGTCCGGTTATGGTTAAAAACATGCTCTATTTGGGTTAGAAATCATTTTGCTGGATGAATGATCGTATTGGGAACTTGCTATGTGTAGAAGAATATATAGGAGAAATATATGTATGAAAAAAGAAATCTAAGTCTGATTTGAAGCCCAGAAGGGCATTGGGCCCTTGATAGGGATACGTGGTGTTGAATTACGTTCTGCAGAGTTGTCTCAGATAAATTGATATACAATGGCATAGCACCTTGTACGTTGCATGAATTAATGTAGAAGGAACATCAAGTCAAAAAGGCATAGTTGGTAGTGAAAGGTTAATAAAATTAATAAAATAGGTACTTGTCACTTCCTGTTTTTCTGTATGCTTAACAAAACACTTTTGAAATCTTGAGAAATGTTTGCTAATCTTGTTCTAGAATGTACTGTTCCCAAGAGCCAAACTGCAGAATGTACTCCCTCACTCGGTGTCATGCAAACCGCCAACTCGCCCTTACCCATCACTAAACTTCCCTCTCTTCCCTCTCCAAGGAAAGTATATAAGCTCTGCTTAAGCTGTTCTCAGAGGTCTCTGCTCTATTTAATTTAGCTCTGAGCTCCAGCATGCTGGACCACAAATAAACCCTTTGCTGTTGCATGAGACAGTCTCTTGGTAGTATCTTCCTCTGACACTCGCCTGACCTTTACATATTGAGGTTCCACCGAGTTCCAGCAGTGGCAGACAAGAGACCCCAACGGGCTCCTCTCGGAGCAAGTAAGGCGCCTCTTTCTGGTTTCAGGTTTCTTGTTAGGGCTTGGCAAAATTGCTGGCGATGAAGAGCCTGGGCTCTCTCCGACGGTGGCTGAGAGACGTGTCACAGAGACAAAGGGCACCTCTCTGGAGGACCCCGCAGAGAACTCGGGAAATCAAGGAACAATAGTCTTCTCGACTCAGTGATATTTTCTTTTAGATTCGTTATTGCCATACCATTGGGTTTTGCCGGCTACTCATTCCTGGTCTCAGTGTTGGACGTTCATTGCCTGTCTTTATGGTCTTGTCTTATCTGTGTCGTGTGTCCTTGCTTTTACTGTTTGTGGAACTTTCATTATGGAACAGAGCACGTCAATGCCTCTGTCCCTGACCCTTGATCACTGGACCAAAGTCCGCTTAAGGACTCAGAATCTTTCTTTTTTTAGTAAAACGCTGGACCTGGCAGAATCTCTATGCCTCAGAATGGCCCATCTTTGGAGTCGTATGGCCCCTAGAAGGATCTTTCTACTTCCCACTAATTTAAAAAGTCAGAGGTATTGTCTTTCAGCCAGCGCCACATAGCCATCCGGATCAACAGCCATATATCTTAACTTGGCAGGACCTCTGCAAATCTCCTCCTCCATGGGTGAAGCCTTTCCTTGCCCCTACCTCTGCTCCTACTCCTTCCCCCATGATCTCTCAAACCCTCTCAACCTCCTCCTCCTCCACCCTCTGTTCTCCCTGAGTCACAGATTTGACTCTACTGGACTCTTCTCCCCCTCCTTATCCCCTTCCCTCGTCCCCTAACACACAACACACTCTAAGTGATTCCGCTGCTGCTGACTAATCCTCTCTACCATTGGAGGAAGCTAAGCCGGTAATAGGATCTGACAATGGACCGATGTTCATGACCCAGGTAATTCAGGGTTTAGCCAGGAACCTGGGGATTAATTGGAAGTTAAATTGTGCTTATAGACCACAGAGTTCAATACAAGTAGAAAGAATGAATACAACCATTAAAGAGACCTTAACGAAATTAAGCTTAGAGACCAGCATAAGATTGGACTATGCTCCTGCCTTATGCAATGTTTCATGCAAGAAAAAATCCCTTTGTTATTTTGAGTAACCTTACCACGTGTGAAATTCTTTATGGTGGCCCTCCTCCAGTAGGGGACCTAAGCCCAACTGTAAGACCTAAAGATCCTTTCCACACCCCCTTGCTTGACAGACTTAAAGATCTTGAAAGAACTCAGTAATACCTGTGAAAACAGCTGGCCACTGCCTACCCAACTGGGAACCAGGGGATTCCACATCCATATCAAGTAAGAGATTTCATCTATGTAAGATGATATCAGGTGTCATCCCTGGTACCCCGCTGAAAAGGACCATACCAGGTGCTATTATAACACCTACAGTGGTAAACGTAAACAGAATCACTTCCTGGATCCATACCTCTCATCTCAAGCCTGCTCCCTGTACAGAATCTTTCTGGAAACTGAAAAAGACTGGTTACAGTTTCAAATTGTGTATTCGCAATGTGAATAAGGTTATATACTCTCCCCTTGGCTACAAGTAGTCCTAACCCTCATCAGCCCATTAAGCAGTGATGGCTGATCACAAATCCTACTGGAAAAGAAGTATGGTCTATCTCGCATACAGCCCCCTTAGGGACCTGGTGCCCATCTCTCCACCCAGACATTTGTTAGCTGGCTATAGGTATTTCCTATTGTGATATCCCTGATGAAGAGGATCCCACTAAAATACCATTAAATCCCTTCTGTACCATAGATAATGGAAACAAACATTATGGATGTAGGGACACGCGAGCCAGATGCAGGTTGGCTAGTCTAGATTACTAAGTTTGCCTGGCAGACTATCAAAGCCACAAAGAGTAATGGCTGTGTGGGGGAAAAGCCGACTTTTTCTGTATGTCATGGGAATGTGTGCATACAGGGGCTGCCTGATGGAACCCCAATTCTTCATCAAATTCAGTACACAGCATTGGCCACATTACCAATTAGACAACCAAAAAGTATGGCACCCAGAGGGGTCTCTAGATCCTCAAATTTTGCATGACCTTTTTAACTTCTGCAAGTGCTCAAAAGAGTGAAAGGAAATTCCCCTATGTGGAAGCCTTTTCCCTCCCTCACTCACATCCTGAACTATGCTTCTCCAATAGATCATTATCCTCAGCCTTCTGCTCCAGACCCTCTGATGTCACTCCCATCTCAGCAACTTGATTTCTCCCCTCCAATAAATAGATCAGAAACCCAAAGCTCCACCAGTTCTCAGACCATCGCCCCCTTGCTGAGGTAGCAGGTACATAGGTACCGCTCCACCGACTCATTCCTCTCATCTCCTGTCAGTGCCCTCACCGGGTCCCACCAGGTCCTCTTACCAGCTAACCCAATGCTCAAACGAGCTGAGGAGAGCCCTGAGACCCTTATCAAAGATGTAATATAATTGGCCTTTAAAGTTGCTTTGTCATCACTGAAAACAGGTTACTAAAATTTAAAGTCCCTCACAGGATTTTGGGATCCTCACTCCCGTCTTTCACTCTGCTCTACCTGATCTACTGCTCAAGTTTGCTGCTAGGAAATTCCCAATACCCTTTCGCATTATTCTTTTACATCTCTCTTTTCCCTCATTCTCAGATCCTCGGAGGTGCTCTCAGCCCCAACTTCCCCGTCTTTCCCCCTCTGTACCAGGTCCACAGAAAAGTCTTAAATGACCTTCTTCAGAAGTCTTCACCATGGCTGAGTTTTGAACTTTCAGCCAAACAGTCCCAATAAAGACTTTAATGTAGATAAACATTCTCTTTTGTATTGCCCTGTGCTACTTGGCCACTGGCTAAAAATCTCAGTACTTCTAAGCTAGACAACCCCTAACTAGTTTTTCACAAAATATGTGAACAAGTCCTCTGGCGTTCAGCTGGGGCTTCACAGAGATGGCTACATTTTTAAGATAAAGAAATTACCAACCGGGCTCCATGGTAACAGCTGGCAGGGGGAAAATAAGAAAGGGAAGAAAAAGCTCTCCTCCTCCCAGGTGTCCTTGAAAAGTTAACTTGCCCAGAACAGAAGGAAAAACAGAAACAAATACTGCTTTTTCAAACTTCTGAAGACTGTGAACTTCTGAGCCCCATCCCTTATATGTTGGGTACAAAATTCTGAAGCTACCTAAACTTGAGTTTCAGGGGATTAATTGATTACAATAGAAGCAATGCCCTCTGAATCCGGTTGCAACCAAATAGGACTGTTTCCCTCTCTTGAGTGCTATCTTAGGTGCCTTGCTTTGTCAGTGCCTACAACAGCATAATTCTATATACTTAAACATCGTTTATGTGTTCATGAAATGATCAAGATATGTGATAAATTGTGTAATGGTGCAGATGTTTCCCAGAGTGCTCTATCATGACGCAGGTTCATTTGAAGATCAAATAGGGGGGGCATACAACCGGTTCCACTGGGAACATATATCCCTCACTTTAGCCATCCTATTAGGAATAGGAGTTGCTGCACGGGTGGGCAGAGGAACCAGTGGCATTGTCCATGGGACACAAAAGATGACCCAATTAGAAGCAGTAATAGAGCAAAAGTAAGATATTAGAAACCTCCTTCAGGGCTTTGCATGAAACTTTAACCTCTCTCTCTGAAGTTGTTTTACAGAACAATTGAGGGTTGGACCTCCTCTTCATTAGAGAAGGGGGCCTTTGTGCTGCATTGAGGGAAGAATGTTGTTTTTATGCTGACTATACTGGAGTTGTAATAAAATCTATGAGTAAATTTAAAAGACACCTTGAAGAGCATCAACAAGTGAGAGAGGCATAAAAAGGGTGGCTTGAGTCTTGGTTCACACAGTCCCCCTGGTTAACTACGATTTTATCAACCCTGGCCGGTCCAATAATAATCCTCATATTATTGCTAACTATAAAACCCTGTTTGCTCAACCGTGTAATGTCTTTTCTCCAGGCTAAAATTGGACGAGTTAAACTTATGGTAATACCCCACTAGCAGACATTGAATGTGACACCCTCCAATGATCATTTTTATGATTAAAATTAGCCAGAAGAAGAAGTGGGGAATGAAATATTAATAAAATAGGTACTTGTCACATCTTGTTTTTCTGTATGCTTAACAGAACACTGTTGAAATCTTGAGAAATGTTTGCAAATCTTGTTCCCAGAATGTTCTATCCCCAGCTGCCAAATTGCAGAATGTACTCCGTCTCCCAGTTGCATGCAAACCGCCCACTCGCCCTGACCCATCAATACAATTCCCTCCCTTCCCTCTCCAGGTAAAGTATATAAGCTCTACTTCAGCTATTCTCAGGGCTATCTGCTCTATTCAGGTGAGCTCTGAACCCCAGCATGCTGGACACCCAATAAACCCTTTGATGTTGCATGAGATAGTCTGTTGGTAGTCTCCTCCTCTGAAGCTCGCACTACATTTACTTGGATGATTAAATGTAGAAGAGAACATCCAGTCAAAAAGGGATAGTCTGTAGCATTAGGAAGATAGTCAATAAGTTTAGGAAGAAGGGTGAGTATAAGATTTGGAACAAAAGTTTCTTAGCAATAGGATTTCGATTAGAGAGTGAATGTAAATGTCAGCACAGGTGAAGAGTCAGTCACAATGATGAACTGGGGAAAATATGTAGGAAAGCATATATCAATATAGACATTACAAAATCAGGCAGAGTATAAAGTGAGTGATAGGATTAGACATTTTGAACAGGGTTGAGTTTAAATATATAATCTTAGGAAGAAACAAATATGTAGTCACAAATAGGATTGACATTTGAGAGCATTGGGCAAATTTCAGGTGGATGAATATTTCTGAGAATAATCTTGTGAATAGTTGATTATAAATCCACATACATGAACATGAATGAATTTAGGGAGTGAATATAAGACACATATATTTCATATTTTGAAAAATCTGGAGAGTGTATATATATATATATATATATATATATATATATATATATATATATATATATATACACATATGTATACATATACATAAAACACACACACAGACAAAAAAGTAGCAATATATATGTCAATCAAAATTCATTATAAAATATATACCATCCACAGATCTAAAAACATTCATTTTACTGAACATGGATTTATGTATAATGCTGTTCAACTAGCAAGCTCACCCATAGGTTGAATATTCAGTTCCAACAGGGTTTAGTAGGAGTGATCTCTTCTAACAATTTGTATCTGCCAAGTCAGCCACCTCACAAGAATGTACGTGTGGTACCAGATAGGAATCTATATGTGCATATAAGAATACAGAGAAAGGGAGACAGGAATTCACATATTTGTTAACCTTAAAAATACAAGGACAACTATTTCAACAAACAATTGACTAGATTTATAACTCCAACTCTGTATCATGCAAAAGGCAAGTCCATCTATACACCATGCCTACTCTGAACTGCTTGTATTTCTATTCTTTATGGGTTATTTTTCTCCATCATATTAGGATTAGTAGTCAGAGTCTGGTAGGGTATGGGTTAGAGTCAGGTATTCAGTATTTTGAATTGAAAATAGGACACTGAATCCAATGTGTATGCAAATATATGCTAGGGAAAAATCTTCCCACTCTCCTCCAGAACAATGCCTTGACATTACCTTCGCCCCAAGTAAGACACAATTAGAGGAGAAGAGTTAGAAAATCTGTGAATACATATCTAGAATGGAAAATGCTCCAGATTTCACATCTTTGGAGGTGGTAGAGGAGTTTCCAAAAGTAAGAGACAGGGTAAACACTCCACAAACATGGAGCTCTGCTGGCCAAAAGACTTTTTGAGAATCTGCCTCTGAGGTTGGGCACTTGAAATATATGTTGTTGTCAGGATTTTTAGCTTTATTTGTAGTGAAACGATCAAACCTGGATCTGGATCTATGTGACCTGGAGGAAATGGTTACTTATTTTCAAATAAAAATGAGGCAGCAGTGATGAATTCTCTTTTTGTAGGTAAACTGTGGCCACTGAGGTCTAAGGGTCTTCCCGTGTGGACTGTGAAACCAATGGTCATCCTCCAATTTTCGTGGTGTTTCTTGCTGCTGCACTGGGAGTTTGGTATTTGCTTCATGAAATACAACGAGTTCAAATGGGACACAGTGCTGAAGGGAGTTCTGTCAGGTGTGGTTGGCAGGGTCTCCAGGAGAATGCACCAACCAGGGTTCTATCTCAAGTAGCTTGCCCCATTGACAATAGCAACATGATACTGAACATTGCCCTGAAACCTCTTCATATAAAAATATGCCTTTACATATATGGGTGTGATGGTTGCACCATGTCAGTCACAGCCATTTGGAAGCCAATGGAAGATCCACATGGCCCCACCACAGATGTTTTATCACACATTTGCATAACACAGCTATAGGCCCACTACTTACCAGGCCCCAACTTACTGGCATCTCTGTTCTACACCATTTTCATGAAACCCAGTCAATCAAGGCCCTGTCTGTTATACTCATGATCATCAACAGGACATCAAAGGTCCTCCAGTGCCAGCTGGTCATCGGAATTTCTAAAATTTCATGGTAATTATCTAGCATTATTTCACAGATGCATTTGGAGGCAATGTTGGTTTCAATTCATTCAGGAACCATTAAATGGTGAGGAAGCTAATTTCAGGGAAATCTCTGGAGCACTCTCACAGGCAAGTCTACCCAAAGAGTGGCCAAAAAGTCACATGAAGCCAGGCCCATTAAGGTCTACAAAGCGAGGTCCAAGTGTGTTTTGAATCTCAATTATGCCTGCCAAGTCTTTCAGAATAAAATCATGTAATATCCTGGCTGTGATTCCCAGTGTTCTGTGGAAAGCCACTCTGGGCCTTGATCCCAGGTTCCAATGGCAACTCTCATTCCTGGCCTCCTAAAATCCCAACACAATTCATGTCAATACTTCTCTGAGGTCAGTTCCAGAACTCAGTCTCTAAGGGGAATCACAGCAGAATTCATGCCCAGGTGGACCCAGTCATCTCTTCCAACTGCCACACAAATGACCACAATTATAACCAAAACACTCCTACATGGCCCTCATCTTCTACCATAAAGATACTCATCATAACATCTGGATGGAGGTTTTCATGAGAGGCACATCCCAAGACAGTGTACAAAATAAGCTCCCTTGCCCCTCATTTGCCGAATGTCAGGGTGGCTTGGACACCCTTCCTGTGAACCAGGAGTCATCAAATAGGCCTGCCCTTAATACTGCTTCGCTTCTCCAATTTGAGGCTCTCTGACTGTGGGGTCTAGATTCTTTTTGTGAATTGGAGTCATGAGAAAAGCCAAGCACCTCTGCAGAGATTTGAAGAACTCATTTCACCAAAAGGATCCCTATTCTGACATGATGGATTTCAGAAAACTAACAAAGGAAGGCAATATAATTCATGCACATTGATTGAACGTTTTTCCATTTTGGTTTAGATGCACATATGGGATCTTTCTTTACATCCATCAGGTGCTGAGAATCTAAGTCACAGCCTAAAACAGGGCAAAGGGCCTGAATCAGACACATCCTTTTCCAATGAAATTAAGCAAAGAGCCAGAGGTGATGCACATTCATTTCCATTTGAAAACTGTTTTCTTCAGGCTTAACAAAGGGGTTGCATGAGACAAAGACCTTCCTGATATTCAGGTCAACAGAACAATAGGTAAGCAAAAGGCCCAAAGCAGGGTATCTCCACTGAGACTTTCCTGGTCACACTGATATCTGAGTTTTCTGAGATGCTGGCCATTCCATTCAGGTATCCAGTACATGGCCATGTCAAAGACCTTGGATTTGGTACATATCTTGGACACATAACCATGAGCCTATTCTAGAGAGTGGCCAGAATTCAGGAAGAAAACAGGGACTTAGGAAGGTATTAGGTGTTGCCCATGCATAAGGCAAGCCACACTCCATTAATAAATTGGGCAGGATGAATGCTGGGAAGCTTTATACTAGACATGACACATCCATTGCTGCATTCTCTTTTCTCATGTATACTACCATAGGCACAGTGGGATACACAGACATGGAAATACTCACCTCTTCAAACGACTTACCAGAAACAGTTCACTCCAAAACAAACAAACCGCCATTCCTACCTATTTTCAGAACATGAGACAAACCACAAACCCACACCCACTCCCCAAAAGGCACCTCCTTCCCCAAGTAGGTGTGTGAATAACCAGAGTGTCCTTTGACTGGTGGCCATACTCTGTTCTTCCAAAATGCCCGGTCCTCTCTCAGATCTGTTTTCCTTGGCGAACTCTGTAAAGTTGTAAGGAAAAAATGGAGAGCTACTACCTGCTTTCTCAGGAAAGTTCCCTCTTCAGAGCTCTCCAGGCATTTGGTAATCCTCACTTCAGTAGGTACCAAGAATGACTGACTCTATCCTTGCTAAATCCAAACAAGTGAGCCCACTGGGACTGGGACTGAAACTGCCTCTGGGTGCCTGGCTCCTTGGATACAAAGTTCAGAGAGTTCCATCACCAAGCAAATGAGGTATGTCACATTCTTTGGAACTGAATGAGGTCACTGCCTTGGCAAATGTATATCTTATGATGTACAAAAACTGAAGAAATAATAATGTACCAGTGTCGAATACAAATGAATGACAAATTACATATCATGTCCCATAGGAGTCTACTTGCATTGATGTTAGACTGGGTCAGTTACTGTAGAATAATTAGGATTTGTATGCACCATTCACTGAAGTTAGTTTTCAGTACTAGGAAACAAATATGTGTTTCAGGTGGATGAATATTTCTGATTATATTCTTGTGAAAAGTGGATTATAAATCCACATACGTGAACATGAATGAATTTAGAGAGTGTATATTAGACACATATATTTCATATTTTGAAAAATTTGGAGAGTATATCTATATCTATATCTACATCTATATACACACACACACACACACAACACTCACAGACATTAAAAAGTACCATTATAAATGCCAATCGAAATTCATCAGTAAATATATATCATCCACATATGCAAAAATATTTATTTTACTGAACATGAGTTAATGTATAATGTTGTTCTACTAGGACACTCTCCTATAGGTTGAATTTTCATTTCCAACAGCATTTAGGAGGAGTGAACTCTTCTCACAATTTGTATCTGCCAAGACAGCCACCTCACAAAAATGTACGTGTGATACCTGGTAGGATTCTATATATGCATATAAATATACATGTGTGAATAGGCTACAGAAAAGGAAAACAAGAATTCACATATTTGTTAAGTTTAAAAACACATGGAGAATATTTCAATTAAAATTTGACTAGATTTATAACTCCTACCTTATATAATACATATGTCAAGTCCAACTATACAACATGTCTCCTCTGAAGTGCTTGTATTTCCATTGTGTTGGGTTAATTTTCTCCATTATATTAGGATGAATAGTCTGAGACTACTAGGTATGGGTTAGTGTCAGGGATTCAGTATTTTGAATGGAAAATTGGAAAATGAATCCAATGTGTATGTAAATATATGCTGCACAAATATCCTCCCGCTCTCATCCAGAACAATGCCTTGACATTACCTTCACCCCAAGTAAGACACAATTAGAGGAGAAGAGTTACAAAATCAGTGAATACATATCTGGAATGGAAAATGCTCAGGAGTTCACAACCTTGGAGGTGGTAGAGGAGTTTCCAAAACTAAGGGACAGGGTAAACACTCCACAAACATGGAGCTCTGCTGGCCTAAAAACTTTTTGAGAAACTACCTCTGAGCTTCCACACTTGAAATATATGTTGTTTTCAGGAGATTTGGCTTCCTCTGTAGTGAGACCATCAAAGCTGGGTCTGCATCTATGTGACCTGGAGGACATGGTTTCTTATTTTCCAATGAACAAGATGAAGCAGTGCTGAATCCTCTCTTTGTAGGTAAACTGAGGCCACTGGGGACTAAGTGTCTCCCCGTGTGGACTGTGATGCCATTTGGTCCTTCTCCACTGTTTGTGGTGTTTTTGCTGCTGCACTGTGAGTTTGGTATTTGTTTCACGAAATACTAGGAGCTAAACTGGGACACAGTGCTGGAGGGAGTTCTGTCACGTGTGGTGGGTCAGGGTCTGCAAGAGAATGCACCAACTAGGCTCCTATCTCTCACAGCTTGCCCCATTGCCCCCTTGTCCACATCAACATGATTCTTAATTTTCCTCTGAAAACTCTCCATATAACAAGATGCCTTTACATATAAGGGTCTGCTGGCTGCACCATGTCAGTTACAAGCCATTTGGAATTCAATGGTAGATCCACATGGCCCTACCACGGATGTTTTATCAAACACCTCCCCACCGCTGCTCTAGACCCACTACTCAGCAGGCTCCAACTTACTGGCATCTCTGTTCTACACCATTTTCATGAAACTCAGTAAATCAAGGCACTGTCTGGTATACTCATGATGAGCAACAGGACATCCAATGTTTCTCCAGTGCCACCTGGTCATAGGAATTTCAAAAATTTCATGGTATTTATCTAGTCATTTTTCAAGCATGAAGTTCGAGGCACTGTGGGTTTCAGTTCATTCAGCAAACATTAAATGGTGAGGAAGCTCATTTCAATGAAATCTCTGGAGAACTCTCACAGGCACGGCTTCCCAAAGAGTGGACAAAAGGTCACATTAGGCCAGGCCCATTGAGGTCTACAATGTGAGGTCCATGTGTGTTTTGACTCTCAACTATGGCTGCCATTTCGTTAAGAATAAAATCATGTGATATCCTAGCTGAGATTCCCAGGCCTCTGTGGAAATCCATCCGGGGCCTAGGTCTCAGTTTCCAAGAGCGACTTTCATGCGTGGCCTCTTAAAATCCCAACAAAATTCATGGCAATGCTTCTCTGAGTTCAGTTCCAAAACCCAGTCTCTAAGGGGAATCACACCAGAGTTCAAGCCCACGTGGACCCAGTCATTTATTCCAATGCAACACAAATGACCAAAATTAAAACCAAAACACTGCCACATGGCCTTCATCTTATTCCATATAGTCAATCATATTAACCTCTGGCTGGAGGTTTCCATGAGGGGCGCAGCCCAAGACAGTGTCCAAAATCAGCTCCTTTGCCCCTCATTTGCCTAAAGTCAGGGTAGCCTGGACACCGTTTCTGTGAACCAGGAGTGAACAAATAAGCCTGCCGTTAATACTTCTGTGTTTCTCCAATTTGAGGCCTACTGATTTTAGGTATCGATTCTTTAGGTGATTTAGAGTCATGCGAAAACACAAGCACCACTGCAGGGCTTTGAAGAACTCATTTGACCCAAAGAATCCCTATTGTCATTTGATGGAGTCCAGGAACCTAACAGAGGAAGGCAAGAGACTTCATAAACAATGAATGATATTTTTGGCCATTTTGGTTTTGGAAGCTCACATGGGATCATTCTTAAGATCCATCAGGTGCTGAGAATCTAAGTCACAGCCACACACAGGTCCAAGAGGCTGATAAAGGCACATCCCTTTCCAAAGCAATTAAGCAAAGAGCCACAGGTGAGGCCCATTCATTTCCATTTGAAAACTGTTTTCTTCAGGCTTCACAAAGGGGTGGCGTGAGGCAAAGACCTTCCTGACATTCAGTGCAACACAACAATAAGTAAGCAAAAGGCCCAAAGCAGGGTTTCTGCACTGAGACTTTCCTGGTCACAATGATATCTGAGTTTTCTGAGATGCTCGCCATTCTCTTCAGCTATCCAGTACATGGCCATGTCAAAGAGCTTGGAGGTGGTACATATTTTGGACACAAATCAATGAGCCTATTCTGGAGAGTGGCCAGAATTTAGGAAGAAAACAACAACTTAGAAAGATAGCATGTGTTGCACATCGATAAGACAAGCTGCAGTCCATTCATATATTGGGCAGGATGAATTATGGGAAGATTTATACTAGTCAGGACACATCCATTAATGCATTCTCTTTTCTAATGTCTACAACAACGGACACAGTGGGATACACATAAACAGAAACACTCGCCATGTCAAATGACTTACTAGAAACTGTCCACTCCAAACCAAACAAACCGCCTTTCCTATCTATTCTCAGAACATGAGACAAAACAACAAACCCACACCCACTCCCACAAAGGCACCTCCTTCCCCCAAGTAGGTCTGTGACTATCCGGAGTGTCCTCTGACTGGTGGGCCATACTATGTTCCCCCGAAATGGCCTGTCTTCTCTCAGATCTTGTTTCCTTGACCAACTCTGTGAAGATGTCAGGAAAAAGTGGTTAGCCACTACCTGTTTTCTCAGGAAAGGTCCATCTTCAGAGCTCTCCTGGCATTTGGCCATCCTCACATCATTAGGTACCAAGAAAACTGACTCTGTCCTTGGTAAATCCAAACAAGTGAGCCCACTGGGACTGGGATTGGGACTGCCTCTGGGTGCCTGGCTTCTTGGATACCAAGTTCAGAGAGTTCCATCACCAAGGAAATGAGGTATGTCACATTCTTTGGAACTGAATGAGGTCACTGCCTTGGCAACCACTTTGTCCTAACAGTTGCTTTTAAGGGTAACATAAGATGGAGGTTGCCCCCGCTTCCTGTGACACTTTCATAAGGTAGAATGTATATCACCATTGGCACCCGGGAACAGCTCTCCACTCAGCCCTGGTTTGGTCCATCTTCTGAACAATAAGAAGAGAGAGAGGCAGATTCAGACACATCCCTTCACCCTGACCAGGTTGTTGGCCATGGAAGATGACTTTTGCTCTCTCAGGTGCTTCAAACCTGCCTACAACTTCTCCAGGTATCATTTGTGCATGGACATTTGAGGTTCTAATCAGGTTGAAGGTCCCCAACTTTCCTGTATTGTAAGAAGCACTCTGTCTCTGCTCTTCTGTAAAATGATTGAGGGAACAGTGTATACGTGGGGTTAAAAACAGGTTTGATTTGGATTACGAGTGATTCTGTGTGATGAATAATGGTATTTGGAACCTGCAATATTTACAAGAATATAGAGGTGAAATATAAGTAGGAAAACAGAAATCTAGGTATGATTTGAAGCCCAGAAGGGTTTCGCCCTTGATTGGGATACTTAGCTTTGAATTATGTTCTGCAAAGATGCCTCAGATAATTCGATATACAATGGCATAGGACCTTGCACATTGGATGATTGAATTTAGAAGAGAACATCCAGTCAAAAAGGGATATTCAGTAGGATTAGGAAGATAGTCGGTAGGTTTAGGAAGAAGAGTGAGTATAGGATTTGGACCAAAAGTTCTTTAGCAACAGACTTTCGGTTGTTGAGTGAATGTAAATGTCAGCACATATGAAGAGTCAGTCACTATGTTGAACTGGGGAAAATATGTAGAAAAGCAGATATCAATAGAAATATTACGAACTCAGGCAAAGTATAAAGTGAGTGATAGAATTAGACATTTTCAACAGGGTTGAGTTTGAATATATAAATTAGGAAAAAAACAAATATGTAGTCACCAATAGGATTGACAATTGACAGCATTAGGCAACCTGGACATGGAGGTTTTTAGAAATCCATGTTCACTTTCCATTTAGGCTTTGGTACAATCATAAGTGTGACCTTCCCATTTTTTGTCCAGAATATTACTGTGATAATGAGGTGACATGAGTATTTCTTTCACCATTTCTGGGAGCAATATATTGAAGATGTAAAATGAGAATCGGGGGTACAAAGAGGTGTACCCTGTTTCTAGGAACATAGAGAAAAAGCAAGAATAGACCATAATGTGAATAAATAGTATAACTTTTTTGAACTTTAAATAATGAATTGAACTGATATCTGAAAAATTAAAGGAAATCGTATATTGATATACAATCATTCATTCCAACCAGGTATATATGTAATGGAAATATTAGTGTTTTGGTTTATCATGAAGAGTGTGTGAGTTTTGCTTCAAAATGATTATGGAAATTCAAAATAATGTGTTTGGAAAGAAGTCTCATGAAAAGACCAGTCAAGAAACCCTGACAATACATGTGTTCTGAAGCAAGAAGTGGTGAAAGTTGAAACAAATGCTTATTAATTTGTGAACTTGTGGATGAAATGTATATCCTGTGATGTGCAAAAACTGAAGAAACAATAATGTACCAGTGTCGAATACAAATGAATGACAAATTACATATCATGTCCCATAGAAGTCTACTTGCATTGATGTTAGACTGGGTCAGTTACTGTAGAATAATTCGGATTTGTATGCACCATTCACTGAAGTTAGTTTTCAGTTCTAGGAAACAAATATGTATTTCAGGTGGATGAATATTTCTGATTATAATCTTGTGAAAAGTGGATTATAAATCCACATACATGAACATGAAAGAATTTAGAGAGTGTATATTAGACACATATATTTCATATTTTGAAAAATTTGGAGAGTATATCTATATCTATATCTATATCTATACACACACACACACACACACACACACACACACAACACTCACAGACATTTAAAGTACCAACATAATTGCCAATCGAAATTCATCAGTAAATATGTATCATCCACAAATGCAAAAATATTTATTTTACTGAACATGAGTTAATGTATAATGTTGTTCTACTAGGACGCTCTCCTACAGGTTGAATTTTCATTTCCAACAGCATTTAGGAGGAGTGAACTCTTCTCACAATTTGTATCTGCCAAGACAGCCACCTCACAAAAATGTACGTGTGATACCTGGTAGGATTCTATATATGCATATAAATATACAAGTGTGAATAGGCTACAGAAAAGGGAAACAAGAATTCACATATTTGTTAAGTTTAAAAACACATGGAGAATATTTCAATTAAAATTTGACTAGATTTATAACTCCTACCTTATATAATGCAAATGTCAAGTCCAACTATACAACATGTCTCCTCTGAAGTACTTGTATTTCTAATGTGTTGGGTTAATTTTCTCCATTATATTAGGATGAATAGTCTGAGTCTACTAGGTATGGGTTAGTGTCAGGGATTCAGTACTTCGAATGGAAAATTGGAAAATGAATCCAATGTGTATGTAAATATATGCTGCGCAAATATCCTCCCGCTCTCATCCAGAACAATGCCTTGACATTACCTTCACCCCAAGTAAGACACAATTAGAGGAGAAGAGTTACAAAATCAGTGAATACATATCTGGAATGGAAAATGCTCAGGAGTTCACAACCTTGGAGGTGGTAGAGGAGTTTCCAAAACTAAGGGACAGGGTAGACACTCCACAAACATGGAGCTCTGCTGGCCTAAAAACTTTTTGAGAAACTGCCTCTGAGCTTCCACACTTGAAATATATGTTGTTTTCAGGAGATTTGGCTTCATCTGTAGTGAGACCATCAAAGCTGGGTCTGCATCTATGTGACCTGGAGGACATGGTTTCTTATTTTCCAATGAACAAGATGAAGCAGTGCTGAGCTGAATCCTCTCTTTGTAGGTAAACTGAGGCCACTGGGGACTAAGTGTCTCCCCGTGTGGACTGTGATGCCATTTCGTCCTTCTCCACTGTTTGTGGTGTTTTTGCTGCTGCACTGTGAGTTTGGTATTTGTTTCACGAAATACTAGGAGCTAAACTGGGACACAGTGCTGGAGGGAGTTCTGTCACGTGTGGTGGGTCAGGGTCTGCAAGAGAATGCACCAACTAGGCTCCTATCTCTTACAGCTTAGCCCATTGCCCCCTTGTCCATATCAACATGATTCTTAATTTTCCTCTGAAAACTCTCCATATAACAAGATGCCTTTACATATAAGGGTCTGCTGGCTGCACCATGTCACTTACAAGCCATTTGGAATCCAATGGTAGATCCACATGGACCTACCACGTATGTTTTATCAAACACTTCCCCACCACTGATCTAGACCCACTACTCAGCAGGCTCCAACTTACTGGCATCTCTGTTCTACACCATTTTCATGAAACTCAGTAAATCAAGGAACTGTCTGGTATACTCATGATCAGCAACTGGACATCCAATGTTTCTCCAGTGCCACCTGGTCATAGGAATTTCAAAAATTTCATGGTCTTTATCTAGCCATTTTTCAAGCATATAGTTGGAGGCACTGTGGGTTTCAATTCATTCAGCAAACATTAAATGGTGAGGAAGCTCATTTCAATGAAATCTCTGGAGAACTCTCACAGGCACGGCTTCCCAAAGAGTGGACAAAAGGTCACATTAGGCCAGGCCCATTGAGGTCTACAATGTGAGGTCCATGTGTGTTTTGACTCTCAACTATGGCTGCCATTTCTTTAAGAATAAAATCATGTGATATCCTTGCTGAGATTCCCAGGCCTCTGTGGAAATCCACCCGGGGCCTAGGTCTCAGTTTACAAGAGCGACTTTCATGCGTGGCCTCTTAAAATCCCAACAAAATTCATGGCAATGCTTCTCTGAGTTCAGTTCCAAAACCCAGTCTCTAAGGGGAATCACACCAGAGTTCAAGCCCACGTGGACCCAGTCATTTTTTCCAATTCCACACAAATGACCAAAATTAAACCCAAAACACTCCCACATGGCCCTCATCTTATTCCATATAGTCAATCATCTTAACCTCTGGCTGGAGGTTTCCATGAGGGGCGCAGCCCAAGACAGTGTCCAAAATCAGCTCCTTTGCCCCTCATTTGCCTAAAGTCAGGGTAGCCTGGACACCGTTTCTGTGAACCAGGAGTGAACAAATAAGCCTGCCGTTAATACTTCTGTGTTTCTCCAATTTGAGGCTTACTGATTTTAGGTATCGATTCTTTATGTGATTTAGAGTCATGCGAAAACACAAGCACCTCTGCAGGGCTCTGAAGAACTCATTTGACCCAAAGAATCCCTATTGTCATTTGATGGAGTGCAGGAACCTAACAGAGGAAGGCAAGAGACTTCATCCACAATGAATGATATTTTTTGCCATTTTGGTTTTGGAAGCTCACATGGGATCATTCTTAAGATCCATCAGGTGCTGAGAATCTAAGTCACAGCCACACACAGGTCCAAGAGGCTGATAAAGACACATCCCTTTCCAAAGCAATTAAGCAAAGAGCCACAGGTGAGGCCCATTCATTTCCATTTGAAAACTGTTTTCCTCAGGCTTCACAAAGGGGTGGCCTGAGGCAAAGAACTTCCTGACATTCAGTGAAACACAACAATAAGTAAGCAAAAGGCCCAAAGCGGGGTTTCTGCACTGAGACTTTCCTGGTCACACTGATATCTGAGTTTTCTGAGATGCTCGCCATTCTCTTCAGCTATCCAGTACATGGCCATGTCACAGAGCTTGGAGGTGGTACATATTTTGGACACAAATCCATGAGCCTATTCTGGAGAATGGCCAGAATTCAGGAAGAAAACAACAACTTAGAAAGATAGCAGGTGTTGCACATCGATAAGACAAGCTGCAGTGCATTCATATATTGGGCAGGATGAATTATGGGAAGATTTATACTAGACAGGACAAATCCATTAATGCATTCTCTTTTCTAATGTCTACAACAACGGACACAGTGGGATACACAGAAACAGAAACACTCGCCTTGTCAAATGACTTACTAGAAACTGTCTGCTCCAAACCAAACAACCGCCTTTTCAATCTCTTCTCAGAACATGAGACAAAACAACAAACCCACACCCACTCCCACAAAGGCACCTCCTTCCCCCAAGTAGGTCTGTGACTATCCGGAGTGTCCTCTGACTGGTGGGCCATACTATGTTCCCATGAAATGGCCTGTCTTCTCTCAGATCTTGTTTCCTTGACCAACTCTGTGAAGATGTCAGGAAAAAGTGGTTAGCCACTACCTGTTTTCTCAGGAAAGGTCCATCTTCAGAGCTCTCCTGGCATTTGGCCATCCTCACATCATTAGGTACCAAGAAAACTGACTCTGTCCTTGGTAAATCCAAACAAGTGAGCCCACTGGGACTGGGACTGGGACTGCCTCTGGGTGCCTGGCTTCTTGGATACCAAGTTCAGAGAGTTCCATCACCAAGGAAATGAGGTATGTCACATTCTTTGGAACTGAATGAGGTCACTGCCTTGGCAACCACTTTGTCCTAACAGTTGCTTTTAAGGGTAACATAAGATGGAGGTTGCCCCCGCTTCCTGTGACACTTTCATAAGGTAGAATGTATATCACCATTGGCACCCGGGAACAGCTCTCCACTCAGCCCTGGTTTGGTCCATCTTCTGAACAATAAGAAGAGAGAGAGGCAGATTCAGACACAACCCTTCATCCTGACCAGGTTGTTTGCCATGGAAGATGACTTTTGCTCTTTCAGGTGCTTCATACCTGCCTACAACTTCTCCAGGTATCATTTGTGCATGGACATTTGAGGTTCTCATCAGGTGGAAGGTCCCCAACTTTCCTGTATTGTAAGAACCACTCTGTCCCTGCCCTTCTGTAAAATGATTGAGGGAACAGTGTATACTTGGGGTTAAAAACAGGTTTGATTTGGGTCACGAGTGATTCTGTGTGATGAATAATGGTATTGGGAACCTGCAATATTTACAAGAATATAGAGGTGAAATATAAGTAGGAAAACAGAAATCTAGGTATGATTTGAAGCCCAGAAGGGTTTTGCCCTTGATTGGGATACTTATCTTTGAATTATGTTCTGCAAAGATGCCTCAGATAATTCGATATACAATGGCATAGGACCTTGCACATTGGATGATTGAATTTAGAAGAGAACATCCAGTCAAAAAGGGATATTCAGTAGGATTAGGAAGATAGTCGGTAGGTTTACGAAGAAGAGTGAGTATAGGATTTGGACCAAAAGTTCTTTAGCAATAGACTTTCGGTTGTTGAGTGAATGTAAATGTCAGCACATATGAAGAGTCAGTCACTATGTTGAACTGGGGAAAATATGTAGAAAAGCAGATATCAATAGAAACATTACGAAATCAGGCAAAGTATAAAGTGAGTGATAGAATTAGACATTTTCAACAGGGTTGAGTTTGAATATATAAATTAGGAAAAAAACAAATATGTAGTCACCAATAGGATTGACAATTGACAGCATTAAGCAACCTGGACATGGATGTTTTTAGAAATCCATGTTCACTTTCCATTTAGGCTTTGGTACAATCATAAGTGTGACCTTTCCATTTTTTGTCCAGAATATTACTGTGATAATGAGGTGACATGAGTATTTCTTTCACCATTTCTGGGAGCAATATATTGAAGATGTAAAATGAGAATCGGGGGTACAAAGAGGTGTACCCTGTTTCTAGGAACATAGAGAAAAAGCATGAATAGACCATACTGTGAATAAATAATATAACTTTTTTGAACTTTAAATAATGAATTGAACTGATATCTGAAAAATTAAAGGAAATCGTATATTGATATACAATCATTCATTCCAACCAGGTATATATGTAATGGAAATGTTAGTGTTTTGGTTTATCATGAAGAGTGTGTGAGTTTTGCTTCAAAATGATTATGGAAATTCAAAATAATGTGTTTGGAAAGAAGTCTCATGAAAAGACCAGTCAAGAAACCCTGACAATACGTGTGTTCTGAAGCAAGAAGTGGTTAAAGTTGAAACGAATGCTTATTAATTTGTGAACTTGTGGATGAAATGTATATCCTGTGATGTGCAAAAACTGAAGAAACAATAATGTACCAGTGTCGAATACAAATGAATGACAAATTACATATCATGTCCCATAGAAGTCTACTTGCATTGATGTTAGACTGGGTCAGTTACTGTAGAATAATTAGGATTTGTATGCACCATTCACTGAAGTTAGTTTTCAGTACTAGGAAACAAATATGTATTTCAGGTGGATGAATATTTCTGATTATAATCTTTTGAAAAGTCGATTATATATCCACAACATGAACATGAATGACTTTAGAGAGTGTATATTAGACACATATATTTCATATTTTGAAAAATTTGGAGAGTATATCTATATCTATATCTATATCTATATCTATATCTATATATATATATATATACACACACACACACACACACACACACACACACACACAACACTCAGACATTAAAAAGTACCAATATAAATGCCAATCGAAATTCATCAGTAAATATGTATCATCCACAAATGCAAAAATATTTATTTTACTGAACATGAGTTAATGTATAATGTTGTTCTACTAGGACGCTCTCCTACAGGTTGAATTTTCATTTCCAACAGCATTTAGGAGGAGTGAACACTTCTCAGAATTTGTATCTGCCAAGACAGCCACCTCACAAAAATGTACGTGTGATACCTGGTAGGATTCTATATATGCATATAAATATACATGTGTGAATAGGCTACAGAAAAGGGAAACAAGAATTCACATATTTGTTAAGTTTAAAAACACATGGAGAATATTTCAATTAAAATTTGACAAGATTTATTACTCCTACCTTATATAATGCAAATGTCAAGTCCAACTATACAACATGTCTCCTCTGAAGTACTTGTATTTCTAATGTGTTGGATTAATTTTCTCCATTATATTAGGATGAATAGTCTGAGTCTACTAGGTATGGGTTAGTGTCAGGGATTCAGTATTTCGAATGGAAAATTGGAAAATGAATCCAATGTGTATGTAAATATATGCTGCGCAAATATCCTCCCGCTCTCATCCAGAACAATGCCTTGACATTACCTTCACCCCAAGTAAGACACAATTAGAGGAGAAGAGTTACAAAATCAGTGAATACATATCTGGAATGGAAAATGCTCAGGAGTTCACAACCTTGGAGTTGGTAGAGGAGTTTCCAAAACTAAGGGACAGGGTAAATACTCCACAAACATGGAGCTCTGCTGGCCTAAAAACTTTTTGAGAAACTGCCTCTGAGCTTCCACACTTGAAATATATGTAGTTTTCAAGAGATTTGGCTTCTTCTGTAGTGAGACCATCAAAGCTGGGTCTGCATCTATGTGACCTGGAGGACATGGTTTCTTATTTTCCAATGAACAAGATGAAGCAGTGCTGAATCCTCTCTTTGTAGGTAAACTGAGGCCACTGGGGACTAAGTGTCTCCCCGTGTGGACTGTGATGCCATTTGGTCCTTCTCCACTGTTTGTGGTGTTTTTGCTGCTGCACTGTGAGTTTGGTATTTGTTTCACGAAATACTAGGAGCTAAACTGGGACACAGTGCTGGAGGGAGTTCTGTCACGTGTGGTGGGTCAGGGTCTGCAAGAGAATGCACCAACTAGGCTCCTATCTCTTACAGCTTAGCCCATTGCCCCCTTGTCCATATCAACATGATTCTTAATTTTCCTCTGAAAACTCTCCATATAACAAGATGCCTTTACATATAAGGGTCTGCTGGCTGCACCATGTCACTTACAAGCCATTTGGAATCCAATGGTAGATCCACATGGACCTACCACGTATGTTTTATCAAACACTTCCCCACCACTGATCTAGACCCACTACTCAGCAGGCTCCAACTTACTGGCATCTCTGTTCTACACCATTTTCATGAAACTCAGTAAATCAAGGAACTGTCTGGTATACTCATGATCAGCAACTGGACATCCAATGTTTCTCCAGTGCCACCTGGTCATAGGAATTTCAAAAATTTCATGGTCTTTATCTAGCCATTTTTCAAGCATATAGTTGGAGGCACTGTGGGTTTCAATTCATTCAGCAAACATTAAATGGTGAGGAAGCTCATTTCAATGAAATCTCTGGAGAACTCTCACAGGCACGGCTTCCCAAAGAGTGGACAAAAGGTCACATTAGGCCAGGCCCATTGAGGTCTACAATGTGAGGTCCATGTGTGTTTTGACTCTCAACTATGGCTGCCATTTCTTTAAGAATAAAATCATGTGATATCCTTGCTGAGATTCCCAGGCCTCTGTGGAAATCCACCCGGGGCCTAGGTCTCAGTTTACAAGAGCGACTTTCATGCGTGGCCTCTTAAAATCCCAACAAAATTCATGGCAATGCTTCTCTGAGTTCAGTTCCAAAACCCAGTCTCTAAGGGGAATCACACCAGAGTTCAAGCCCACGTGGACCCAGTCATTTTTTCCAATTCCACACAAATGACCAAAATTAAACCCAAAACACTCCCACATGGCCCTCATCTTATTCCATATAGTCAATCATCTTAACCTCTGGCTGGAGGTTTCCATGAGGGGCGCAGCCCAAGACAGTGTCCAAAATCAGCTCCTTTGCCCCTCATTTGCCTAAAGTCAGGGTAGCCTGGACACCGTTTCTGTGAACCAGGAGTGAACAAATAAGCCTGCCGTTAATACTTCTGTGTTTCTCCAATTTGAGGCTTACTGATTTTAGGTATCGATTCTTTATGTGATTTAGAGTCATGCGAAAACACAAGCACCTCTGCAGGGCTCTGAAGAACTCATTTGACCCAAAGAATCCCTATTGTCATTTGATGGAGTGCAGGAACCTAACAGAGGAAGGCAAGAGACTTCATCCACAATGAATGATATTTTTTGCCATTTTGGTTTTGGAAGCTCACATGGGATCATTCTTAAGATCCATCAGGTGCTGAGAATCTAAGTCACAGCCACACACAGGTCCAAGAGGCTGATAAAGACACATCCCTTTCCAAAGCAATTAAGCAAAGAGCCACAGGTGAGGCCCATTCATTTCCATTTGAAAACTGTTTTCCTCAGGCTTCACAAAGGGGTGGCCTGAGGCAAAGAACTTCCTGACATTCAGTGAAACACAACAATAAGTAAGCAAAAGGCCCAAAGCGGGGTTTCTGCACTGAGACTTTCCTGGTCACACTGATATCTGAGTTTTCTGAGATGCTCGCCATTCTCTTCAGCTATCCAGTACATGGCCATGTCACAGAGCTTGGAGGTGGTACATATTTTGGACACAAATCCATGAGCCTATTCTGGAGAATGGCCAGAATTCAGGAAGAAAACAACAACTTAGAAAGATAGCAGGTGTTGCACATCGATAAGACAAGCTGCAGTGCATTCATATATTGGGCAGGATGAATTATGGGAAGATTTATACTAGACAGGACAAATCCATTAATGCATTCTCTTTTCTAATGTCTACAACAACGGACACAGTGGGATACACAGAAACAGAAACACTCGCCTTGTCAAATGACTTACTAGAAACTGTCTGCTCCAAACCAAACAACCGCCTTTTCAATCTCTTCTCAGAACATGAGACAAAACAACAAACCCACACCCACTCCCACAAAGGCACCTCCTTCCCCCAAGTAGGTCTGTGACTATCCGGAGTGTCCTCTGACTGGTGGGCCATACTATGTTCCCATGAAATGGCCTGTCTTCTCTCAGATCTTGTTTCCTTGACCAACTCTGTGAAGATGTCAGGAAAAAGTGGTTAGCCACTACCTGTTTTCTCAGGAAAGGTCCATCTTCAGAGCTCTCCTGGCATTTGGCCATCCTCACATCATTAGGTACCAAGAAAACTGACTCTGTCCTTGGTAAATCCAAACAAGTGAGCCCACTGGGACTGGGACTGGGACTGCCTCTGGGTGCCTGGCTTCTTGGATACCAAGTTCAGAGAGTTCCATCACCAAGGAAATGAGGTATGTCACATTCTTTGGAACTGAATGAGGTCACTGCCTTGGCAACCACTTTGTCCTAACAGTTGCTTTTAAGGGTAACATAAGATGGAGGTTGCCCCCGCTTCCTGTGACACTTTCATAAGGTAGAATGTATATCACCATTGGCACCCGGGAACAGCTCTCCACTCAGCCCTGGTTTGGTCCATCTTCTGAACAATAAGAAGAGAGAGAGGCAGATTCAGACACAACCCTTCATCCTGACCAGGTTGTTTGCCATGGAAGATGACTTTTGCTCTTTCAGGTGCTTCATACCTGCCTACAACTTCTCCAGGTATCATTTGTGCATGGACATTTGAGGTTCTCATCAGGTGGAAGGTCCCCAACTTTCCTGTATTGTAAGAACCACTCTGTCCCTGCCCTTCTGTAAAATGATTGAGGGAACAGTGTATACTTGGGGTTAAAAACAGGTTTGATTTGGGTCACGAGTGATTCTGTGTGATGAATAATGGTATTGGGAACCTGCAATATTTACAAGAATATAGAGGTGAAATATAAGTAGGAAAACAGAAATCTAGGTATGATTTGAAGCCCAGAAGGGTTTTGCCCTTGATTGGGATACTTATCTTTGAATTATGTTCTGCAAAGATGCCTCAGATAATTCGATATACAATGGCATAGGACCTTGCACATTGGATGATTGAATTTAGAAGAGAACATCCAGTCAAAAAGGGATATTCAGTAGGATTAGGAAGATAGTCGGTAGGTTTACGAAGAAGAGTGAGTATAGGATTTGGACCAAAAGTTCTTTAGCAATAGACTTTCGGTTGTTGAGTGAATGTAAATGTCAGCACATATGAAGAGTCAGTCACTATGTTGAACTGGGGAAAATATGTAGAAAAGCAGATATCAATAGAAACATTACGAAATCAGGCAAAGTATAAAGTGAGTGATAGAATTAGACATTTTCAACAGGGTTGAGTTTGAATATATAAATTAGGAAAAAAACAAATATGTAGTCACCAATAGGATTGACAATTGACAGCATTAAGCAACCTGGACATGGATGTTTTTAGAAATCCATGTTCACTTTCCATTTAGGCTTTGGTACAATCATAAGTGTGACCTTTCCATTTTTTGTCCAGAATATTACTGTGATAATGAGGTGACATGAGTATTTCTTTCACCATTTCTGGGAGCAATATATTGAAGATGTAAAATGAGAATCGGGGGTACAAAGAGGTGTACCCTGTTTCTAGGAACATAGAGAAAAAGCATGAATAGACCATACTGTGAATAAATAATATAACTTTTTTGAACTTTAAATAATGAATTGAACTGATATCTGAAAAATTAAAGGAAATCGTATATTGATATACAATCATTCATTCCAACCAGGTATATATGTAATGGAAATGTTAGTGTTTTGGTTTATCATGAAGAGTGTGTGAGTTTTGCTTCAAAATGATTATGGAAATTCAAAATAATGTGTTTGGAAAGAAGTCTCATGAAAAGACCAGTCAAGAAACCCTGACAATACGTGTGTTCTGAAGCAAGAAGTGGTTAAAGTTGAAACGAATGCTTATTAATTTGTGAACTTGTGGATGAAATGTATATCCTGTGATGTGCAAAAACTGAAGAAACAATAATGTACCAGTGTCGAATACAAATGAATGACAAATTACATATCATGTCCCATAGAAGTCTACTTGCATTGATGTTAGACTGGGTCAGTTACTGTAGAATAATTAGGATTTGTATGCACCATTCACTGAAGTTAGTTTTCAGTACTAGGAAACAAATATGTATTTCAGGTGGATGAATATTTCTGATTATAATCTTTTGAAAAGTCGATTATATATCCACAACATGAACATGAATGACTTTAGAGAGTGTATATTAGACACATATATTTCATATTTTGAAAAATTTGGAGAGTATATCTATATCTATATCTATATCTATATCTATATATATATATATATACACACACACACACACACACACACACACACACACACAACACTCAGACATTAAAAAGTACCAATATAAATGCCAATCGAAATTCATCAGTAAATATGTATCATCCACAAATGCAAAAATATTTATTTTACTGAACATGAGTTAATGTATAATGTTGTTCTACTAGGACGCTCTCCTACAGGTTGAATTTTCATTTCCAACAGCATTTAGGAGGAGTGAACACTTCTCAGAATTTGTATCTGCCAAGACAGCCACCTCACAAAAATGTACGTGTGATACCTGGTAGGATTCTATATATGCATATAAATATACATGTGTGAATAGGCTACAGAAAAGGGAAACAAGAATTCACATATTTGTTAAGTTTAAAAACACATGGAGAATATTTCAATTAAAATTTGACAAGATTTATTACTCCTACCTTATATAATGCAAATGTCAAGTCCAACTATACAACATGTCTCCTCTGAAGTACTTGTATTTCTAATGTGTTGGATTAATTTTCTCCATTATATTAGGATGAATAGTCTGAGTCTACTAGGTATGGGTTAGTGTCAGGGATTCAGTATTTCGAATGGAAAATTGGAAAATGAATCCAATGTGTATGTAAATATATGCTGCGCAAATATCCTCCCGCTCTCATCCAGAACAATGCCTTGACATTACCTTCACCCCAAGTAAGACACAATTAGAGGAGAAGAGTTACAAAATCAGTGAATACATATCTGGAATGGAAAATGCTCAGGAGTTCACAACCTTGGAGTTGGTAGAGGAGTTTCCAAAACTAAGGGACAGGGTAAATACTCCACAAACATGGAGCTCTGCTGGCCTAAAAACTTTTTGAGAAACTGCCTCTGAGCTTCCACACTTGAAATATATGTAGTTTTCAAGAGATTTGCTTCTTCTGTAGTGAGACCATCAAAGCTGGGTCTGCATCTATGTGACCTGGAGGACATGGTTTCTTATTTTCCAATGAACAAGATGAAGCAGTGCTGAATCCTCTCTTTGTAGGTAAACTGAGGCCACTGGGGGACTAAGTGTCTCCCCGTGTGGACTGTGATGCCATTTGGTCCTTCTCCACTGTTTGTGGTGTTTTTGCTGCTGCACTGTGAGTTTGGTATTTGTTTCACGAAATACTAGGAGCTAAACTGGGACACAGTGCTGGAGGGAGTTCTGTCACGTGTGGTGGGTCAGGGTCTGCAAGAGAATGCACCAACTAGGCTCCTATCTCTTACAGCTTAGCCCATTGCCCCCTTGTCCATATCAACATGATTCTTAATTTTCCTCTGAAAACTCTCCATATAACAAGATGCCTTTACATATAAGGGTCTGCTGGCTGCACCATGTCACTTACAAGCCATTTGGAATCCAATGGTAGATCCACATGGACCTACCACGTATGTTTTATCAAACACTTCCCCACCACTGATCTAGACCCACTACTCAGCAGGCTCCAACTTACTGGCATCTCTGTTCTACACCATTTTCATGAAACTCAGTAAATCAAGGAACTGTCTGGTATACTCATGATCAGCAACTGGACATCCAATGTTTCTCCAGTGCCACCTGGTCATAGGAATTTCAAAAATTTCATGGTCTTTATCTAGCCATTTTTCAAGCATATAGTTGGAGGCACTGTGGGTTTCAATTCATTCAGCAAACATTAAATGGTGAGGAAGCTCATTTCAATGAAATCTCTGGAGAACTCTCACAGGCACGGCTTCCCAAAGAGTGGACAAAAGGTCACATTAGGCCAGGCCCATTGAGGTCTACAATGTGAGGTCCATGTGTGTTTTGACTCTCAACTATGGCTGCCATTTCTTTAAGAATAAAATCATGTGATATCCTTGCTGAGATTCCCAGGCCTCTGTGGAAATCCACCCGGGGCCTAGGTCTCAGTTTACAAGAGCGACTTTCATGCGTGGCCTCTTAAAATCCCAACAAAATTCATGGCAATGCTTCTCTGAGTTCAGTTCCAAAACCCAGTCTCTAAGGGGAATCACACCAGAGTTCAAGCCCACGTGGACCCAGTCATTTTTTCCAATTCCACACAAATGACCAAAATTAAACCCAAAACACTCCCACATGGCCCTCATCTTATTCCATATAGTCAATCATCTTAACCTCTGGCTGGAGGTTTCCATGAGGGGCGCAGCCCAAGACAGTGTCCAAAATCAGCTCCTTTGCCCCTCATTTGCCTAAAGTCAGGGTAGCCTGGACACCGTTTCTGTGAACCAGGAGTGAACAAATAAGCCTGCCGTTAATACTTCTGTGTTTCTCCAATTTGAGGCTTACTGATTTTAGGTATCGATTCTTTAGGTGATTTAGAGTCATGCGAAAACACAAGCACCTCTGCAGGGCTCTGAAGAACTCATTTGACCCAAAGAATCCCTATTGTCATTTGATGGAGTGCAGGAACCTAACAGAGGAAGGCAAGAGACTTCATCCACAATGAATGAAATTTTTTGCCATTTTGGTTTTGGAAGCTCACATGGGATCATTCTTAAGATCCATCAGGTGCTGAGAATCTAAGTCACAGCCACACACAGGTCCAAGAGGCTGATAAAGACACATCCCTTTCCAAAGCAATTAAGCAAAGAGCCACAGGTGAGGCCCATTCATTTCCATTTGAAAACTGTTTTCCTCAGGCTTCACAAAGGGGTGGCCTGAGGCAAAGAACTTCCTGACATTCAGTGAAACACAACAATAAGTAAGCAAAAGGCCCAAAGCAGGGTTTCTGCACTGAGACTTTCCTGGTCACACTGATATCTGAGTTTTCTGAGATGCTCGCCATTCTCTTCAGCTATCCAGTACATGGCCATGTCACAGAGCTTGGAGGTGGTACATATTTTGGACACAAATCCATGAGCCTATTCTGGAGAATGGCCAGAATTCAGGAAGAAAACAACAACTTAGAAAGATAGCAGGTGTTGCACATCGATAAGACAAGCTGCAGTGCATTCATATATTGGGCAGGATGAATTATGGGAAGATTTATACTAGACAGGACACATCCATTAATGCATTCTCTTTTCTAATGTCTACAACAACCGACACAGTGGGATACACATAAACAGAAACACTCGCCTTGTCAAATGACTTACTAGAAACTGTCTGCTCCAAACCAAACAACCGCCTTTTCAATCTCTTCTCAGAACATGAGACAAAACAACAAACCCACACCCACTCCCACAAAGGCACCTCCTTCCCCCAAGTAGGTCTGTGACTATCCGGAGTGTCCTCTGACTGGTGGGCCATACTATGTTCCCATGAAATGGCCTGTCTTCTCTCAGATCTTGTTTCCTTGACCAACTCTGTGAAGATGTCAGGAAAAAGTGGTTAGCCACTACCTGTTTTCTCAGGAAAGGTCCATCTTCAGAGCTCTCCTGGCATTTGGCCATCCTCACATCATTAGGTACCAAGAAAACTGACTCTGTCCTTGGTAAATCCAAACAAGTGAGCCCACTGGGACTGGGACTGGGACTGCCTCTGGGTGCCTGGCTTCTTGGATACCAAGTTCAGAGAGTTCCATCACCAAGGAAATGAGGTATGTCACATTCTTTGGAACTGAATGAGGTCACTGCCTTGGCAACCACTTTGTCCTAACAGTTGCTTTTAAGGGTAACATAAGATGGAGGTTGCCCCCGCTTCCTGTGACACTTTCATAAGGTAGAATGTATATCACCATTGGCACCCGGGAACAGCTCTCCACTCAGCCCTGGTTTGGTCCATCTTCTGAACAATAAGAAGAGAGAGAGGCAGATTCAGACACATCCCTTCATCCTGACCAGGTTGTTTGCCATGGAAGATGACTTTTGCTCTTTCAGGTGCTTCATACCTGCCTACAACTTCTCCAGGTATCATTTGTGCATGGACATTTGAGGTTCTCATCAGGTGGAGGGTCCCCAACTTTCCTGTATTGTAAGAACCACTCTGTCCCTGCCCTTCTGTAAAATGATTGAGGGAACAGTGTATACTTGGGGTTAAAAACAGGTTTGATTTGGGTCACGAGTGATTCTGTGTGATGAATAATGGTATTGGGAACCTGCAATATTTACAAGAATATAGAGGTGAAATATAAGTAGGAAAACAGAAATCTAGGTATGATTTGAAGCCCAGAAGGGTTTTGCCCTTGATTGGGATACTTATCTTTGAATTATGTTCTGCAGAGATGCCTCAGATAATTCGATATACAATGGAATAGGACCTTGCACATTGGATGATTGAATTTAGAAGAGAACATCCAGTCAAAAAGGGATATTCAGTAGGATTAGGAAGATAGTCGGTAGGTTTAGGAAGAAGAGTGAGTATAGGATTTGGACCAAAAGTTCTTTAGCAATAGACTTTCGGTTGTTGAGTGAATGTAAATGTCAGCACATATGAAGAGTCAGTCACTATGTTGAACTGGGGAAAATATGTAGAAAAGCAGATATCAATAGAAACATTACGAAATCAGGCAAAGTATAAAGTGAGTGATAGAATTAGACATTTTCAACAGGGTTGAGTTTGAATATATAAATTAGGAAAAAAACAAATATGTAGTCACCAATAGGATTGACAATTGACAGCATTAAGCAACCTGGACATGGATGTTTTTAGAAATCCATGTTCACTTTCCATTTAGGCTTTGGTACAATCATAAGTGTGACCTTTCCATTTTTTGTCCAGAATATTACTGTGATAATGAGCTGACATGAGTATTTCTTTCACCATTTCTGGGAGCAATATATTGAAGATGTAAAATGAGAATCGGGGGTACAAAGAGGTGTACCCTGTTTCTAGGAACATAGAGAAAAAGCATGAATAGACCATACTGTGAATAAATAATATAACTTTTTTGAACTTTAAATAATGAATTGAACTGATATCTGAAAAATTAAAGGAAATCGTATATTGATATACAATCATTCATTCCAACCAGGTATATATGTAATGGAAATGTTAGTGTTTTGGTTTATCATGAAGAGTGTGTGAGTTTTGCTTCAAAATGATTATGGAAATTCAAAATAATGTGTTTGGAAAGAAGTCTCATGAAAAGACCAGTCAAGAAACCCTGACAATACATGTGTTCTGAAGCAAGAAGTGGTGAAAGTTGAAACAAATGCTTATTAATTTGTGAACTTGTGGATGAAATGTATATCCTGTGATGTGCAAAAAGTGAAGAAACAATAATGTACCAGTGTCGAATATAAATGAATGACAAATTACATATCATGTCCCATAGAAGTCTACTTGCATTGATGTTAGACTGGGTCAGTTACTGTAGAATAATTAGGATTTGTATGCACCATTCACTGAAGTTAGTTTTCAGTACTAGGAAACAAATATGTATTTCAGGTGGATGAATATTTCTGATTATAATCTTTTGAAAAGTTGATTATATATCCACAACATGAACATGAATGACTTTAGAGAGTGTATATTAGACACATATATTTCATATTTTGAAAAATTTGGAGAGTATATCTATATCTATATCTATATATATATATATATATATACACACACACACACACACACACACACACACACACACACAACACTCAGACATTAAAAAGTACCAATATAAATGCCAATCGAAATTCATCAGTAAATATGTATCATCCACAAATGCAAAAATATTTATTTTACTGAACATGAGTTAATGTATAATGTTGTTCTACTAGGACGCTCTCCTACAGGTTGAATTTTCATTTCCAACAGCATTTAGGAGGAGTGAACACTTCTCAGAATTTGTATCTGCCAAGACAGCCACCTCACAAAAATGTACGTGTGATACCTGGTAGGATTCTATAAATGCATATAAATATACATGTGTGAATAGGCTACAGAAAAGGGAAACAAGAATTCACATATTTGTTAAGTTTAAAAACACATGGAGAATATTTCAATTAAAATTTGACTAGATTTATAACTCCTACCTTATATAATGCAAATGTCAAGTCCAACTATACAACATGTCTCCTCTGAAGTACTTGTATTTCTAATGTGTTGGATTAATTTTCTCCATTATATTAGGATGAATAGTTGAGTCTACTAGGTATGGGTTAGTGTCAGGGATTCAGTATTTCGAATGGAAAATTGGAAAATGAATCCAATGTGTATGTAAATATATGCTTCACAAATATCCTCCCGCTCTCATTCAGAACAATGCCTTGACATTACCTTCACCCCAAGTAAGACACAATTAGAGGAGAAGAGTTACAAAATCAGTGAATACATATCTGGAAAGGAAAATGCTCAGGAGTTTACAACCTTGGAGGTGGTAGAGGAGTTTCCAAAACTAAGGGACAGGGTAAACACTCCACAAACATGGATCTCTGCTGGCCTAAAAACTTTTTGAGAAACTGCCTCTGAGCTTCCACACTTGAAATATATGTTGTTTTCAGGAGATTTGGCTTCCTCTGTAGTGAGACCATCAAAGCTGGGTCTGCATCTATGTGACCTGGAGGACATGGTTTCTTATTTTCCAATGAACAAGATGAAGCAGTGCTGAGCTGAATCCTCTCTTTGTAGGTAAACTGAGGCCACTGGGGACTAAGTGTCTCCCCGTGTGGACTGTGAAGCCATTTGGTCCTCCTCCACTTTTTGTGGTGTTTTTGCTGCTGTACTGTGAGTTTGGTATTTGTTTCACGAAATACTAGGAGCTAACCTGGGACACAGTGCTGGAGGGAGTTCTGTCACGTGTGGTGGGTCAGGGACTGCAAGAGAATGCACCAACTAGGCTCCTATCTCTCACAGCTTGCCCCATTGCCCCCTTGTCCATATCAACCTGATTCTTAATTTTCTTCTGAAAACTCTCCATATAACAAGATGCCTTTACATATAAGGGTCTGTTGGCTTCACCATGTCACTTACAAGCCATTTGGAATCCAATGGTAGATCCACATGGCCCTACCACGGATGTTTTATCAAACACCTCCCCACCACTGCTCTAGTCCCACTACTCAGCAGGCTCCAAATTTCTGGCATCTCTGTTCTACACCATTTTCATGAAACTCAGTAAATCAAGGCACTGTCTGGTATACTCATGATCAGCAACTGGACATCCAATGTTTCTCCAGGGCCACCTGGTCATAGGAATTTCAAAAATTTCATGGTATTTATCTAGCCATTTTTCAAGCATGAATTTGGAGGCACTGTTGGTTTCAGTTCATTCAGCAAACATTAAATGGTGAGGAAGCTCATTTCAATGAAATCTCTGGAGAACACTCACAGGCACGGCTTCCCAAAGAGTGGACAAAAGGTCACATTAGGCCAGGCCCATTGAGGTCTAAAATGTGAGGTCCATGTGTGTTTTGACTCTCAACTATGGCTGCCATTTCTTTAAGAATAAAATCATGTGATATCCTTGCTGAGATTCCCAGGCCTCTGTGGAAATCCACCCGGGGCCTAGGTCTCAGTTTCCAAGAGCGACTTTCATGCGTGGCCTCTTAAAATCCCAACAAAATTCATGGCAATGCTTCTCTGAGTTCAGTTCCAAAACCCAGTCTCTAAGCGGAATCACACCAGAGTTCAAGCCCACGTGGACCCAGTCATTTTTTCCAATGCCACACAAATGAAAAAAAATTAAAACCAAAACACTCCCACATGGCCCTCATCTTATTTCATATAGTCAATCATCTTAACCTCTGGCTGGAGGTTTCCATGAGGGGCGCAGCCCAAGACAGTGTCCAAAATCAGCTCGTTTGCCCCTCATTTGTCTAAATTCAGGGTAGCCTGGACACCGTTTCTGTGAACCAGGAGAGAACAAATAAGCCTGCCGTTAATACTTCTGTGTTTCTCCAATTTGAGGCCTACTGATTTTAGGTATCGATTCTTTAGGTGATTTAGAGTCATGCGAAAACACAAGCACCTCTGCAGGGCTTTGAAGAACTCATTTGACCCAAAGAATCCCTATTGTCATTTGATGGAGTGGAAGAACCTAACAGATTAAATCAAGAGACTTCATCCACAATGAATGAAATTTTTTGCCATTTTGGTTTTGGAAGCTCACATGGGATCATTCTTAAGATCCATCAGGTGCTGAGAATCTAAGTCACAGCCACACACAGGCCCAAGAGGCTGATAAAGACACATCCCTTTCCAAAGCAATTAAGCAAAGAGCCACAGGTGAGGCCCATTCATTTCCATTTGAAAACTGTTTTCCTCAGGCTTCACAAAGGGGTGGCCTGAGGCAAAGACCTTCCTGACATTCAGTGCAACACAACAATAATAAGCAAAAGGCCCAAAGCGGGGTTTCTGCACTGAGACTTTCCTGGTGACACTGATATCTGAGTTTTCTGAGATGCTCGCCATTCTCTTCAGCTATCCAGTACATGGCCATGTCACAGAGCTTGGAGGTGGTACATATTTTGGACACAAATCCATGAGCCTATTCTGGAGAGTGGCCAGAATTCAGGAAGAAAACAACAACTTAGAAAGATAGCAGGTGTTGCACATCGATAAGACAAGCTGCAGTCCATTCATATATTGGGCAGGATGAATTATTGGATGATTTATACTAGACAGGACACATCCATTAATGCATTCTCTTTTCTAATGTCTACAACAACGGACACAGTGGGATACACAGAAACAGAAACACTCGCCGTGTCAAATGAATTACTAGAAACTGTCCACTCCAAACCAAACAAAACGCCTTTCCTATCTATTCTAAGAACATGAGACAAAACAACAAACCCACACCCACTCCCACAAAGGCACCTCCTTCCCCCAAGTAGGTCTGTGACTATCCGGAGTGTCCTCTGACTGGTGGCCCATACTATGTTCCCCCAAAATGGCCTGTCTTCTCTCAGATCTTGTTTCCTTGACCAACTCTGTGAAGATGTCAGGAAAAATTGGTTAGCCACTACCTGTTTTCTCAGGAAAGGTCCATCTTCAGAGCTCTCCTGGCATTTGGCCATCCTCACATCATTAGGTACCAAGAAAACTGACTCTGTCCTTGGTAAATCCAAACAAGTGAGCCCACTGGGACTGGGACTGGGACTGCCTCTGGGTGCCTGGCTTCTTGGATACCAAGTTCAGAGAGTTCCATCACCAAGGAAATGAGGTATGTCACATTCTTTGGAACTGAATGAGGTCACTGCCTTGGCAACCACTTTGTCCTAACAGTTGCTTCCAAGGGTAACATAAGATGGAGGTTGCCCCTACTTCCTGTGACACTTTCATAAGGTAGAATGTATATCACCATTGGCACCCGGGAACAGCTCTCCACTCAGCCCTTGTTTGGTCCATCTTATGTACAATAAGAAGAGAGAGAGGCAGATTCAGACACATCCCTTCATCGTGACCAGGTTGTTTGCCATGGAAGATGACTTTTGCTCTCTCAGGTGCTTCAAACCTGCCTACAACTTCTCCAGGTATCATTTGTGCATGGACATTTGAGGTTCTCATCAGGTGGAAGGTCCCCAACTTTCTTGTATTTTAAGAACCACTCTCTCCCTGCTCTTCTGTAAAATGATTGAGGGAACAGTGTATACTTGGGGTTAAAAACAGGTTTGATTTGGGTTACGTGTGATCTGTGTGATGAGTAATGGTATTGGGAACCTGCAATATTTACAAGAATATAGAGGTGAAATGTAAGTAGGAAAACAGAAATCTAGGTATGATTTGAAGCCCAGAAGGGTTTTGCCCTTGATTGGGATACTTAGCTTTGATTGATGTTCTGCAAAGATGCCTCAGATAATTCGATATACAATGGCATAGGACTTTGTAAATTGGATGATTGAATTTAGAAGAGAACATCCAGTCAAAAAGGGATATTCAGTAGGATTAGGAAGATAGTCGGTAGGTTTAGGAAGAAGAGTGAGTATAAGATTTGGACCAAAAGTTCTTTAGTAATAGACTTTCGGTTGTAGAGTGAATGTAAATGTCAGCACATATGAAGAGTCAGTCACTATGTTCAACTGGGGAAAATATGTAGAAAAGCAGATATCAATAGAAACATTACGAAATCAGGCAAAGTATAAAGTGAGTGATAGAATTAGACATTTTCAACAGGGTTGAGTTTGAATATATAAATTAGGAAAAAAACAAATATGTAGTCACCAATAGGATTGACAATTGACAGCATTAGGCAACCTGGACATGGATGTTTTTTGAAATCCATGTTCAATTTCCATTTAGGCTTTGGTACAATCATAAGTGTGACCTTTCCATTTTTTGTCCAGAATATTACTGTGATAATGAGGTGACATGAGTATTTCTTTCACCATTTCTGGGAGCAATATATTGAAGATGTAAAATGAGAATCGGGGGTACAAAGAGGTGTACCCTGTTTCTAGGAACATAGAGAAAAAGCATGAATAGACCATACTGTGAATAAATAATATAACTTTTTTGAACTTTAGATAATGAATTAACTGATATCTGAAAAATTAAAGGAAATCGTATATTGATATACAATCATTCATTCCAACCAGGTATATATCTAATGGAAATATTAGTGTTTTGGTTTATTATGAAGAGTGTGTGAGTTTTGCTTCAAAATGATTATGGAAATTCAAAATAATGTGTTTGGAAAGAAGTCTCATGAAAAGACCAGTCAAGAAACCCTGACAATACATGTGTTCTGAAGCAAGATGATTAAAGTTGAAACAAATGCTTATTAATTTGTGAACTTGTGGATGAAATGTATATCCTGTGATGTGCAAAAACTGAAGAAACAATAATGTACCAGTGTCGAATACAAATGAATGACAAATTACATATCATGTCCCATAGGAGTCTACTTGCATTGATGTTAGACTAATTCAGTTACTGTAGAATAATTAGGATTTGTATGCACCATTCACTGAAGTTAGTTTTCAGTACTAGGAAACAAATATGTATTTCAGGTGGATGAATATTTCTGATTATAATCTTGTGAAAAGTTGATTATAAATCCACATACATGAACATGAATGAATTTAGAGTGTGTATATTAGACACATATATTTCATATTTTGAAAAATTTGGAGAGTATATCTATATCTATATCTATATCTATATCTATATCTATATATACACACACACACACACACACACACAACACTCACAGACATTAAAAATTACCAATATAAATGCCAATCGAAATTCATCAGTAAATATGTATCATCCACAAATGCAAAAATATTTATTTTACTGAACATGAGTTAATGTATAATGTTCTTCTACTAGGACTCTCTCCTATAGGTTGAATTTTCATTTCCAACAGCATTTAGGAGGAGTGAACTCTCCTCACAATTTGTATCTGCCAAGACAGCCATCTCACAAAAATATACGTGTGATACCTGGTAGGATTCTATATACGCATATAAATATACATGTGTGAATAGGCTACAGAAAAGAGAAACAAGAATTCACATATTTGTTAAGTTTAAAAACACATGGAGAATATTTCAATTAAAATTTGACTAGATTTATAACTCCTACCTTATATAATGCAAATGTCTAGTCCAACTATACAACATGTCTCTGGAGAACCTTTGGATGTCCTGTTGTTTATCATGAGTATACTAGACAGTGCCTTGATTGACTGTGTTTCATGAAAATGATCTAGAACAGATATGCCAGTAAGTTGGTGCCTGCTGAGTATTTTGCCTAGAGCAGTGGTGTGTATGTGTGTCATAATACATCTCTGATGTGGCCATATGGATTTGCCATTGGCTTCCAAATGGCTTGTGACAGACATGGTGAGGCCAGCAGACACTAATATGTAAGGGCGTCTTGTTATATGGAGAGGTTTCATGGCAATGTTAAGAATCAGGTTGCAATAGACAAGGGAAAAAGCTATGTGGGATAGAAGCCTGGTTGGTGCATTCTCCTGCAGACCCTGACCCACCACATGTGGCAGAACTCCATCCAGCACTGTGTCCCTTTTGAACTCCTTGTATTTCGTGAAGCAAATACCAAACTCCCAATGCAGGAGAAAGAAAAACCATGAAAAAGTGGAGGATGACCAAATGGCTTCACAGCCCAGATGGGGAGAGACTTAGCACACACTGGTCACATTTTACTTAAAAGAGAGAATTCACCACTGCTGCCTCATGTTCATTAGAAAATAAGAAACCATGTCCTCCAGGTCACATAGAATCAGACCCAGCTTTGATGGTCTCATGACAAAGGAAGCTAAAGCTCCTGAAAACAACATATATTTCAAGTGCCCAACCTCAGAGGCAGTTTATCAAGAAGTCCTTTAGGCCAGCAGAACTCCATGTTTGTGGAGTTTTTAACCTGTCCCTTACTTATGGAAACTTCTCTACCACATCCAAGGTTGTGAACTCCTGAGCATTTTCCATTCCAGTTATATATTCACAGATTTTATAACTCTTCTCCACTAATTGTGTCTTACTTGGGGCGAAGGTAATGTCAAGGCATTGTTCTGGATGAGAGAGGGAAAATATTTTGTGTAGCACATATTTGATAGACATTGGATTCTTTTTCCTATTTTCCATTCAAAATACTGAATCCCTGACACTAACACATACCCTACTAGACTCTGACTACTAATCCTAATATGATGGAGAAAAATAACCCAAATAGAACAGAAATACAAGCAGGTCAGAGGAGGCATGGTGTATTTTTGAACTTTTCTTTTGCATAATAAATGGTAGGTGTTATAAATCTAGTGAATTTTTATTTGGAATAGTTTTTCATGTGTTTTTAAAATTAACAAATATGTGAATTCCTGCCTCCCTTTCTCTGTAGCCTATACAGCACATGTATTTTTATATGTACATATAGAATCCTACCTGGTATCACACGTACATTTTTGTGAGGTTGCTGACTCGGCAGATATAAATTGTGTGAAGAGACTACCCCTCTTAAACGCTGTTGGAACTAAAAATTCAACCTATGGGTGAGCTTCCTAGTACAACAACATTATACATAATTCCATGTTCAGTAAAGTATATATTTTTGCATCAGTAGATGTTATATATTTCATTATAAATTTCATTTGGCATATATTGCTACTTTTTTATGTTTCTCTGTGTGTTTTTTTGGTATATATATATATATATATATATATATATATATATATATATATACTCTCCTGATTTATCAAAACATGAAATATATGTGTCTTATATACACTTTCTACATTCATACATTCATTCATGTTCATGCATGAGGAAATATAATCAACTTTTCTCAAGATTATTCTTGGAAATATTCATCCACCTGAAATACATATTTGTTTCCTTGTACTGACAACTCACTTCTGTGAATGGTGCATACAAATCCTAATAATTCTACAGTATCTGACCCAGTTTAACATCAATGCAAGTAGATGCCTATGGGACATGATGTGTATTTTGACGTTCATTTATATTCAACACTGCTACATTAATATTTCTGCAGTTTTTGCACATCATAGGATATATATTTCATCCACAAGTTCACAACTTTATAGGTATTTTTTCACTTTTAATCATTTCCTGCTTCAGAACACATGTATTCCTCCCGGTTTCTTGACTGGTCTTTTCATGAGACTTCTCTGCAAGCATATTTTTTTTTAATTTCATAATCAGTTTTGAAGCAAAACTCACACACTTTTCATGATAAACCGTAAATCTAACATCACCATTAGATGTATAACTGTTTGGAATGAATGATTGTATATCAATATTAGGTTTCCTGTATATTTTCAGAAATCAATTCAATCCATTATTTAAAGTTCGAACCAGTTATATTATTTATTCACAGTATGGTCTATTCATGCATTATCTCTATATTCATAGGCACAAGGTACACCTATTTGTACCCCCAATTAATTTATATGTCTTCAAAATATTGCTTTCCTACATATTTTACCTAGTTCATCATTGTGACTGACTCTTCACATGTGCTGACATTTACATTCACTCTCTACCTGAAACCCTATTGCTAAAGAACTTTTGGTCCAAATCCTATACTCTCTCTTTTATCTAAACCTACCGACCATTTTCCTAATCCTACCGAATATCCCTTTTTGACTGGATGTTCTCTTCCACATTCAATCATCCAAATTAGAAGGTCCTATGCCATAGTATATTGATTTAACTGAGACAACTGTGCAGGACATAAATCAATGCTAAGTATCCCAATCAAGGGCCCAATGCCCTTCTGGGCTTCAAAACTTACCTAGATTTCTGTTTTCATACTTATATTTCACCTATGTATTCTTAAAAATATCGCAGGTTCCTAATACAAATATTCATTCCAGAGAATGATTCCTAACCCAAATTGAACATGTTATTAACCCTAACCATACACTTTTCCCTCAATCTAATTTTACAGAAGAGCAGGCACAGAGTTGGTCTTACAATACAGGAATATAGGCGATCTTCCAGCTGCTGAAAACCTAAAAGGTCCATGCTGAAATGATCCTTGGAGAAGATGTAGGCAGCTATGAAGGACATGAGAGAGCAAAAGTCATCTTCCATGGCAAACAACCTGGTCAGGTTGATGGGATGTGTCTGAATTAGCCTCTCTCTTCCTAATGTAGAGAAGATGGACCAAACCATGCCTGTGTGGAGAGCTGTTCCCCTGTGCCTATGGTTGATATACCATTCTAACATATGAATGAGTCACAGCAAGTAGAGGCAGCCTCCATCTTTTGGGAACCATGTAAGCAACTGTTAAAACAAAGTGGTTTCCAAGGCAGTGACTTCATTCAGATCTTGAAGAAAGTGACATCACCTTACAGTTTTGGTAATGAAAGTCTGTGATCTTGGGATCCAGGAAACCAGGCACACAGAGTCAAACCCACTCCATGTCCCAGTAGGCTCACTTGTTTGGATTTAACAAGACAGAGTCACTCTTTCTTTGTACCTACTGATGTGAGGACAGCCAAATGCCTGTAAACTATGAAGACTGGCCTTTCCAGAGAAAGCAGGTAGTTTCTCACCATGGGCTCCTGACAACTTCACAGAGTTGGCCAAAGAGACCAGATTGGAGACAGGACACGCCATTTTGGGGGAACATAGTATGGCCCACAAGTCAGAGGACACTCCGGATAGTCACAGACCTACTTGGGGAAAGGAGGTGACTTTTTGGGTGTGAGTGTGAGTTTGTGGTTTTGTCTCATGTTCTGAGAATAGTTAGGAAAGCTGGTTTGTTTGTTTTGGAGTGGACTGTGTCTAGTAAGTCCTTTGACAAGGTGAGTGTTTCTGTGTCTATATATCATACTGTGTCCGTGATTGTAGACATTAGAAAAGAGAATGCATCAAGGGATGTGTCCTGTCTACAAGAAAGCTTCAAAGCATTCATCCGGTGCAATTTATGAATGGACTGCAGGTTGCCGTATGGACGGGCAACTCCTGCCATCTTTCTAAATTCCTGTTTTCTTCCTGAATTCTGGACACTCTCCAGAATACGCTCATGATTTTGTGTCCAAGATATGTACCACCTCCATCTCTGTGACATGGCCATGTACTGGATAGCTGATGGGAATGGTGAGTATGTCAGAAAACTCAGATATCAGTATGCCCAAGAAAGTCTCAGTGGAGAAACCCTGCTTTGGGCCTTTTGCTTACCTATTCTGTTGCCCTGAATGTCAGGAAGGTCTTTGCCTCAGGCCACACTTTGTGAAGCCTGCAGAAAATAGTTTTCAAATGGAAATGAATGGTCATTACCTGTGCCTCTTTGCTTAATTGCTTTGGAAATGGATGTTTCTGAATCAGCCTCTCGGCCCTATGTGAGGCTGTGGCTTAGATTCACAGCACATGATGGGTCTAAAGAAAAATCCCATGTGTGCATCCCAAACCAAAATGGACAAAAGAGCTGTCAGAGTGGTTCTTACAATACAGGAAAGTTGGGGACCTTCCACCTGATGAGAACCTCAAATGTCCATGCACAAATGATACCTGGAGAAGTTGTAGGCAGGTATGAAGCACCTGAGAGAGCAAAAGTCATCTTCCATGGCAAACAACCTGGTCAGGATGAAGGGATGTGTCTGAATCTGAATCTCTCTCTTCTTATTGTAGAGAAGATGGACCAAACCGGGCCTGAGTGGAGAGCTGTTCCCGGGTGCCAATGGTTGATATACATTCTATCTTATGAAAGTGTCACAGGAAGTAGGGGCAACCTCCATCTTATGTTACCCTTGGAAGCAACTGTTAGGACAAAGTGGTTGCCAAGGCAGTGACCTCATTCAGTTTCAAAGAATGTGACATACCTCATTTCCTTGGTGATGGAACTCTCTGAACTTGGTATCCAAGAAGCCAGGCACCCAGAGGCAGTCCCAGTCCCAGTCCCAGTGGGCTCACTTGTTTGGATTTACCAAGGACAGAGTCAGTTTTCTTGGTACCTAATGATGTGAGGATGGCCAAATGCCAGAAGAGCTCTGAAGATGGACCTTTCCTGAGAAAACAGGTGGTGGCTAACCACTTTTTCCTGACATCTTCACAGAGTTGGTCAAGGAAACAAGATCTGAGAGAAGACTGGCCATTTCGGGGGAACAGAGTATGGCCCACCAGTCAGTGGATACTCCGGATAGTCACAGACCTACTTGGGGGAAGGAGGTGCCTTTGTGGGAGTGGGTGTGGGTTTGTTGTTTTGTCTCATGTTCTGAGAAGAGATCGAAAAGGCGGTTTGTTTGGTTTGGAGTGGACAGTTTCAAGTAAGTCATTTGACACGGCGAGTGTTTCTGTTTCTGTGTATCCCACTGTGTCCGTTGTTGTAGACATTAGAAAAGAGAATGCATTAGTGGATGTGTCGTGTCTAGTATAAATCTTCCCATAATTCATCCTGCCCAATATATGAATGGACTGCAGCTTGTCTTATCGATGTGCAACACCTGCTATCTTTCTAAGTTGTTGTTTTCTTCCTGAATTCTGGCCACTCTCCAGAATAGGCTCATGGATTTGTGTCCAAAATATGTACCACCTCCAAGCTCTGTGACATGGCCATGTACTGGATAGCTGAAGAGAATGGCGAGCATCTCAGAAAACTCAGATATCAGTGTCACCAGGAAAGTCTCAGTGCAGAAACCTTGCTTTGGGCCTTTTGCTTACTTATTGTTGTGTTGCACTGAATGTCAGGAAGGTCTTTGCCTCAGGCCACCCCTTTGTGAAGCCTGAAAAAACAGTTTTCAAATGGAAATGAATGGGCCTCACCTGTGGCTCTTTGCTTAATTGCTTTGGAAAGGGATGTGTCTTTATCAGCCTCTTGGACCTGTGTGTGGCTGTGACTTAGATTCTCAGCACCTGATGGATCTTAAGAATGATCCCATGTGAGCTTCCAAAACCAAAATGGCAAAAAATATCATTCATTGTGGATGAAGTCTCTTGCCTTCCTCTGTTAGGTTCCTGCACTCCATCAAATGACAACAGGGATTCTTTGGGTCAAATGAGTTCTTCAAAGCCCTGCAGAGGTGCTTGTGTTTTCGCATGACTCTAAATTACCTAAAGAATCAATACCTAAAATCAGTAGGCCTGAAATTGGAGAAACAAAGAAGTATTAAAGGCAGGCTTATTTGTTCACTCCTAGTTCACAGAAACGGTGTCCAGGCTACCCTGACTTTAGGCAAATGAGGGGCAAAGGAGCTGATTTTGGACACTGTCTTGGGCTGCGCCCCTCATGGAAACCTCCAGCCAGAGGTTAAGATGATTGACTATATGGAAAAAGATGAGGGCCATGTGGGAGTGTTTTGGTTTTGATTTTGGTCATTTGTGTGGCATTGGAAAAAATGACTGGGTCCACGTGGGGTTGAACTCTGGTGTGATTCCCCTTAGAGACTGGGTTTTGGAAATGAACTCAGAGAAGCATTGCCATGAATTTTGTTGGGATTTTAAGAGGCCACACATGAAAGTCGCTCTTGGAAACTGAGACCTAGGCCCAGGGTGGATTTCAACAGAGGCCTGGGAATCTCAGCAAGGATATCACATGATTTTATTCTTAAAAAATGGCAGCCATAGTTGAGAGTCAAAACACACATGGACCTCACATTGTAGACCTCAATGGGCCTGGCCTAATGTGACCTTTTGTCCAGTCTTTGGGAAGCGGTGCCTGTGAGAGTTCTCCAGAGATTTCATTGAAATGAGTTCCTCACCATTTAATGTTTGCTGAATGAACTGAAATCCACAGTGCCTCCAACTTCATGCTTGAAAAATGGCTAGATAAATACCATGAAATTTTTGAAATTCCTATGACCAGGTGGCACTGGAGAAACATTGGATGTCCTGTTGCTGATCATGATTATACCAGACAGTGCCTTGACTTACTGAGTTTCATGAAAATGGTGTAGAACAGAGATGCCAGTAAGTTGGAGACTGCTGAGTAGTGGGTCTAGAGCAGTGGTGGGGAGGTGTTTGATAAAACATCCGTGGTAGGGCCATGTGGATCTACCATTGGATTCCAAAAGGCTTGTAACTGACATGGTGCAGCCAGCAGACCCTTATATGTAAAGGCATATTGTTATATGGAGAGTTTTCAGAGGAAAATTAAGAATCAGGTTGATATGGACAAGGGGGCAATGGGGCAAGCTGTGAGAGATAGGAGCCTAGTTGGTGCATTCTCTTGCAGACCCTGACCCACCACACGTGACAGAACTCCCTCCAGCACTGTATCCCAGTTTAGCTCCTAGTATTTCGTGAAACAAATACCAAACTCACAGTGCAGCAGCAAAAACACCACAAAAAGTGGAGGAGGACCAAATGGCTTCACAGTCCACACGGGGAGACACTTAGTCCCCAGTGGCCTCAGTTTACCTACAAAGAGAGGATTCAGCACTGCTTCATCTAGTTCATTGGAAATAAGAAACCATGTCCTCCAGGTCACATAGATGCAGACCCAGCTTTGATGGTCTCACTTCAAAGGAAGCCAAATCTCCTGAAAACAACATATATTTCAAGTGTGGAAGCTCAGAGGCAGTTTCTCAAAAAGTTTTTATGCCAGCAGAGCTCCAAGTTTGTGGAGTGTTTACCCTGTCCCTTAGTTTTGGAAACTGCTCTACCATCTCCAAGGTTGTGAACTCCTGAGCATTTTCCATTCCAGATATGTATTCACTGATTTTGTAACTCTTCTCGTCTAATTGTGTCTTACTTGGGGTGAAGGTAATGTCAAGGCATTGTTCTGGATGAGAGCAGGAGGATATTTGTGCAGCATATATTTACATACACATTGGATTCATTTTCCAATTTTCCATACCTAGTAGACTCAGACTATTCATCCTAATATAATGGAGAAAATTAACCCAACACAATAGAAATACAAGCACTTCAGAGGAGACATGTTGTATAGTTGGACTTGACATTTGCATTATATAAGGTAGGAGTTATAAATCTAGTCAAATTTTAATTGAAATATTCTCCATGTGTTTTTAAACTTAACAAATATTTGAATTCTTGTTTCCCTTTTCTGTAGCCTATTCACACATGTATATTTATATGCATATATAGAATCCTACCAGGTATCACACATACATTTTTGTGAGGTGGCTGTCTTGGCAGATACAAATTGTGAGAAGAGTTCACTCCTCCTAAATGCTGTTGGAAATGAAAATTCAACCTATAGGAGAGCGTCCTAGTAGAACAACATTATACATTAACTCATGTTTAGTAAAATAAATATTTTTGCATTTGTGGATGATATATATTTACTGATGAATTTGATTGGCATTTATATTGGTACTTTTTAATGTCTGTGAGTGTTGTGTGTGTGTGTTTGTGTGTGTGTGTGTGTGTGTGTGTATATATATATAAATATAGATATAGATATAGATATAGATATACTCTCCAAATTTTTCAAAATATGTAATGTATGTGTCTAATATACACTCTCTAAATTCATTCATGTTCATGTATGTGGATTTATAATCAACTTTTCACAAGATTATAATCAGAAATATTCATCCACCTGAAATACATATTTGTTTCCTAGTACTGAATACTAACTTCAGTGAATGGTGCATACAAATCCTAATTATTCTACAGTAACTGACCCAGTCTAACATCAATGCAAGTAGACTCCTATGGGACATGATATGTAATTTGTCATTCATTTGTATTGGACACTGGTACATTATTATTTCTTCAGTTTTTGCACATCATAAGATATACATTTGCCAAGGCAGTGACCTCATTCAGTTCCAAAGAATTTGACATACCTCATTTCCTTGGTGATGGAACTCTCTGAACTTTGTATCCAAGGAGCCAGGCACCCAGAGGCAGTCATAGTCCCAGTCCCAGTGGGCTCACTTGTTTGGATTTACCAAAGATAGAGTCAGTCATTCTTGGTACCTACTGAAGTGATGATTACCAAATGCCTGGAGAGCTCTGAAGAGGGAGCTTTCCTGAGAAAGCAGGTAGTGGCACTCCACTTTTTCCTTACAACTTTACAGAGTTGGCCAAGGAAAACAGATCTGAGAGAGGACAGGCCATTTCGGAAGAACAGAGTATGGCAACCAGTCAGAGGACACTCTGGTTAGTCACACACGTATGGGGAAGGAGGTGCCTTTTTGGGAGTGGGTGTGGGTTTGTGGTTTGTCTCATGTTCTGAAAATAGGTAGGAATGGCGGTTTGTTTGTTTTGGAGTGAACTGTTTCCGGTAAGTCGTTTGAAGAGGTGAGTGTTTCCATGTCTGTGTATCCCACTGTGCCTGTGGTAGTAGACATGAGAAAAGAGAATGCAGCAATGGATGTGTCATGTCTAGTATAAAGCTTCCCAGCATTCATCCTGCGCAATTTATGAATGGAGTGTGGCTTGCTTTATGCACGGGCAACACCTAATACCTTCCTAAATCCCTGTTTTCTTCCTGAATTCTGGCCACTCTCTAGAATAGGCTCATGGTTATGTGTCCAAGATATGTACCAAATCCAAGGTCTTTGACATGGCCATGTACTGGATACCTGAATGGAATGGCCAGCATCTCAGAAAACTCAGATATCAGTGTGACCAGGAAAGTCTCAGTGGAGATACCCTGCTTTGGGCCTTTTGCTTACCTATTGTTTTGTTGCCCTGAATATCAGGAAGGTCTTTGTCTCATGCAACCCCTTTGTTAAGCCTGAAGAAAACAGTTTTCAAATGGAAATGAATGTGCATCACCTCTGGCTCTTTGCTTAATTTCATTGGAAAAGGATGTGTCTGATTCAGGCCCTTTGCAATGTTTTAGGCTGTGACTTAGATTCTCAGCACCTGATGGATGTAAAGAAAGATCCCATATGTGCATCTAAACCAAAATGGAAAAACGTTCAATCAATGTGCATGAATTATATTGCCTTCCTTTGTTAGTTTTCTGAAATCCATCATGTTAGAATAGGGATTCTTTGGGTGAAATGAGTTCTTCAAATCTCTGCAGAGGTGCTTGGCTTTTCTCATGACTCCAATTCACAAAAAGAATCTAGACCCCACAGTCAGAGAGCCTCAAATTGGAGAAGCGAAGCAGTATTAAGGGCAGGCCTATTTGATGACTCCTGGTTCACAGGAAGGGTGTCCAAGCCACCCTGACATTCGGCAAATGAGGGGCAAGGGAGCTTATTTTGTACACTGTCTTGGGATGTGCCTCTCATGAAAACCTCCATCCAGATGTTATGATGAGTATCTTTATGGTAGAAGATGAGGGCCATGTAGGAGTGTTTTGGTTATAATTGTGGTCATTTGTGTGGCAGTTGGAAGAGATGAATGGGTCCACCTGGGCATGAATTCTGCTGTGATTCCCCTTAGAGACTGAGTTCTGGAACTGACCTCAGAGAAGTATTGACATGAATTGTGTTGGGATTTTAGGAGGCCAGGAATGAGAGTTGCCATTGGAACCTGGGATCAAGGCCCAGAGTGGCTTTCCACAGAACACTGGGAATCACAGCCAGGATATTACATGATTTTATTCTGAAAGACTTGGCAGGCATAATTGAGATTCAAAACACACTTGGACCTCGCTTTGTAGACCTCAATGGGCCTGGCTTCATGTGACTTTTTGGCCACTCTTTGGGTAGACTTGCCTGTGAGAGTGCTCCAGAGATTTCCCTGAAATTAGCTTCCTCACCATTTAATGGTTCCTGAATGAATTGAAACCAACATTGCCTCCAAATGCATCTGTGAAAAAATGCTAGATAATTACCATGAAATTTTAGAAATTCCGATGACCAGCTGGCACTGGAGGACCTTTGATGTCCTGTTGATGATCATGAGTATAACAGACAGGGCCTTGATTGACTGGGTTTCATGAAAATGGTGTAGAAAAGAGATGCCAGTAAGTTGGGGCCTGGTAAGTAGTGGGCCTATAGCTGTGTTATGCAAATGTGTGATAAAACATCTGTGGTGGGGCCATGTGGATCTTCCATTGGCTTCCAAATGGCTGTGACTGACATGGTGCAACCATCACACCCATATATGTAAAGGCATATTTTTATATGGAGAGGTTTCAGGGCAATGTTCAGTATCATGTTGCTATTGTCAAGGGGGCAAGCTACTTGAGATAGAACCCTGGTTGGTGCATTCTCCTGGAGACCCTGTCAACCACACCTGACAGAACTCCCTTCAGCACTGTGTCCCATTTGAACTCGTTGTATTTCATGAAGCAAATACCAAACTCCCAGTGCAGCAGCAGGAAACACCACGAAAATTGGAGGATGACCATTGGTTTCACAGTCCACACGGGAAGACCCTTAGCCCTCAGTGGCCACAGTTTACCTACAAAAAGAGAATTCATCACTGCTGCCTCATTTTTATTTGAAAATAAGTAACCATTTCCTCCAGGTCACATAGATGCAGATCCAGCTTTGATGGTTTCACTACAAATAAAGCTAAAGCTCCTGACTACAACATATATTTCAAGTGCCCAACCTCAGAGGCAGATTCTCAAAAAGTCTTTTGGCCAGCAGAGCTCCATGTTTGTGGAGTGTTTACCCTGTCTCTTACTTTTGGAAACTCCTCTACCACCTCCAAAGATGTGAAATCTGGAGCATTTTCCATTCTAGATATGTATTCACAGATTTTCTAACTCTTCTCCTCTAATTGTGTCTTACTTGGGGCGAAGGTAATGTCAAGGCATTGTTCTGGAGGAGAGTGGGAAGATTTTTCCCTAGCATATATTTGCATACACATTGGATTCAGTGTCCTATTTTCAATTCAAAATACTGAATATCTGACTCTAACCCATACCCTACCAGACTCTGACTACTAATCCTAATATGATGGAGAAAAATAACCCATAAAGAATAGAAATACAAGCAGTTCAGAGTAGGCATGGTATATAGATGGACTTGCCTTTTGCATGATACAGAGTTGGAGTTATAAATCTAGTCAATTGTTTGTTGAAATAGTTGTCCTTGTATTTTTAAGGTTAACAAATATGTGAATTCCTGTCTCCCTTTCTCTGTATTCTTATATGCACATATAGATTCCTATCTGGTACCACAGGTACATTCTTGTGAGGTGGCTGACTTGGCAGATACAAATTGTTAGAAGAGATCACTCCTACTAAACCCTGTTGGAACTGAATATTCAACCTATGGGTGAGCTTGCTAGTTGAACAGCATTATACATAAATCCATGTTCAGTAAAATGAATATTTTTAGATCTGTGGATGGTATATATTTTATAATGAATTTTGATTGACATATATATTGCTACTTTTTTGTCTGTGTGTTTGTTTTATGTATATGTATATATATGTATATATATATATATATATATATATATATATATATATATATACACTCTCCAGATTTTACAAAATATGAAATATATGTGTCTTATATTCACTCCCTAAATTCATTCATGTTCATGTATGTGGATTTATAATCAACTATTCACAAGATTATTCTCAAAATATTCATCCACCTGAAATTTGCCCAATGCTCTCAAATGTCAATCCTATTTGTGAGTACATATTTGTTTCTTCCTAAGATTATATATTTAAACTGAACCCTGTTCAAAATGTCTAATCCTATCACACACTTTATACTTTGCCTGATTTTGTAATGTCTCTATTGATATATGCTTTCCTACATATTTTCCCCACTTCATCATTGTGACTGACTCTTCACTTATGCTGACATTTACATTCATTCTCTAATCGAAATCCTATTGCTAAGAAATTTTGTTCCAAATCTTATACTCACCCTTCTTCCTAAACTTTCTGACTATCTTCCTAATGCTACAGACTATCCCTTTTGAACTGGATGTTCTCTTCTACATTCAATCATCCAAGTAAACGTGGTGCGAGCTTCAGAGGAGGAGACTACCAACAGGCTATCTCATGCAACATCAAAGGGTTTATTGGGTGTCCAGAATGCTGGGGTTCAGAGCTCACCTGAATAGAGCAGATAGCCCTGAGAATAGCTGAAGTAGAGCTTATATACTTTCCCTGGAGAGAGAAGGGAGGGAATTGTATTGATGGGTCAGGGCGAGTGGGCGGTTTGCATGCAACTGGGAGAGGGAGTACATTCTGCAATTTGGAAGCTGGGGATAGAACATTCTGGGAACAAGTTTTGCAAACATTTCTCAAGATTTCAACAGTGTTCTGTTAAGCATACAGAAAAACAAGATGTGACAAGTACCTATTTTATTAATATTTCATTCCCCACTTCTTCTTCTGGCTAATTTTAATCATAAAAATGATCATTGGAGGGTGTCACATTCAATGTCTGCTAGTGGGGTATTACCATAAGTTTAACTCCTCCAATTTGAGCCTGGAGAAAAGACATTACACGGTTGAGCAAACACTGTTTTATAGTTAGCAATAATATGAGGATTATTATTGGACCGGCCAGGGTTGATAAAAACGTAGTTAACCAGGGGGACTGTGTGAACTAAGACTCAAGCCACTCTTTTGGGCCCTCTCTCACTTGTTGATGCTCTTCAAGGTGTCTTTTAAATTTACTCATAGATTTTATTACGACTCCAGTATAGTCAGCATAAAAACAACATTCTTCCCTCAATGCAGCACAAAGGCCCCCTTCTCTAATGAAGAGGAGGTCCAACCCTCAACTGTTCTGTAAAACAACTTCAGAGAGAGAGGTTAAAGTTTCATGCAAAGCCCTGAAGGAGGTTTCTAATATCTTACTTTTGCTCTATTGCTGCTTCTAATTGGGTCATCTTTTGTGTCCCATGGACAATGCCACTGGTTCCTCTGCCCACCCGTGCAGCAACTCCTATTCCTAATAGGATGGCTAAAGTGAGGGATATATGTTCCCAGTGGAACCGGTTGTATGCCCCCCCCCCATTTGATCTTCAAATGAACCTGCGTCATGATAGAGCACTCTGGGAAACATCTGCACCATTACACAATTTATCACATATCTTGATCATTTCATGAACACATAAACGATGTTTAAGTATATAGAATTATGCTGTTGTAGGCACTGACAAAGCAAGGCACCTAAGATAGCACTCAAGAGAGGGAAACAGTCCTATTTGGTTGCAACCGGATTCAGAGGGCATTGCTTCTATTGTAATCAATTAATCCCCTGAAACTCAAGTTTAGGTAGTTTCAGAATTTTGTACCCAACATATAAGGGATGGGGCTCAGAAGTTCACAGTCTTCAGAAGTTTGAAAAAGCAGTATTTGTTTCTGTTTTTCCTTCTGTTCTGGGCAAGTTAACTTTTCAAGGACACCTGGGAGGAGGAGAGCTTTTTCTTCCCTTTCTTATTTTCCCCCTGCCAGCTGTTACCATGGAGCCCGGTTGGTAATTTCTTTATCTTAGAAATGTAGCCATCTCTGTGAAGCCCCAGCTGAAGGCCAGAGGACTTGTACACATATTTTATGAAAAACTAGTTAGGGGTTGTCTAGCTTAGAAGTACTGAGATTTTTAGCCAGTGGCCAAGTAGAACAGGGCAATACGAAAGAGAAAGTTTATCTACATTAAAGTCTTTATTGGGACTGTTTGGCTGAAAGTTCAAAACTCAGCCATGGTGAAGACTTCTGAAGAAGGTCATTTAAGACTTTTCTGTGGGCCTGGTACAGAGGGGGAAAGACGGGGAAGTTGGGGCTGAGAGCACCTCCGAGGATCTGAGAATGAGGGAAAAGAGAGATGTAAAAGAATAATGCGAAAGGGTATTGGGAATTTCCTAGCAGCAAACTTGAGCAGTAGATCAGGTAGAGCAGAGTGAAAGACGGGAGTGAGGATCCCAAAATCCTGTGAGGGACTTTAAATTTTAGTAACCTGTTTTCAGTGATGACAAAGCAACTTTAAAGGCCAATTATATTACATCTTGGATAAGGGTCTCAGGGCTCTCCTCAGCTCGTTTGAGCATTGGGTTAGCTGGTAAGAGGACCTGGTGGGACCCGGTGAGGGCATTGACGGGAGATGAGAGGAATGAGTCGGTGGCGCGGTACCTATGTACCTGCTACCTCAGCAAGGGGGCGATGGTCTGAGAACTGGTGGAGCTTTGGGTTTCTGATCTAGTTATTGGAGGGGAGAAATCAAGTTGCTGAGATGGGAGTGACATCAGAGGGTCTGGAGCAGAAGGCTGAGGATAATGATCTATTGGAGAAGCATAGTTCAGGATGTGAGTGAGAGAGGGAAAAGACTTCCACATAGGGGAATTTCCTTTCACTCTTTTGAGCACTTGCAGAAGTTAAAAAGATCACGCAAAATTTGAGGATCTAGAGACCCCTCTGGGTGCCATAGTTTTTGGTTGTCTAATTGGTAATGTGGCCAATGCTGTGTACTGAATTTGATGAAGAATTGGGGTTCCATCAGGCAGCCCCTGTATGCACACATTCCCATGACATACAGAAAAAGTCGGCTTTTCCCCCACACAGCCATTACTCTTTGTGGCTTTGATAGTCTGCCAGGCAAACTTAGTAATCTAGACTAGCCAACCTGCATCTGGCTCGCGTGTCCCTACATCCATAATGTTTGTTTCCATTATCTATGGTACAGAAGGGATTTGATGGTATTTTAGTGGGATCCTCTTCATCAGGGATATCACAATAGGAAATACCTATAGCCAGCTAACAAATGTCTGGGTGGAGAGATGGCCACCAGGTCCCTAAGGGGGCTGTATGCGAGATAGACCATACTTCTTTTCCAGTAGGATTTGTGATCAGCCATCACTTCTTAATGGGCTAATGAGGGTTAGGACTACTTGTAGCCAAGGGGAGAATATATAACCTTATTCACATTGCGAATACACAATTTGAAACTGTTACCAGTCTTTTTCAGTTTCCAGAAAGATTCTGTACAGGGAGCAGGCTTGAGATGAGAGGCATGGATCCAGGAAGTGATTCTGTTTACGTTTACCACTGTAGGTGTTATAATAGCACCTGGTATGGTCCTTTTCAGCGGGGTACCAGGGATGACACCTGATATCATCTTACATAGATGAAATCTCTTACTTGATATGGATGTGGAATCCCCTGGTTCCCAGTTGGGTAGGCAGTGGCCAGCTGTTTTCACAGGTATTACTGAGTTCTTTCAAGATCTTTAAGTCTGTCAAGCAAGGGGGTGTGGAAAGGATCTTTAGGTCTTACAGTTGGGCTTAGGTCCCCTACTGGAGGAGGGCCACCATAAAGAATTTCACATGTGGTAAGGTTACTCAAAGAAACAAAGGGATTTTTTCTTGCATGAAACATTGCATAAGGCAGGAGCATAGTCCACTCTTATGCTGGTCTCTAAGCTTAATTTCGTTAAGGTCTCTTTAATGGTTCTATTCATTCTTTCTACTTGTCTTGAACTCTGTGGTCTATAAGCACAATTTAACTTCCAATTAATCCCCAGGTTCCTGGCTAACCCCTGACTTACCTGGGCCATGAACATCAGTCCATTGTCAGATCCTATTACCGGCTTAGCTTCCTCCAATGGTAGAGAGGCTTAGTCAGCAGCAGCGGAATCACTTAGAGTTGTTGTGTGTTAGGGGACGAGGGCAGGGGATAAGGAGGGGGAGAAGAGTCCAGTAGAGTCAAATCTGTGACTCAGGGAGAACAGAGGGTGGAGGAGGAGGAGGTTGAGAGGGTTTGAGAGATCATGGGGGAAGGAGTAGGAGCAGAGGTAGGGGCAAGGAAAGGCTTCACCCATGGAGGAGGAGATTTGCAGAGGTCCTGCCAAGTTAAGATATATGGCTGTTGATCCGGATGGCTATGTGGCGCTGGCTGAAAGACAATACCTCTGACTTTTTAAATTAGTGGGAAGTAGAAAGATCCTTCTAGGGGCCATACGACTCCAAAGATGGGTCATTCTGAGCCACAGAGATTCTGCCAGGTCCAGCGTTTTACTAAAAAAAGAAAGATTCTGAGCCCTTAAGCGGACTTTGGTCCAGTGATCAAGGGTCAGGGACAGAGGCATTGACGTGCTCTGTTCCATAATGAAAGTTCCACAAACAGTAAAAGCAAGGACACACGACACAGATAAGACAAGACCATAAAGACAGGCAATGAACGTCCAACACTGAGACCAGGAATGAGTAGCCGGCAAAACCCAATGGTATGGCAATAACGAATCTAAAAGAAAATATCACTGAGTCGAGAAGACTATTGTTCCTTGATTTCCCGAGTTCTCTGCGGGGTCCTCCAGAGAGGTGCCCTTTGTCTCTGTGACACGTCTCTCAGCCACCGTCGGAGAGAGCCCAGGCTCTTCATCGCCAGCAATTTTGCCAAGCCCTAACAAGAAACCTGAAACCAGAAAGAGGCGCCTTACTTGCTCCGAGAGGAGCCCGTTGGGGTCTCTTGTCTGCCACTGCTGGAACTCGGTGGAACCTCAATATGCAAAGGTCAGGCGAGTGTCAGAGGAAGATACTACCAAGAGACTGTCTCATGCAACAGCAAAGGGTTTATTTGTGGTCCAGCATGCTGGAGCTCAGAGCTAAATTAAATAGAGCAGAGACCTCTGAGAACAGCTTAAGCAGAGCTTATATACTTTCCTTGGAGAGGGAAGAGAGGGAAGTTCACTGATCGGTAAGGGCGAGTGGGCTGTTTGCATGACACCGAGTGAGGGAGTACATTCTACAGTTCGGCTGTTGGGAACAGTACATTCTAGAACAAGATTAGCAAACATTTCTCAAAATTTCAACAGTGTTTTGTTAAGCATACAGAAAAACAGGAAGTGACAAGTACCTATTTTATTAATTTAATTAACCTTTCACTACCGACTATGCCTTTTTGACTTGATGTTCCTTCTACATTAATTCATGCAACGTACAAGGTGCTATGCCATTGTATATCGATTTATCTGAGACAACTCTGCAGAACATAATTCAACACCACATATCCCTATCAAGGGCCCAATGCCCTTCTAGGCTTCAAATCAGACTTAAATTTCTTTTTTCATACATATATTTCTCCTATATATTCTTCTACACATAGCAAGTTCCCAATACGATCATTCATCCAGCAAAATGATTTCTAACCCAAATCAAGCATGTTTTTAACCATAACCGGACACTGTTCCCTCAATCTAACTTTACAGAAGAGCAGGGAAGGAGTTGCTATTACAATACAGAAATGTAGAAAAACTTCCACCTGCTGAGAACCTCAAAGGTCCATGCAGAAATGATCCCTGGAGAAGATGTAGGAAGCAATAAAGGACCTGAGAGACCAAAAGTCATCTTCCATGGCAAACAACCCAGTCAGGATAAAAGGTTGTGTCTGAATCAGATTTTTTTTTAATGTAGATATCATGTACCAAACCAGGCCTGTGTGGAGATCTATTCCTGGGTGCCTTTGGTTGATATACCATTCTAACTTGTGAAAATGTCACAGGAAGTAGGGGCAGCCTCAATCTCTTGGGACCCTTGGAAGCAACAGTTAGGACAAAGTGGCTGCCAAGACAGTGCCCTCATTCAGTTCAGGAAGGAAGTGACCTCACCTCACTTTCTTGGTGATGGAACTCTCTGAACGTGAGATCCAGGAAGCCAGGCACACAGAGCCAGTCCCAGTCCCAGTCCCAGTGGTCTCACTTGTTTGGATTTACCAAGGACAGGGTCAGTATTTTTTGGTACCTACAGATGTGAGGAAGGCCAAATGCCAGGAAAGCTCGGATGCAGGGCTTTTCATGAGAAAGCAGGTAGTAGCTCACCGTTGGCTCCTAAGAAGTTCACAGAGTTGGCCAAGGAGACAAGATCTGAGACAGGAAAGGCCATTTTGGGGGAACATATTATGGCCCACAAGTCAGAGGACACTCTGGATAGTCACAGACCTACTGAGGGGAAGGAGGTGCCTTTGTGGGTGTGGTTGTGGGTTTGTGGTTTTGTCTCATTTTCTGAGAATAGGTAGGACAGTCGGTTTGTTTCATTTGAAGTGGACTGTTTCTAGTAAGTCTTTTCACAGGGCGAGTGTTTCTATGTCTGTGTATTCCACTGTTTCCGTGGTTGTAGACATTAGAAAAGAGAATCCATCAATGGATGTGTCGTGTCTAGTAGAAAGCTTCTCAGCATTCATATTGCCCCATTTATGAATGGACTGTAGCTTGCCTTATCGATGAGCAACACCTGCTACCTTCCTAAGTTTCTATTTTCGTCCTGAATTCCGGCCAATCTCAAGAATAGGCCCATGGTTTTGTGTCCAAGATATGTACCACCTCCAAGCTCTGTGACATGGCCATGTACTGGATAGCTGTAGGGGATGGCGAGCATCTCAGAAAACTCAGATATCAGTGTGACCAGGAAAGTCTCAGAGAAGAAACCCTGCTTTCGGCCTTTTGCTTACCTATTGTTCTGTTGCCCTGAATGTCAGGAAGGTCTTTGCCTCAGGCCACCCCTTTGTGAAGCCTGAAGAAAACAGTTTTCAAATGGAAATGAATGGGCATACCTGTGGCACTTTCCTTAATTGCTTTGGAAAGGGATGTGTCTGAATCAGGCCCTTGGCCCTGTGTGTGGCTGTGGCTTAGATTCTCAGCACCTGATGGATCTAAAGAAAGTTACCATGTGTGCATCCAAAAGAAAATTCGCCAAAAGAGCAATTATTGGGATGAAGTCTCTCGACTTCCTCTGTAAGGTTCCTGACCTCCATCAAGTGAGAATGGGATCCTTCGGGTCAAAAGAGTTCTACAAAACCTGCAGAGGCTAGCCCATTGTGCTTGGGTTTCCTCATGACTAAAATTCACATAAAGAATCTAAACCCCACAGACAGTAGTCCTCAAATTGGAGCGGTATTAACGGCAGGCCTATTTGATCACTTTTGGTTCACAGGATGGGTGTCCAGGCCACCTTTACTTTAGGCAAATGAGGGGCAAAGGAGCTTATTTGGGACACTGTCTTGGTCTGCGCCCCTCATCGAAACCTCCAGCCAGATTATGATGAGTGTCTATATGAAAGAAGATGAGGGCCATATGGGAGGGTTCTTGTTTTAATTGTGGTAATTTGTGTGGTAGTTGGAAGAGATGACTGGGTCCACCAGGGCTTGAACTCTGGTGTGGTTCCCCTTAGAGACTGAGTTCTGGAACTGACCTCAGAGAAGTATTGCCATGAATAGTGTTGGGATTTTAGGAGACCACGCATGAGAATCGCTTTTGGAAACTGAGATCTAGGCCCAGGATGGCTTTCCACAGAGCTCAGGGATTCTGAGCCAAGATATCACATGATTTAATTCTTAAAGACTTGGTAGCCATAGTTGAGAGTCCAAACACACATGGACCTCACATTGTATACCTCAATGGGCCTGGATTCATGTGTCCTTTTGGCCACTCTTTGGGAAGGCTTGCCTGTGAGTGTTCTCCAGAGATTTCATTGAAATGAGCTTCCTCACCATTTAATGGTTCCTGAATTAAATGAAACCCACAGTGCCTCCAACTTCATCCTTGAAAAATGACTAGATTAATACCATGAAATTTTTGAAATCCCCATGACCAGGTGGCACTGGATAACCTTAAGATATCCTGTTGCTGATCATGAGTATAACAAACAGTGCCTTGATTGACTGAGTTTCGTGAAAATGGTGTAGAACAGAGATGCCAGTAAGTTGGAGCCTGCTGGGTAGTGGGCGTAGAGCAGTGGACTATAGGTGTGTAAATAAATATTTTTGATAGGACCACCTGGATCTTCCATTGGCTTCCAAATCTTGCGACAGACATGGTGCAGGCAGCAGACCTTTATATGTAAAGGCATCTTGTTATATGTAGAGGTTTCAGGGCAATGTTCAGAATCAGGTTGCTATAGTCAAGGGGAAAGCTATGTGGGATAGAAGCCTGGTTCGTACATTCTCTTGCCGACCCTGACAAACCACACATGACAAAACTCCCTCCAGCTTTGTGTCCCAGTTGAACATATTGTATTTCATGAAGCAAATACCAAATTCCCAGTGCAGCAGTAAGAAACACCCTGAAAAGTGGAGGATGACCAAATGGCTTCACAGACCACAGGGGAAGACACTTAGCTCCCAGTAGCAACAGTTTACCTACAAAGGGAGATTTCAGACCTGCTGCCTCATGTTCATTACAAAATAAAGAACCATGTCCTCCAGGTCACATAGATGCAGACCCAGATTTTTGGTGTCACTAGAAACGAAGCTAAATCTCCTGACAATTACATATATTTCTTTTTCTTTTTTTAATTAATTTTCATTGTAGGTTGTTCAAAACAGTACATACTTCTTGATATATCAAATTTCACACTTTGATTCAAGTGGGATATGAGCTCCCATTTATACTCCATATACAGATTGCAGAATCACATCAGTTGCAGAACCACTGATTTACATATTGCCATACATATATTTCTTGTGCCTAACCTCAGAGGAAGTTTCTCAATAAGTCTTTAGGTCAGCACAGCTCCATGTTTCTGGAGTGTTTACCCTCTCCCATACTTTTGTAAACTGTTTTACCACCTCCAGTGTTGTGAACTCCTGAGCATTTTTCATTCCACATAAGTATTCACAGGTTTTCTAACTCCTCTCCTCTAATTGTGTCTTACTTTTAGCGATGGTTATGTCAAGGAATTGTTCTGGATAAGAGAGGGAAGATTTTTGTGTATCACATGTTTGCATACACATTAGATTCATTTTCCTATTTTCCATTTGAAATACTGAATCCCTGACACTAACCCATACCCTACTAGACTCTTACTACTAATCCTAATAACATGGAGAAAAAAATACCTAACTGAATAGAAGTACAGTCCTTTTATAGGAAGCATGGTGTATATTTGTATTTGTCTTCCTCTTTATCAAGAGTATGTGTTTTAAATTTAGTAAACTTTTCATTTTAATATTTCTCCATGATTTTTTAAAGTTATCACATATGTAAATTCCTGTCTCCCTTTCTCTGTATCCTATTCAGCACATGTAATTTTTTTATGCATATACAATATCCTACCTGGTATCACACGTACATTCTTGTAAGATCACTGACTTTGGAATATAAAAATTGTGAGAAGAGATGACTCTCCCTAAATAATGATGGAACTGAAAATTCCACCTATGGGTGAGCTTCCTAGTGAAAAACACTATACATAAATCCATGTTCAGTAAAATGAATATTTTTGGATTTGTGAATGAATTATATTTCATGATGAATATCGATTGGCATATATATTGCTAAATATTAATGTGTGTGTGTGTGCATGTGTGTGTGTGTGTGTGCGTGTGTGTGTGTGTATATTCTACGGATTTTAAAAAAATATGAAAAATATGTGTCTTATTATACACTCCCTAAATTCATTCATATTCATTTATGTTCATTTAAATTCAAATTTTCACAAGATTATTCTCAGTAATATTCATACACCTGAAATATATTTTGGTTTCCTACTACTGAAAACTAAGTTCAGTGAATGGTGCTTAAAAATCCTAATATTTCTACAGTAACTGACCCAGTTTAACATCAATGCAAGTAGATTGCTATGGGACATGATGTGTAATTTGAAGTTCATTTTTACTCAACACTGGTACATTACTATTTCTTCCGTTTATGGACATCATAGGATTTATTTTTTCATCCACAACTTCACAAATTTTTTTGGCATTTGGTTCACTTTCAATTACTTACTACTTCAGAACACATGTATTCCTCCATGTTTCTTTACTGGTCTTTTCACTAGACTTCTTTCTAAACACATTATTTTCGATTCCATAATCATTTTTGAAGCAAAACTCACTCTTCACGATAAACCGTAACCCTAATAATACCATTGCATATATAACTCGTTGGAATGATGGTATATATATCAATATAAAATTTCCAATATATTTTCAGATGCAAACTCAATCCATTATTTAATGTTGGATCCAGTTACATACTTTATTCACAATATGGTCTATTCATGCATCATCTCAATAATCATCAACACAAGGTACACCTATTTGTATCCCCAGTACTAATTTATAAGTTTCCAGAATATTACTCCCCTTTATGGTGGAAGAAATACTTATGTCACCTGATCTACATATACATTTTACCACAGTAGTATTCTGGACACAAAATGCAAAGGTCACACATATGATTGTACCAAAGCCTAAATGGAAAGTGACCATGGATTACTAAAAGCATCTATGTCCAGGGTGCCTACTGCTCTCAAATGTCAATCCTATTGGTTACTACATATTTGTTTCTTCCTAAGATTATATATTTAACCTCAAGCCTGTTGAAAATATCTAAACCTATCACTCACTTTATACTTTTCCTGATTTCCTAATGCCCCTATTGATATCTGCTTTCCTACATATTTTTCCCAGTTCATCATTGTGACTGTCTCTTCACATGTGCTGACATTTACATTCACCCTCTAACTGAAAACCAATTGCTAAAGAACTTTTGGTCCAACTCCGAGACTCACTCTTCTTCCTAAACCTACTGACTATCTTCCTAATCCTACAGACTATCCCTTTTTGACTGGATGTTCTCTTCTACTTTCAATCATCCGAGGTATAGGGTCCTATGCCATTGTATATCGATTTATCTGAGACCTCGGTGCAGAACATAATTCAATCTAAGTATACCAATCAAGGGCCCAATGCCTTTCTGGGCTTCAAATCTTTCCTAGATCTCTGATCTCATACATATATTTCACATTTATATTCTTATAAATATCACAGGTTCCCAATACCATAATTCATCCAGCAGAATGACTCCTAACCCAAATCGAACATGCTATTAACACTAACCATACACTGTTCCCTCAATCTCACTTTACAGAAGAACAGGGACAAAGTTGGTCTTAAAATCCAGGAATGTAGGGTATCATCCACCAGCTGAGAACCTCAAAAGTCCCTGCAGAAATAATCCCTTGAGTAGGTGTAGGCAGGTATGAAGGATCTGAGAGAGCAAAAGTCATCTTCCATGGCAAACAACCTGGTCAGGTTGAAGGGATGTGTCTGAATTAGCCTATCTCTTCCTAATGTAGAGAAGATGGACCAAACCATGGCTGTGTGGAGAGCTGTTCCCCGGTGCCTATGGTTGATATACCATTCTAACTTATGAATGAGTCACAGCAAGTAGAGGCAGACTCCATCTTTTGGGAACCTTGGAAGCAACTGTTAAAACAAAGTGGTTTCCAAGGCAGTGACTTCATTCAGTTCTTGAAGGAAGTGACCTCACCTTACATTATTGGTGATGAAAGTCTGTGATCTTGAGATCCAGGAAACAAGGCACACAAAGTCAAACCCACTCCATATCCCAGTGGGCTCACTTGTTTGGATTTAACAAGACAGAGTCACTCTTTCTTGGTACCTACTGATGTGAGGACAGTCAAATGCCTGGAAACTATGAAGACTGGCCTTTCCAGAGAAAGCAGGTAGTTTCTCACCACGGGCTCCTGACAACTTCACAGAGTTTGCTAAAGAGACCAGATCGGAGACAGGACACGCCATTTTTGGGGAACATAGTATGGCCCACAAGTCAGAGGACACTCCGGATAGACACAGACCTACTTGGGGGAAAGAGGTGCCTTTTTGGGTGTGAGTGTGAGTTTGTGGTTTTGTCTCATGTTCTGAGAATAGTTAGGAAAGCTGGTTTGTTTGTTTTGGAGTGGACTGTTTCTAGTAAGTCCTTTGACAACGTGAGTGTTTCTGTGTCTATATATCATACTGTGTCCGTGATTGTAGACAGTAGAAAAGAGAATGCATCAATGGATGTGTCCTGTCTATGAGAAAGCTTCAAAGCATTCATCCTGTGCAATTTATGAATGGACTGCAGCTTGCCGTATGGATGGGCAACTCCTGCTATCTTTCTAAATTTCTGTTTTCTTCCTGAATTCTGGACACTCTCCAGAATACGCTCATGATTTTGTGTCCAAGATATGTACCACCTCAATCTCTGTGACATGGCCATGTACTGGATAGCTGATGGGAATGGTGAGTATCTCAGAAAACTCAGATATCAGTATGCCCAAGATAGTCTCAGTGGAGAAACCCTGCTTTGGGCCTTTTGCTTACCTATTCTGTTGCCCTGAATGTCAGGAAGGTCTTTGCCTCAGGCCACACTTTGTGAAGCCTGCAGAAAATAGTTTTCAAATGGAATTGAATGGTCATTACCTGTGCCTCTTCGGTTAATTGCTTTGGAAATGGATGTGTCTGAATCAGCCTCTTGGCCCTATGTGAGGCTGTGGCTTAGATTCACAGCACATGATGGGTCTAAAGAAAAATCCCATGTGTGCATCCAAAACCAAAATGGACAAAAGAACTGTCATGGTGGATAGAGTCTCTCGCCTTCCTCTGTAAGGTTCCTGACCTCCATTAAGTGAGAATAGGGATCATTTGGGTCAAGTGAATTCTTTAAAGTTCTGCAGAGGCTATCCCATAGGTTCGTGGGTTTTCTCATGACTCCAATTCACATCTATGTTTACAGAAGAGCAGGGACAGTGTTGGTCTTACAATACAGGAATGCAGTGGATCTTCCATCTGTTGAGAACCTCAAAGCTCCATGCAGAAATGATCTCTGGAGAAGATGTAGGCAGCTATGTAAGACCTGAGAGAGCAAAAATCATCTTCCATGGCAAACAACCTGGTCAGGATTAAGGGTTGAGTCAGAATGAGCCTATCTCTTCTTAATGTAGAGAAGATGGACCAAACCCGGCCTGTGTGGAGAGCTGTTCCCTTTTGCCTACGGGTGATATACCATTCTAACTTGTGAAAGTGTCACAGGAAGTAGGGGCAGCCCTCATCTCATGGGACCGTTGGAAGCAATTGTTATGACAAAGTGGTTTCCAAGGCAGTGATCTCATTCAGTTCCTGAAGGAAGTGATCTCATCTCACTTCCATGGTGATGGAACTCTCTGAACTTGGGATACAGAAAGCCAGGCACCCAGAGCCAGTCTCAGTTCTAGTCCCAGTGGTCTCACTTTTTTGGATTTACAAAGGACAGAGTCAGTCTTTCTTGATACCTACTGATGTGAGGATGGCCAAATGCCAGGAAAGCTCGGAAGAGGGGCTCTTCCTGAGAAAGCAGATAGTGGCTCACTCCTGGCTTCTAACAACTTCACATTGTTGGCCAAGAAGACCAGATCTGAGACAGGTCAGGCCATTTCGGAGGATCATAGTATGGCCCATCAGTCAGAGCACACTCCGGAGAGTCACAGACCTATTTGGGGGAAGGAGGTGCCATTGCGGGTGTGGGTTTGTGGTTTTGTCTCATGTTCTGAGAATAGTTAGAAAAGGCGGTTTGTTTGGTTTGGAGTGAACTGTTTCTAGTAAGTCGTTTGACAATGCAAGTGTTTCTATGTCTGTGTATCCCACTGTGTCCATGGTTGTAGACATTAGAAAAGAGAATGCATCAATGGATGTGTCCTGTCTCATAGAAAGCTTCCCAGCATTCATCCAGCACAATTTATGAATTGAATGCGGCTTGCCTTATTGATGGGCGATACCTGCTAGCTTCCTAAGTTGCTGTTTTCTTCCTGAATTATGGCCAATCTCCAGAATAGGCTCATGGTTTTGTGTCCAAGATATGTACTACCTCCAAGCTCTGTGACATGGCCATGTACTGGATAGCTGAATGGAATGGCGAGCATCTCAGAAAACTCAGATATCAGTGTGACCAGTAAAGTCTCAGTGGAGAATCCCTGCTTTGGGCCATTTGCTTACCTATTGTTCTGTTGCCCTGAGAGTCAGGAAGGTCTTTGTCTCAGGCCAACCCTTTGTGAATCCTGAAGGAAAGATTTTTCAAATGGAAATGAATATGCTTTACCTTTGGCTCTTTCCTTAATTGATTTGGAAAGAGATGTGTGTGAATCAGCCTCTTGTCCAAGTGTGATTCTTTGACTTATATTCTCAGTACCCGATGGATCTAAAGAAAGATCCCATGGGTGCATAAAATCCAAAATGGCAAAAAGAGCAGTCATTGTGGATGAAGTATTTTGCCTTCCTCTGTAAGGTTCCTGAATTCCATCAAGTGAGAATAGGGATCTTTTGGGTCAAATGAGTTCTTCAAATCTATTCAGAGGCTATCCAATAGGTGCTTGAGTTTTCTCATCTTTCCAATTCACATAAAGAATCTGTACCCGACACTCAGTAGGACTCAAATTGGAGAAGCAGAGAAGTATTAAGGGCAGGCCTATTTGATCACTCCTGGTACACAGGAAGGGTGTACAGGCCACTGGGAATTTAGGCAAATGAGGGGCAACAGAGCTTATTTTGGACACTGTCTTGGGCTACGCTAATGCTATCAAATGTCAATCCTATTGTTGACTTCATATTTGTTTTATCCTAAGCTCACATATTCATCCTCAACCCTGTTGAAAATATCTAATCCCATCACTCACTTTATTCTTTTCCTGATTTCCTAATGTCTCTATTGATATCTGCTTTCCTACATATTTTGCCCTGTGCATCATTGTGACTGACTCTTCACTTGTGTTGACATTTACATTGACTCTCTAACCAAAACCCTATTGCTAAAGAACTTTTGTTCCAAATCCTATACTCACTTTTCTTCCTAAACTTACCGACTATCTTTCTAATCAAACTGACTATAACATTTTGAATGGATGTTCTCTTCTACATTCAATGATCCAAGTACAGTTCAGGTTTCTATTCAACCGGGTGAGGGAGTAGATTCTGCATTTGGCAATTGGGGACAGCACATTCTGGCAACAAGATTAGCAAAGAGTTCTCAAGATTTCAACAGTGTTTTTTTAAGCGTACAGAAAAACAGGAAGTGCCAAGTACATATTTTATTAACCTTTCATTCCCCACTTCTTTTTCTGGCTACTTTTAATCATAAAAGTGATCTTTGTGGGGTGTCACATTCTATGTCTGCTAGTGGGGTAGTACCATAATTTTAATTTGTCCAATTTGAGCTTGGAGAAAAGAAATTACATGATTGAGGAAACAGGGTTTTATAGTTAGTAATACTATGAGGATTATTATTGGACTGGCCAGGGTTGATAAAAACGTAATTAACCAGGGGGACTGTGTAAAAAAAGACTCAAACTACCCTTTTTGTGCCTCTCTCTCTCGTTGTTGCTCTTCAAGGCATCTTTTTAATTTACTCATAGATTTTTTTACAACTCCAGTATTGTCGACATAAAAACAACATTCTTCCCTCAATGAAGCACAAAGGCCCCCTTCTGTCATGAAAAGGAGGTCCAACCCTCGCCTTTTCTGTAAAACAACTTCAGAGAGAGAGGTTAAAGATTCCTGCAAAGCTGTGATGGAGGTTTCTAAAATCTTTAAGTTTTGATCTATTGCTGCTTCTAATTGGGTCACTTGTTGTGTCCCATGGACCAGAGCAGTGGTTCTTGTGCCCAACCCTGCAGCAACTCCTATTCGTAATAGAATGGCTAAGGTGAGGGACATATGTTCCCAGCGGAACCGGGTTGTATGTCCCCCTCTTTAATCTTCAAATGAACCTGTGTCATGACAGAGCACTCTGGGAAACATCTGCACAATTTCACAATTAATCACATCTGTTGACCATTTCATGAAAACATAAACAATGTTTAAGTATATAGAATTATACTGTTGTAGGGACGGACAAGGCAAGGCACCTAAGATAGCACCAAAGACACGGAAACAGTCTTTTTTGGTTTCAACCAGATTCAGAGGGCATTTCTTCTGTTGTAATCAATTAATCCCCTGAACCCCAAGTTACGTAGTTTCAGAATTTTGTACCCAACACGTAAGGAAAGGGGCTCAGAAGTTCACAGTCTGCAGAAGTTCACAAAAAGCAGTTTTTGTTTCTGTTTTTTCCTCAGTTTGGGCAAGTTAACTTTTCAAGGACACCTGGGTGGGGGTGTCTTCCCTTTCTTTTTTTCCCCCTTCCAGCTGTTTCCATACAGCCCAGTTTGTAACTTCTTTATCTTAGAAATGTAGCCATCTCTGTGAAGCCCCAGCTCAAGGCCAGAGGCCTTTTTTTCAAATATTTTGTGAAAAACTAGTAAGGGTGTGTCTAGATCAGGAGTGCTGAATTTTTTAGCCAGTTGCCAAGGAGACCAGGGCAACACAAAAATAGGAAGTTTATCTACAGTGAACTCTTTTATAGGGACTCTTTTGCTGAAAGTCCTAAATCAGCCATGGTGAAGACTTCTGGAGAAGGTCAGTTAAGACTTTTCTGTGGGCCTGGTACAGAGGGGGACAATTTGGAAGGCAGGGATAAGAGCAGCTCTGTGGATCTGAGAATGAGGAAGGAGAGATGAAAAGAATATTGGGAGAGGGCTTTGGGATCTTAATAGCAACAAAAACTTGAGCAGTAGAACAGATAGAACAGAGGGGGAGACGGGAGTGAGTTTCCTAAAAGCCTTTGAGGGACTTTAAATTCTTAGTAACCTGTTTTTAGTGATGACAAAGCAACATTAAAGGCCATTTTCATTTCATCTTGTATTAGGGTCTGAGGATTCTTCTCAGAGGGTTTGAGCTTTGCATTAGGTGGTAAGAGGACTGGGTGGGACCCGGTGCGGGCACTGATAGGAGAGGAGAGGAGTGAGTGAATGGAGTGGTACCTCAGTACCTGCGACCTCAGCAAGGGAGCAATGGTCTGAGAACCAGTCGAGATTTGGGTTTTTGATCTAGATATTGGAGGGGAGAAATCAAGTTGCTGAGGTGGGAGTGACAGCGGAGAGTCTGGAGCACAAGGCTGAGGGTGAGCATCTATTGGAGAAGCATAGTTCAGGATGTGAGCAAAGGAGAGAGAAGGCCTCCACATAGCGGAATCTCCTTTCACTCTTTTGAGCACTTGCAGAAGTTAAAAAGGTCACACAGAATTTGAGGATCTAGAGACCCCTCTGTGGGCCATCGGTTTTGGTTATCTAATTCGTAATATGGCCAATGCTGTGTACAGAATTTGATGAGGAGTTTGGGTTCCATCTGACAGTCCCTGTATGCTCACATCCCCATGACTTACAATGGAAGTCTGCTCTCCCCCCCCCACAGCCGTGACTGTTTGTGGCTTTGATAGTCTGCCAGGCAAACATAGTAATCTAGGCTAGCCAACTTGCATCTGGCTCACGTGTCCCTACATCTATAATGTTTGTTTCCATTATCTATGGTACGGAAGGGATTTAATGGAATTTTAGTGGGATCCTGTTAATCAGGGATATCCCAATAGGAAAGACCTATAGCCAGCTGACAAATGACTGGGTGGAGAGATGGCCACCAGGTTCGTAAGGGGGCTGTATTCGAGATAGGCCATACTTCGTGTCCAGTAGGATTTGTGATCAGCCATCGCAGCTTAAGGGGCTGATGAGGGTTAAGACTACTGGTCGTCAAGGGGAGAATAAATATCTTCCAGGATCTTCTTTACAACCATTTGTGATGATTCTTTTTTCTTCTTTTTTATTTCTTTTTTTTTTTGTGTGTGTGTGGGGAAGGCTTCAATACATCCTGAAAATGTATGTTCAAAGACTAGGAGTTATTTAAGTCCATACCTTACTGGCTTAATTTCAGTAAAGTCCACTTCCCAGAATTGTCCTCGTCTGGTTCCTCATAGGTGCTTTCCTGCAGGAAGCTTGGAAGTGTAAGCTTTAACCAATTAATGGACCTGACAGGCTTTTGTTACCCATTCAGTTATTTCCTTTTGCTGTGAGTAGGTTAGTGGAAAACTGTGTTCTTGATCCTTCACGAATGAATGCAGTTTCTTTGAACAAAGGTGAGTGAGTTGATGAACATTTGCTACTGGCATAGTTAGAGCCATGATTATAGGAGTAGTTACTGAAGGATTAAAAAATTCCACTTGGGGGCCTTCAGGGTTAAAAGTTATTTTGGCCCAGAGCTTGGTGAGCAGAACTCTGCCCATCAATGGGGCCAGGCATTCTGGGATTACTAGGAATGAGTGATGGATTTTTCCTTTTCCCTGGTCCATGGTCCTCGTAGTTGTCAAAGCCCGATATTTACTTCAGTTAGACTGTTGAATTAGAGACCTTTTATTCGGTAGAGGGCCCAATGGGCCTTACGGGCTGAGTATATTCCCCCTGTATCTACTTCAAAGTTTATTGTGTTCCCCTCCACTTCAAAAGTTACCTTGAGGTCAGGGAGAGGATCTGAGCCCGGACTTTCTTAGTATTCCTCCAGAGTCAGAATATCTGGCTGGCATGGCTGTCTCTTTCTAGGGCACTCTTTGGCCCAGTGTCCTTTTTCTTTAGAGTAGGCACATTGATCTGAGGCCAGGGGTGGCCTCTAGTGTGTGCCCAGGTATCCCTTCCTGTCTCTCTGTTTCTTAATTTCTGGCCTATTTGTTGTTGTGACCAGGACCTTAGTCAATGCCTTAGTCTGTCTTTTGTTTCTTTTATCCTCACTCAGCTCCCTTCTCTTCCTCAGTTTCTCTCTTAAAGTATACCTTCTCGGGTTCTCTGACTAAATCCCTCAAAGTCATATCTTGTAATTCATCTAAGCATTGTAACTTTCTTTTAATATCCAGGGCAGCTTTCCCAATAAAGGCCATTGTGACAGATGCCTTTTGATCCTCTGCCTGAGGATCGAAAGGAGTATGTCTCTTATATGCCTACATAATTATCTCTAGGAACATAGAGGGAGATTCATCAGGCCCTTAAATAATCTCTCTTACCTTGGCCAAATTAGTTGGTCACCTAGCGGCCACTAAGATACCCACTATTAGAGCCCAGCGATAAGTGGACAGATGCTCCCTACCTTCAAAGGTGTTGGGGTCCCAGTTGGGTCGTTTCAAGAGAAAACCGGCTTTGAATATGTTGGGAAGTTGTGTCGGTCACGCATTTGGTCCGAGGATACTTTTTTCTAGCATCCAGGAGGATTCTCTTTTGTTCCTCTGTCATGAAGTGAGTCCCTAGGAGTTGTTGGCAGTCATCCCAAGTAGGTTGGTGTGAAAACATCAATGACTTCACCAGACCTGAGAGCCAGGTTGGGTCCTTGGTAAAAGGGGGATTGTTATTTTTCCATTTATATAGGTCTGAAGAGGAGAAGGCCAATACTGGTAGGCTTGCATTTTTTCCCTATGGCCATCGTCAATCATTGGCCCTTAGGGATGGAGGGAAGCAACACGGGAGTTCCAGGGTTTTCAATCATTTACCACCGGCGAGTTCCTTTAGCAAGTCCAGCTTCCTCCAGGGGAGGAGGGGCTGTGTGTGACGCAGGAGAGTTATCTGGAGGGCCCTGGGCTGGCTTAGCTTCCTCCAATTGCGGAGAGGCTGAGTCAGCAGCTGGAGAATCACTTAGAGGGTGTTGGGTGTTGTGGGACAAGGGTAGAAGATAAGGAGGGGGACGAGAGTCCAGTAGAGTCAAATCTTGTGACTCAGGGAGAACAGAGGGTGGAGGAGGAGGAGGAGCAGAGGGGTTGAGAGATCGTGGGGGAAGGAGTAGGAACGGGGACACAGCAAGGAAAGGCTTCACCCAGGGAAGAGGAGATTTGCAGAGGTCCTGCCAAGTTAAGGTATATTCCTGTTTATCAGTATGGCTATGTGGCCCTGGCTGTAAGACAATATCTCTGTCTTTTTAAATTAGTGGGAAGTAGAAAGATCCTTCTAGGGGCCATCCGAATCCAAAGGTGGGCCATTCTGTGGCACACAGAGTCTGCCAGGTCCGGCGTTTTACTGAAAAAGAAACATTCTGAGCCCTTATGCGGACTTTGGTCCATAGATCAAGGGTCAGGGACAGAGGCATTGAAGTGATCTGTCCCATAATGAAAGATACACAAACATTTAATCAACGACACAGGACACAGACAAGAGAAAACAATAAAGACAGGCAATGGACGTCCAACACTGAGACCAAGACTGAGCAGGTGGCAAAACCCGATGGGCTGGCAATACCGAATCTGAAACAAAGTATCACTGAGTCGAGGAGACTATTATTCCTCGATTCCCGAGTCCTCTGTGGCGTCCCCCAGGGACTTGGCTTGTGGCTCTGTGACACGTCTGCCAGCCACCATCAAAGAGAGCTCACACAATTCATCGACAGCCATTTTGCCAAGCCCTAACCTGAAACCGGAAACCAGAAAGAGGTGCCTTACTTACCCTGAGAGTAGCCCATTGAGGTCTCTCGTTCAGCACTGCTGGATTTCGGTGGAACCTCCATATATAAATATCGGAAGAGCATTGGGGGAAGAGACCACCAAGAGACTCTCTCTTGCAAAAACAAAGGGTTTATTGGGGGTCCAGCATGCTGGGTCTCAGAGCTCATTTGAATAGAGCAGAGAACCCTGAGAACAGCTTAAGCAGAGCTTATATACTTTCCTTGAAGAGGGCAGGGAGAAAAGTTTATTGATGGGCCTGGGCGGGTGAGCAGTTTGCGTGCAACTGGGTGAGGGAGTACATTCTGAAGTTTGGCAGTTGGGGACAGCACATTCTGGGAAAAAGATTAGAAATCACTTCTCAAGATTTCAACAGTGTTTTATTAAGCATACAGAAAAACAGGAAGTGACAAGAATCTATTTTATTAACATTTCACTACCGACTATACTTTGCCAGATTTCCTAAAGTCTCTATTGATATCTGCATTCCTACATATTTTCCCCAGTTCATCATTGTGATTAATTCTTCACATGTGCTGACATTTACATTCACTCAATACCCGAAACCCTATAGCTAAAGAACTTTTGGTCCAAATCCTATACTCACTCTCCTTTATAAACAAACCGACTATCTTCCTAATACTACTGACTATCCATTTTGACTGGAAGTTCTCTTTGAAAATCAATCATCCAAGTTACAAGGTCCTATGCTTAATACCCAATCAAGGGCCCAATGCCCTTCTGGGCTTCAAATCTTACCTAGATTTTTGTTTTCAGATTCATATATTTTACCTATATATTCTTGAAAATATCGCAGGTTTCCAATACCATTATTCATCCAGCAGAATGATTTCTATTCCAAATCAAACCTGTTATTAACCCTAACCATACACTGTTCCCTCAATCTAACTTTAGAGAAGAGCAAGGACAGAGTTGGTCTTAAAATACAGGAATGTAGGGGATCTTCCAACTGCTGAGAAACTCAAAGGTCTATGCGCAAATGATCCCTAGAGAAGTTGTAGGCACCTATGAAGGAACTGAGAGAGCAAAAGTCATCTTTCATTGCAACCAACCTGGTCAGCAGGAAGGGATGTGTCTGAATCAGCCTCTCTCTTCTTTATGTAGAGAAGAAGGACCAAACGAGGCCTCTGTGGAGAGCTGTTCCCGGTTACCAATGTTTGATATACCATTCTAACTTGTGAAAGTGTCAAAGGAATTAGGGACAGCCTCCATTTCATGGGACCTTTGGAAGCACATGTTAGGACAACGTGCTTGCCAAGGCATTGACCTCATTCAGTTCCTGAAGGAAGTGACCTCACCTCACATTCTTGGTGATGGACCTCTCTGAACTTGGGATCCAGGCATCCAGGCACACAAATCTAGTCCCAGGCCCAGTCCCAGTGGTCTCACTTCTTTTGATTTACCAAAGACAGAGTCAGTCTTTCTTGGTTTCTACTGATGTGAGGATGGCCAAATGCCAGGAAAGCTCTGAAGAGTGGCCTTTCCTGAGTAAGCAGGAAGTGGCTCACTGTTGTCTCCTGACAACTTCACAGAGTTGGCCAAGGAAACCAGATCTGAGACAGAACAGGCCATTTGATGGGAGCATAGTACGGCCCACCAGTCAGAGGTCACACCCGATAGTCAGAGACCTACTTTGGGAAAGGAGGTTACTTTGTGGGTGTGAGTGTGTGTTTGTGATTTTGTCTCATGTTCTGAGAATAGGTAGGAAGGCAGTTTGTTTGGTTTGGAGTGGACGATTTCTAACAAGTGATTTGACAAGGCGAGTGTTTTTATGTCTGTGTATCCCACTGTGTCCATGGTTGTAGACATTAGAAAAGAGAATGCATCAAAGGATGTGTCCAGGCTAGTAGAAAGCTTACCAGAATTCTTTCTGCCCAATGTATGAAAGGAATGCGGCTTGCCTTATGGATGGGTAACACCTGCTATCTTCCTAAGTTTCTGTTTTCTTCCTGAATTCTGGCCACTCTCCAGAATAGGCTCATGATTTTGTGACCAAGTTATGTACCACCTCCAAGCTCTGTGACATGGCCATGTACTGGATAGCTGAAGGGAATGGCGAGCATCTCAGAAAATTCAGATATCAGTGTGACCAGGAAAGTCTCAGTGGAGAAACACTGCTTTGGGCCGTTTGCTAACCTAATGTTCTGTTGCCCTGAATGTCAGGAAGGTCTTTGCCTCATGCCACCCCTTTGTGAAGCCTGAAGAAAACAGTTTTCAAATGGAAATGAATGTGGATCACCTGTGGCTCTTTGCTTAATTGCTTTGAAAAGGGATGTGTCTGAATCAGCCTCTTGGCCCTGTGTGAGGTTGTGGCTTAGATACTCAGCACGTGGTGGATGTAAAGAGAGATCCCATGTGTGCATCCAAAACCAAAATGGCCAAAAAGCAGTCCTTGTGGATGAAGTTTGTCGCCTTCCTCTTTAAAGTTCTTTAACTCCATCAAGTGAGAATAGGGATCCTTTGGGTCAAATGGGTTCTTCAGAGACCTGCAGAGGAGCTTGTGTTTTCTCATGACTGCAAATCACATAAAAATATATACCTGACACTCAGTTTTCCACAAATTGGAGAAGCATAGAAGTATTAACGTCTAGCATATTTGATCACTCCTGTTTCACATGAAGGGTGTCCAGACCACCCTGAATTTACGCCAATGAGGGGCAAGGGAGTTATTTTGGACACTCTCTTGGACTCCGCCACTCATGGAAACCTTCAGCCAGAGGTTGTGATTAGTGTCTGTATGGAAGAAGATGAGAGCCATATGGGAGGGTTTTGGTTTTAATTTTGGTCATTTGTGTCCGGTTGGAAGACATGACTGGGACCACCTGGGCTTGAACTCTGGTGTGATTCCCCTTAGAGACTGAATTCAGAGAAGTATTGCCATGAATTTTGTTGGGATTTTAGGAGTCCACCCATGAGATTCACCCTTGGAAACTGAGATCTAGGCCCAGGGTGGCTTTCCACAGAGCCCTGGGTATCTCAGCCAGAAGATCACATGATTTAATTCTGAAAGACTTGTCAGCCATTGTTGAGAGTCACAACACCCATGGACGTCACATTGTAGACCTCAATAGGCCTGGCTTCATGTGACATTTTGGCCACTCTTTGGGAAGCCTTGCCTGTGAGAGTTCTACAGAGCATTCATTGAAATGAGCTTCCTCACCATTTAAAGGTTCCTGAATGAATTGAAACCCACAGTGCCTGCAACGTCATCCTTGAAAAATGCCTAGATAAATACCATGAAATTTTTGAAATTCCCATGACCAGGTGGCACTGGAGAAACTTTGGATGTCCTGTTGCTGATCGTAAATATGCAAGACAGTGCCTTGATTGAGTGGGTTTCATGAAAATGGTGTAGAACAGAGATGCCAGTATGTTCGAACCTGCTGAGTAGTGGGCCTAGAGCAGTGGTAGGCAGGTGTGTGATAAAAAATTTGTGGTGGGGCCATGTGGATCTGCCATTGGATCCCAAATGGCTTGTGACTTACATGGTGCAGCCAGCAGACCCTTCCATGTAAAGGCTTCTGGTTATATGGAGATGTTTCCGGGCAATGTTTAGAATCAGGTTACTATGGACATGGGGCCAAGCTATGTGGGATAGAAGCCTGGTTGGTGCATTCTCCTGCAGACCCTGACCAACCACACATGAAAGAATTGCCTCCAGAACTGTGACCCAGTTGAACTTCTTTTATTTCATGAAGCAAATGCCAAAGTCCCAGTGCAGCAGCAAGAAACACCACGAAAAGTGGAGGATGACCAAATGGCTTCCCAGTCCACATGGGAATACCCTTAGCCCCCAGTGGCCACAGTTTACTTACAAAGAGAGAATTCAGCACTGCTGCCTCATGTTCATTGGAAAATAAGAAACCATGTCCTCCAGGTCACATAGATGCAGACACAGCTTTGATAGTCTCACTAAAAAGAAGCTAAAGCTCCTGACAACAACATATATTTCAAGTGCCCAAACTCAGAGGCAGTTTCTCAAGAAGTATTTAGGCCAGCAGAGCTCCATGTTTATGGAGTGTTTACCCTGTCCCATACTAGGGAAACTCCTCTACCACTTCCAAGGTTGTAAAGTCCTGAGCATATTATTCACAGATTTTATTACTCTTCTCCTCTAATTGTGTCTTACTTTGGGCGAAAAAAATGTCAAGGAATTGTTCTGAATGAGAGTGGGAAGATTTTGTTTAGCACATATTTGCATACACATTGGATTCATTTTTCTATTTTACATTTGAAATACTGAATCCCTGACACTAACACATGCCCTGCTAGATTCTGAATACTAATCCTAATATGATGGAGAAAAATAACGGAAACAGAATAGAAATACAAGCAGTTCAGAGGAGGCATGTTGTATACTTGGACTTGCCTTTTGCATTATATAGGGTAGGAGTTATAAATCTAGTCAGTTTTTTGTTGAAATAGTTTTCCATGTGCTTTTAAAGTTAACAAATATGTGAATTCCTGTCTCCCTTTCTCTGTATTCTATTCAGCACATGTATTTTTATATGCACATATAGAATCCTACCTGGTATCACACGTACATTCTTGTGAGTTACATGACTTGGCAGATACAAAGTGTGAGAAGAGATCACTCCTCTTAAACGCTGTTTGACCTGAAAATTCAACCTATGGGTGAGCTTCCTAGTTGAAAAAAGTTATACATAAATCCATATCCAGTAAAATGAATATTTTTGGATCTGTGGATGATACATATTTCACGGTGTAATTCGATTGGCATATATATTGCTAATTTTTAAAATCTGTGTGTGGATATATATATATATATATATATATATATATATATATATATATATTCTCTCCAGATATTTCAAAATATTTAATATATGTGTCTTATTATACACTCCCTAAATTCATTCATGATTATGTATGTGGATTTATAATCAACTTTTAACAAGATTATTCTCAGAAACATTCATTCACCTGATATACGTATTTTTTTCCTAGTATTGAAAACTAACTTCAGTGAATGGTGCATATAAATCCTAATATTTCTACAGTAACTGATCCATTTTCACATCAATGTAAGTAGATTCCTATGGGACATGATAAGTATTTTGAAGTTCATTTTTATTCAAAACTAGTACATTACTATTTCTTCAGTTTATGCACATTATTGGATATATATTTCATCCACAAGTTCACAAATTTATAGGCATTTATTTCACTTTCAATCACTTTCTGCTTCAGAAAACACGTGTTCCGCCATTTTCAAACTGGTCTTTTCATGAGACTTCTTTCCAAACACATTATTTTTGATTTCCACAATCACTTTTGAAGCAAAACTCACACACTCTTCATGATAAACCATAACCCTAGGATTACAATTAGACGTATAACTAGTTGTTATGAATGATTATATATCAATATATGATTTCTTATGTATTTTCAGATATCAATTCAATACATTATTTAAAGTGGAACCAGTTATATTATTTATTAACTGTATGGTCTATTCATGCATTATCTCTATATTCATAGACACAGGGTACACCTATTTTTACCCTCAATACTAATTTATACGTTTTCAAAATATTCCTCAAAAAATGGTGGAAGAAATACTCATGTCACCTGATCTATATATACATTTTATCACAGTAATATTCTGGACAAAAAAATCAAAGGTCACCCTTAAGGTTGTACCAAAGCCTAAATGGAAAGTGAGCATGGATTACTAAAACCTTCCATGTCCAGGTGGCCTAATGCTCTCAAATGTCAATCTTATTGGTGACTACATTTTTGTTTCTTCCTAAGATTATATATTCAACCTCAAGCCTGTTGAAAATGTCTAATCCTATCACTCACTTTATACTTTGCCTGATTTAGTAATGTCTCTATTTATATCTATTTTCCTACATATTTTCCCCTGTTCATCATTGTGACTGACTCTTCACTTGTGCTGACATTTACATTCACTGTCTACCTGAAACCCTATTGCTTAAGAACTTTTGGTCTAAATCCTATTCTCACTCTTCTTTGTAAACCTACTGACTATCTTTCTAATCCTACCGACAATCCCTTTTTGAGTGGATGTTCTATTCGACATTCAATCATCCAAGGTACAAGCTCCTATGCCATTGTATATAGATTAATCTGAGACATTTTTGCAGAAAATAATTCAAAGCTAAGTGTACCAATTAAGGGCCCAATGCCCTTCTGGACTTCATATCTTCCCTAGATTTCTGTTTTTATACTTATATTTCACCTATATATTCTTGTAAATATCATAGTTTCCCAATACCATTATTCGTCATGCAGAAGGATTCCTAACCCCAAATTGAACATGTTACTAACCCAAACCATACACTGTTCTCTCAATCGAACTTTACAGAACAGCAGGGACAGGGTTGCTCTTAAAATACAGGAATGTAGGGCATGTTCCACCTGTTGAGAACATCAAAGGTCCATGCAGAAACGATCCCTTGAGAAGATGTAGGCAGCTACGAAAGACCTGAGAGAGAAAAGTCATCTTCAATGGCAAACAACCTTGTCAGCATGAAGGGATGTGTATGAATCAGCCTCTCTCTTCTTAATGTAGAGAAGATGGACCAAACCAGTCCTAGGTGGAGAGCTGTTCCCGGGTGCCCATGGTTTATATACCATTCTAACTTGTGAAATTGTCACAGGAAGTAGGGGCAGCCTCCATCTCATGGGACTCTTGAAAGCAACTGTTAGAACAAAGTGGTTGTCAAGGCAATGACCTCATTCAGTTCCTGAAGAAGTGATCTACCTCACTTCCTTGGTGATGGAACTCTCTTAACTTGCGATCCAGGAAGCCAGGCACCCGGAGCCAGTCCAGTCCCAGACACAGTAGGCTCACTTGTTTGAATTTACCAAGGAGAGTGTCAGTCTTTCTTGGTACCTACATATGTGAGGATGGCCAAATACCAGTAGAGCTCTGAATAGGGGCCTTTCCTGAGAAAGTAGGTAGTGGTTCACCGCAGGCTCCTGACAACTTCACAGAGTTGGCCAAGGAGACCAGATCTGAGATAGGACAGGCCATTTTGGGGGAACATAGTATGGCCCACCACTCAGAGGAAACTCCGGATAGTCACAGAGTTACATGGGAGAAGGAGGTGTCTTTGTGGGGTGGGTGTGATTTTGTGGTTTTGTCTCATGATCTGAGAATAGGTAGGAAAGACGGTTTGTTTGATTTGGAGTGGTCTTCTTTTAGTAAGTCGTTGGACAAGGCAAGTGTTTCTATTTCTGTGTATCCCACTGTGTCCGTGGTTGTAGACATTAGAAAATAGAATGCAACAATTGATATGTCCTGTATAGTAGAAAGATTCCCGGCATTCATCCTGCCCAATTTATGAATGGACTGCAGCTTGCCTTATCCATGGGAAACACCTGCTACCTTCTTAAGTTCCTGTTTCTTCCAGAATTCTCACCACTCTCCAGAATAGTCTCATGGTTTTGTGTCCAAAATATGTACCACCTCCAAGCTCTGTGACATTGCCATGTCCTGGATAGCTGAAGGGAATGGCGAGCATCTCAGAAAACTCAGATATCAGTGTGACCAAGAAAGTCTCAGTGGAGAAACCATGCTTTCGGCCTTTTGCTTATCAATTGTTCTGTTTCCCTGAATGTCAGGAAGGTCTTTGCCTCAGGCCACCCCTTTGTGAAGCCTGAAGAAAACAGTTTTCAAATGGAAATGAATGGGCCTCACCTGTGGCTCTTTGCTTAATTGCTTTGGAAAGGGATGTGTCTGAATCAGCCTCTTGGCCCTGTGTGAGGTTGTGGCTTAGATTCTCAGCACCTGATGGATGTAAAGAGAGATCCCATGTGTGCATCCAAAACCAAAATGGCCAAAAGAGCAATTATTGTGAATGAAGTCTCTCACATTCATTTGTAAGGTTCCTGACCACCATCAAGTGAGAATACGGATCCTTTGGTTCAAATGAGTTATGCACAGCCCTGCAGAGGCTAACCCATAGGTTTTTGGGTTTTCTCATGGCTCCAAATCATATAAAGAATCTATACCTGACAGTCAGTAGGCCTCAAATTGGAGATGCAGAGCAGTATTAACAGCTAGCCTATCTGATCACTCCTGGTTCACCGGATGGGTGTCCAGGCCACCTTGACTTTAGGCAAATGAGGGCCAAGGGAGCTTATTTTTGACACTGTCTTGGGCTGCACCCCTCATGAAAAACTCCAGCCAGAGGTTATGATAAGTGTCTATATGGAAGAAGATGAGGGCCATGTGGGAGTGTTTGGTTTTAATTGTGGTCATTTGTTTGGCGGTTGGAAGAGATAACTGGATCCACCTGGGCTTGAATTCTGGCATGATTCCTCTTAGAGACTGAGTTCTGGAATTTACCTCAAAGAAGTATTGCCATGAAATGTGTTGGGATTTTAGGAGGCCACGCATGAGATGCGCCCTTGAAAACTGAGATGGAGGGCCAGGGTGTCTTTCCACAGTGCAGTGAGAATCTCAGCCAGGATATCACATGATTTTATTTTGAAAGACTTGGCAGCCATAATTGAGAGTCTAAACACAAATGGAACTCATATTGTAGACCTCAATGATCCTGGCTTCATGTGACCTTTTGGCAACTCTTTGGGAAGCCTTTCCTGTGAGATTTCTCCAGAGATTTCATTTAAATGAGCTTCCTCACCACATAATGGTTCCTGCATTAATTGAAACGCACAGTGACTCCAACTTCATCCTTCAAAAATGGCTAAATAAATACTATCAAATTTCTGAAATTCCCATTACCAGGTGGCACTGGAGAACCTTTGGATATCCTGTTGCTGAACATGAGTGAAATAATTCCCCACGCAATGACACTTCACCGGGAGAATTCCAATTTTATTGCTAAAAGCTGTGTGCTTATATAGAACTAAGGGGGAGATGGTATGGCTTAGATAAATGGCAGCAACCCGTTTATTGACAAGTTCTTTCAAATATCAGCTCCAGAGCCCAGGAATTAGTTCTCATTGGGGCTAAGGTTCCCCACAAGCGAGATTTGAAATTGGCGCTGGCGGGAGAGTTCACAAGGGTGGGAACTTTTTGCGCCACTGCAGAAATGAAGAAGGTAGGAAGAAGAAGTCCTTAGGCGCCATGTTGGGGTTTTTCTCTGGGGTATGGCTGCCATTTATTCTTTTCCCAACATTCCACCCTTTTTGTTTTCTTAGGAAGTGGGGCATCGTTTGTCAGATCTGGCTGCTTCCTGCTTGTGAGGGTGGTGTGGGGCCTAGAAAGAGAAGTGGAGGAATGCTCAGGGGGCAGGTATGGGGATATCATGGCAGCCAGAAATAAAACCCAGAGGCTATAGACAGCTATTTTCATAGGGGTGAAGTCAATGAATGTTCCCTGAAGCCAAAGATGTCGATGGCATGGAACCAGTCCTGGATGGAAGAGATTGTTGGTATCAGCCACTGGTCCTGTAACAGAGACTCAAGGAAATACTGGAAGCGTTGCCTGGACATGGTGTCGCCAGCACCTGAAGAAGATCAGAGTGAATAAAACCAGAATGAAGATAAAAATTAAAGCAAATGTCAATTTTTGGCAGAAGTTCCATGTGGGGGGACTGACATAGAAGAGGCCAAGGGCCATGAGAAAGCTTAGAAGGTGGTAAAGACTATGAATCCAGGATGGCAGATTAAGAGGTTCTCCGAGCTCGTTGTCTCCCGCTGTCTAATACCCGTTGCATTCCATCGTGCTTGGTAGTGAGCTTCATCACTGAGTGAACTGTTCTCTTGGAGATTTTGGGGATTCATTGGTCATCAGAGGCTGGTAGTGACTAAGCAAAAGCTGGTTGAAAGTTTGATTAGGAATTTTATGCAGTTGGGTTTGAAGGCACTTCATTATGCAGGGCAAGAGAGCACAAAAAAGGAGCATCCAAATAATTGGCCCCAAGATATGTAGTAAGTACATGGCAAGATAGGATTGGAAGAACCCCGTTATGGGATTGGAGGAGGTAGGTTTGAGCAATTGGGTCGATAATTCCTGCAATTTAACAACATTTTTTTTTATTAGCCCAGATTCATTAACATAATAGCAACATTCCTCTCTGAGGAATAGGCATGTAACCCCTTTTTCTGCAGTGAGAAGATCAATTGCCCTTTGGTTCTGTAAAGCCACTTGTGCCAATGAAGTAACCTGCCGCTGCAAGGAACCCAGAGACTCAGCCATGGTATTGAGTGTTTCCTGCAGTTTTTGTTGAAGGTCATTGGATCCCATAGAGCATGAACTATAGCTCCACCAGAGAGTCTGAGACCCGTCACTGAGGTTGTTAAAATGAGGCCTACCAGAACCGGCAGAAAGACTACCCTACGGGTGCGGGAAGGTACGGCCAACTGTCAGAATTCGGTGGGAGTATACAAAGATAGCTGAGGAACTACAGTAACCAAGAAACAGGCGCCAGAGACATTGATGGTTGAGGTACTTAAAGACCCATTACACCAGAGGAAATCTCCAGGTTGCATAAACACAGGGCTCTATGGGGTGCTGTAGCTCAAGGAACAAATGGGTAAAGGATTCATTATTGGCAGGTGGAAACAGATGAAAGGAAATAAAGTATTGGTGGAATAACTTTCCCACAGTGGGATACGTGTCACATGTAGGGGTTGTCCTTTTTAGAGAAATTGTAGGGTTTTGCTGGAATATTTCCTGCCGCTAATGGGACTGCTGCTAGAAGTGGACGACTAAGTGAAGCACAGAGAAAGCACTGAGAAGTAGGCACAGAAAGAGGGGTGGAGTTTAATAATCAAAAAGTTTGGTGTAGCAAATTGAGCCATGTGGGAGGGGGACCTGAGAGGGTTGAAGGCTCTGAATCCTCTTTGGATGAGCTATGGATATGATCTCGAAGTTTTGATTCTGAGTCCTCAATGTGTTCGACTACCTGAATGGTTGCCTTAGGTTGCGTAATCAGGGTGCGGCCAATAGTCATCCACCCTGTGGGTCTGACTGAGGTTGTCCGAGCATAGACAGCAAACTCAACATAGCCCCATCGTTTGGCCTTGGGGTAAGGTTTATCTAAAGTATACCATCCATTGTTACTGGATGAAGAGCCTTTATGCCACTTTATGTAACTAGAAGTCCACCCTTCAGGGTAACCAAATGAGTGGTAAGAATAGCTACCACGTTCATCATGGAACATGCATGACCAATAGGGGCACCCAGTATAAATCTCAGGCCACCAATGACAATAGTCTTTTGTTTGATCAAAAAGGAAGCAAATGAAAGGCCAGTTCCAGCTACCAGGGACGAAGGTCCTTGAAGGTGACAATTTTAGGGAAATAGAGGTGCAGTTGTGGATGAAGCAAGTAGTTGCATCCACTGCGCAGACCTTCTGCATGCCATGTTCTGAGTATCGTTCCCGAAAAGTGAATACATGCATGGTAGGTGAGGAGGGTAAAGACCAGTCCTGACAGAGCACAGAAAATAAGCAGAGCCAAAAAACAAGCAGTTAGAGAAGACTAGGGTGTTGGGAGAGCTCATTGTGCCTTCTTTAAGAGGAATTGGGCTGCAAGGAAAACCGTGTGAGCCACAACTAAAATGGGTGAGATGGGTGTGGAGAGCAGGAGTAAAGGGGAGGTTCAGTAGGTGATTCTTGGAGTTCCTCTGGGGTGGCCCTGTCTTCAGCAGGTGGGGCCTCCTGGTGATGTGGCTTCAACCTAGACATGTGAATCCAGGGACTGAGACAGTTGTCTGGTAAGGAGAGTTTGGCGGCGGTAAGGGTAAAGAGAATGACAAGATAGGGGCCTTCCCATTTTGCGGCAAGAGTCCCTTTCTCCTCTGGGGTATTATAATAGACTAGACTAACAGGTGTTAAGGGAGGAGTGTTTGGAGAGGAGACTGGGTCCGGAAGAAGCCAGTACTGATATTTCCAGAGTTCCGAGCGGAGATGGAGCAAGAGAGGCAAAGACAAATCTCGGGTGAGAGGTCCTTGTGAAATGACCAACCCAGGGGTTATAAGAGGTCTTCCATACATTATCTCAAAAGGAGACAGTAAAGATGGTTTCTTAGGGAGAGCTCTGATTCGAAGCAAAGCCAAGGGAAGGAGTTTGAACCAGTCTATGTTTAATTCCATTGTCAATTTGGTAAGGACTTCCTTTAGAGTACGATTTACCCTTTCCAGTTTCCCTGAGGCCTGGGGGAAATATGGACAGTTGAAATGCCACTTGAAGGAGAGGGCTTGAGAGACCTTTTGTGTGATCCTAGAAGTAAACTCAGGGCCATTGTCATATTGTAGGGAAGTGGGCATACCAAACCTGGGGATGATGTCTGTCAGTAAGATTGAAGCTACAGTGGAAGCCTTTTTATTGGAAGTGGGAAATGCCTCAACCCAACCAGAGAAAGTGTCCACAAAGACAAGGAGGTATTTAGTGCGCCATACTGTGGGCATGTTAGTGAAGTCTACCTGCCAGTCAGCAGCAGGAATGTGTCCCCGGGATTGGTGGAAAGGGAAAGGTTTGGGCCTTAAAGGAGTATGAGGGTTGGTCCGCTGACAGATCTGACAATTAGAGGCTATATTCTGTAGCATGGCTTGTCAGAGGGGGTGAGGGAAAAGAAACTCTGTAAAAAGAGGGTCAAAGACTGAGAATTGGAAAGGAATAGAGTATGAAGGAACTTGAAAAGATGCTTGTTCTTACTGAAAGACGTAGGGGCTTCAGATGAGCTGTCTAAAGTGGCCATTATATGCCCCCCATGGAGGCCATAATTGAAAGTGGTAGCAGCCATTCGTGCCGCATGGTCAGCTTTGGCATTGCCCTCAGTGATAAGAAAGCCGTCCTTCTGATGGGACCTACAATGGACAACTCCCAACTGGGTGGGTAAGTGGCCTCTATTAGATTGGTTATAAAAGCTGAATTAGTGATGGCATTACCTTTGGTGGTAAGTAGGCCTCGCTACTTTCAAATATCAGCATGGGATAATAAGATATGGAAGACATATTTTGAAATAGTTTAGAGGGTGAGGGATTTGCCTTGTGCTAGAAGGCAGGCACGAGTGGATGCTATAAGTTCAGCCTACTTGTCTGTAGTTCCTGAAGGCAAAACTTTGGCCTCTATAATCTCAGTGGCTGAAAATACAGCGTATCCAGAGTAATGAGTTCCGTTCTCCCTAAAGGAACTGCTGTCAGTAAACCAGATAAGGTCAGGCTTGCTGAGTGGTCTCTCAGAAATGGAAGAATGACAGGGGAGGAAATCATCTAAGGTTTCCCAGCAATTATGAGTTGGTATGTGAGACATGGGAGTCATTGGGAGCAGTGAGGCAGGGTTCAGTGCAGAGCAGGGGAGGAAAATAATATTAGGGTTTTCCAGAAAGGAAGTGAGGGGCGACAGAAATCTGGATGTAGGGAGAGTTTGAAGGCCCTTTTAAGCTAAAAGATCCTTCAAGTGATGTGGGGAGTGGATAGTTCAAGGGGCCCCAAAAGTCAGGTTAGAGGCTTCTTTGTGTAAAATTTGTCCAGTAGCCAGAGCTCTTAAGCAAGGGGTCCACCCACGGATGGTAGGGTCTAGTTGCTTGGACAAATATGACACAGGTGCAAATGTACGCCCATAGTTTTGACCTAAGACCCCAAGTGCTTGCCCCCCTTTTTCATGGACATATAGATGAAATGTTCTTGAAAGATCTGGAAGGTGAAGGGCAGGTGCCTTTAAGAGGAGTTGCTGAAGCCTGCGGAAGTGGTAGATGGGAAAGGAGGCAAGAGATTCACTAGGGGGTCCCTTTGCTAGGTCATACAGGGGTTTGGAGAGAAGAGAATAATTTGGGATCCAGGCCCTAAAATAACCTGCTAATCCTAGGAATGATAGTATTTTGGCTTTCGTATAGGGCACTGAAAGATCACAGAGGAGTTGCCTCCTATCCAGTGTTATTTCCTTTTTCCCGGGTGTAAGGCAAAAACCAAGATAGGTGACCGAAGACTGGGAAACCTGGGCCTTGTGGGGAGACTCCCTATATCCCTTGTCTTCTAGGAATTTATGAAGCTGAGCGGTGTGTGATTGAGAGTGTTCCCAGAAAGACTACATAGAAGAAGGTCATAGACATATTGAAGTAGAGTAGAGTCAGGACAGGTCAGGTGAAAGGATGTGAGGTCCTGGGCAAGAAATTGGCCAAAGAGATGGGGGCTATCCCTGAATCCCTGTGGGAGGACAGTCCAGGTAAGCTGATGAGAATGGCGGGTGTGAGAGTCAGTCCATGAAAAAGCAAAGATATCCTGAGATTCTGAGAACAAGGGAATAGAAAAGAATGCATCTTTTAAATCTAGGACTGAGAAGTGAGTAGTAGTGGCATGGATCTGAGAGAGGAGGGTGTAAGGGTTGGGCACTAGCGGGTGGATAGGGTCCACAGAGGAGTTGACAAGGCGAAGTTCTTGAACCAGCCTGTAGGACACGTTAGGTTTCTTAACTGCCAGAATGGGTGTGTTGAAAGGAGAGTGTGTAGGCCTAAGATACCCCTTTCATAATAAATCCTGGATGATGGGTTCTAATCCAAGGAGGGATGTGGTTGTGAGTGGATATTGTGGTTGACTAACATATCTTGAAGGGTCCCGTAAGACAATATGAATAGGACTGCATTTAGCCATAAAGGGTGTAATTGTGTCCCAAACCTCAGGGTTAAATGGTTTAGATAGTCGTGGGAGAGTGCATGAAAGAGGTGTATCTGCCCCTAGGAATACCATGAGGAAATGAGAGGTAGGAGAGGTGTGGGGTGATAAGTGAATGGTGACTTTTAATAGTGAGAGTATGTCCCTTCCCAGAAAGGGAATGGGGAAATGGCTCATAACAAGAAAGGAGTGAGTGAAGGACAAAAGGGATCACTGCATATAACATGATTGGGGGGGGTTTGAGGAAAAATCTTTTTACCTCCTACCCTGACAATAGGAGTTTTTGAGGGTGTGGTAGGACCCTAATACTCCCTCAAAATCGAAAAAGCGGCACCAGTATCCAAGAGGAAGTTAATGAAGCGTCCATCCACCAGGAAGGTGACCCTAGGCTCTTGATTCTTGATGGTAATAGTCTGGAGGGAAGGCCCAGGACTCCGTCAATCCTCCTCTGCCAAGCCCAGGTGAGGCTGGGGTTGCTGGGCAGCAGACCAACCTCCCTTCTGGGTTGTTGGGCAGTCTGCCCCCCAGTGTCCACTTTGATGGCATTTTGCGCAGGGGTTGTAGGGTGTCCTCGGCGAAGAACAATTCCTGGTCCAATGTCCCTCCTTACCTCATTTGAAGCAGGCTCCAGGGGGGGTCATATTGGGACGGCATGGTGATGGCCTTCTCTGAATGAGCTGGGCCAACATTTGGAGTTTGGCATTTTCAGCCCTCTGCCTACGGAATTCACTTTCATCCTCTCTACCATGAAAAACCTTGAAAGTGACAGCGAGGATTTTGGTCTGAGGAGTAGCAGGGCCCTGTTCAAACTTTTTAAGCTTGGCTTTAATGTAAGGGTAGCTTTGGGCCAGAATATATGTCATTAAGACATGACGGCCATCAGGGGTTTCTGGGTCGAGGTTTGTGTACTGCTGAAGGGACTTGGTTAGTCTATCCATCAATTCTGAAGGTGTTTCCTCCTTCCTTTGAATGACCTCCTGCATCTTTTGAAAGTTAACAGCCTTGCGGGTGGCCTTTTTCAGTCCCACCAAGAGGCAGGATGTAAAAAGGTCACTAGACTGTAAGCCCATAGGGGATCCTGCTCTGGGACAGCATGAGGGCCTGTGGGTGGTTATGATTGGTCCTATGATTTTCATCAGCATGGGCTTGGGCTAGCTCCCAGAACCATTGCCTTTCCTTGGGGAGATGTTTATTGGCCAAGAGCATGTAGATGTCATGATGAGTGAGGCTATATGCTTGCAGTACCCATTGAAACTCCCGAATGTAAGTGGTGGGGTCAGTGGTGAAAGAGCCTAACTTCCTCTCTAGCTGAGTAATGTCCGACATGGAGAAGGGCATGTGGACTCTGATGACACCCTTGGGACCAGCTACCTCACGAAGGGGTGCGATTGTCTTGGGGGTGGGAAGGAGTCCCTTAGACCTGGTAACAGGAGGACTGAAAGAGGCAGGCGGTGGACAGGAAGGAGAGGGAGGGGAATGGAATGTCTCTGTGGAAGAGGAGGAGGTGGAGCAGGCAGAAGAGTGGGGAAGAGAGGGGGATGAAATGGAAGGTTGAGGATCCGTGGAATCAGGTAGAGGAAGAGGAGGATTTTGCGGGAGAGAAGGGTCAGTTGGGGCTGGGGGATAAGGTGGGGGTTGATCTGCTGGGTCGAATGAGGAAGAATCTGCGAACTCAGGAGTAGAACTAGGGGAAGAGAGGGGTTTGCAAGCAAGAAGGACCTGAGAGGGAGGGCAGGAGGAGCAGAGACAGGGTGCTGTGCGAGAAGGCTAAAACATTCAATACAGGGAATCTCACTCCACTTTTTCAGATGCTGGCAGTAATTAAAAAGGTCCAAGAGGAGGTTTGGATCTAAGGAGCCTTCTGGAGGCCAATGATTGCCATTATCCAGTGGATATGTAGGGAAATCTTGGGTACACAATTTGATTAGAAGTTTGGGCTTGATGTCTGGTGTGAGGGAGAGTGTGGCCAGATTTTTTATTAAACTTTTGAGAGGTGAGGTTTCAGGTACAGATAAAGAGGTGCCCACAGTCACAGGGAGAGTTGGAAGAGAGAGAGAGAGAGAGAGAGAGAGGGAGAGAGAGAGAGAGAGAGAGAGAGAGAATAAGTGTAAGCAAGAGAGACAAAGAGAAAACCCGGCCTGGAACGGACTCCGGGAAGTGCTCAGGGCGAATGGGGGTCAGGTGGGCATCCCCAAAATGGCCAGCCATCATGAGGAAATACAGAGGGCACTACCTGATCGTCACCAGTGAAGTGCGATCTGTGAGACCCAATGGGTTTGGAGCCACCGGTAACCTGACATCAGGAAAGTTTTCGAACGCAGCAGAAGAAGTAAGTAATGAAAACAGAACTCCGGCTCCAGCAGAATGCAGTTCCAGGATGGGAGTTCAGTTTTCCCCGAGCAGAGAGGCAGCTTCAGCCAGACACAGCAGGCCCGCAGGAAACAGCAACTCTAGCCGGCAGCGGCAGCAGCAGCAGAGGAGAAAAAACCACAGAGCCTCTCATGTAAACTCAGAAGCCTCACACCCCAAAGGGAAACGGATCACCAGAGGGTCCACTGCAACCAGTAAAGGTCTTAGTGGGAGGAATTCCCTCCCCCCTACCAGGTGTCTAGAGTGTGACAGACGATCATGGTCACAAAGCCAGTGGTAGCCCGAAGGGAGTTGGCGAGCCGGGGTCAGGGGAGGCTTACATACAACAAATCAGTGGTGAGTGCAGGAAGCCTGCGTCTGAAAAGAGCAGACCAGGGCAGAGTGCCACGGTGGAGCAGTGGACGGGGCTCTTGTTGGAAAGAGCTCACCCATATCCTCACACGGGGCACCAGAATGAAAGAACTCCCCACGCAAAGGCACTTCACAGGGAGAATTCCAATTTTATTGCAAAAAGCTGTGTGCTTATATAGAACTAAGGAGGAGATGGGAGGGCTTAGATAAATGGCAGGGAATCCGTTTATTGGCAAGTTCTTTCAGATATCAGCTCCGGAGCCCAGGAATTAGTTCTTATTGAGGCTAAGATTCCCGGCCAGCAAGATTTGAAATTGGCGCCAGCAGAAGAGTTCACACGGGCGGGAACATTTCGCACCACTGCAGAAAAGAAGAATGTAGGAAGAAGAAGTGCTTAGGCACCATGTTGGGTTTTTTTTTCTGGGGTATGGCTGCCGTTTATACTTTTCCCAACAATGAGTATACCAGACAGTGCCTTGATTGACTGGCTTTTATGAAAATGGTGTTTAACAGAGATGCCAGAAAATTGGATCCTGCTGATTAGTGGGCCAAGAGCAATGGTGGGCATGTGTGTGATAAAACATCAGTGGTGGGACCATGTGGATCTGCCATTGGCTTCCAAATGGCTTGTGACTGACATGGTGAAGCCAGCAGACCCTTATATGTAAAGGCATCTTGTTACATGGAGAGGATTCAGGACATTGTTCAGAATCAGGTTGCTATGTTCAAGAGGGCAAGCTATGTGGAATAGAAGCCTGGTTCTTGTATTCTCCTACAGACCCTGACCCACCACATGTGACAGAAATCCCTCACGCACTGTGTCCCCGTTGAACTCCTTGTATTTCATGAAGCAAATACCAAACTTCCAGTGCAGCACCAAGAAACACGACGAAAATAGAGGATGACCATATGGCTTCATAGTCCACACTAGAGACATTTAGCCCCAAGGGGCCACAGTTTACCTTCAAAGGGAGAATTCAGCACTGGTGTCTCATGTTCATTGGAAAATAAGAAACCATGTCCTCCAGGTCACATAGATGCAGACCCAGGTTTATGGTTTCACTAGAAAGGAAGCTAAAGCAGTTGACAACAACATATATTTCAAGTGCCCAACCTCACAGGCAGTATCTCAAAAAGTCTCTAGGACAACAGACCTCCATGTTTTTGAAGTGTTTACCCTCTCCCTTACTTTTGGAAACTCCTCTAACACTTCCAAGGTTGTGAACTCCTGATCGCATTCCATTCCAGATATGTATTCATGAATTTTCTAACTCTTCTCCTCTAATTGTGTCTTACATGGGGTGAAGGTGTTGTCAAGGTATTGTTCTGGATGAGAGTGGGAAGATTTTTGTGTAGCACATATTTACATACACATTGGATTCATTTTCCAATTTTCCATTCGAAATACTGAATCCCTGTCAGTAACCCATACCCTAATAGACTCTGACTACTAATCCTAATATGATGGAGACAAATAACCCAAACATAATATTAATACAAGCAGTTCAGAGGAGGCATGGTGTATAGTTGGTCTTGCCTTTTGCATGATATAGTGTAGGAGTTATAAATCTTGTCAATTGTTTGTTGAAATAGTATTCCATGTGTTTTTAAAGTTAACACATATGTGAATTTCTGTCTCCTTTTTTCTGTAGCCAATTCAGCACATGTATTTTTATATGCACGTAAAAAATCCTACCTGGTATCACACGTACATTTTTGTGAGGTGGCTAACTTAGCAGAAACAAAGTATGAGAAGAGATCACCCCTCCGAAACGCTTTTGGAACTGAAAATTCAAACTATGAGTGAGATTTTTATTTGAACAACATTATACATAAATCCATGTTCAGTAAAATTAATATTTTTGGATCGGTGGATGATATATATTTCACGATGAATTTTGATTGGCATATATATTGCTACTTTCTAATGTTTCTCTGTGAGATATATATATATATATATATATATATATTCTCTAGATTTTTCCAAATATAAAATATATGTGTCCTATTATACACTCCCTAAATAATTCACTCATGCTCATGTATGTGGTTTTATAATCAAATTTTCATACGATTATTTTCAGAAATATTCATCCACCTGAAATACATATTTGTTTTCTAGTACTGAAAACTCACTTCACTGAATGGTGCAAACAAATCCTTATATTTCTACTGTAACTGACCCAATTTAACATCAATGCAAGTAGATTCCAAAGGGGCATGATGTGTATTTTGACGTTCATTTTGATTTAACACTGGTACATTACTATTTCTTCAGTTTTTGTACATTATAGTATATACATTTCATCCACAAGTTCACAAATTTAAAGACATTTGAAACACATTCAATCACTTCCTGCTTCAGTACACATGTATTCCTCCTTGCTTTTGACTGGTTATTTATTGAGACTTCTTTCCAAACACATTATTTTCGATTTCCATAATCAATTTTGAAGCAAAACTCACACACACTTTATGATAAACCACAACCCCAATATTACCATTAGATGTATAACTGGTTGGAATGAATGTATGTATGTCAATATAACATTTCCTGTGTATTTTCAGATATCAATTTATTCCAATTTCTAAAGTTGGAATCAGTTATATTATATATTCACACATGGTACACCTATTTGTGCCCCCAATACTAATTTATATCTCTTCTAAATATTGCTCCCAGAAATGGTGCAAGAAAGACTCATGTCACCTGATCTACATATATATTCTGTCAACAAAATACAAAGTCACACTTACAATTGTACCAAAGCCTAAATGGAATGTGAGTATGGATTATGAAAATCACCCATGTCCAGGTTGCCTAATGCTCTCAAATGTCAATCCTATTGGTGACTACATATTTGTTTCTTCCAAAGATTATGTATTCAACCTCAAGCCTGTTGAAAATGTCTAATCCTATCAATCACTTCATCATTTGCCTGATTTCCTAATGTCTCTAATGATATCTGCTTTCCTACATATTTTCCCCAGTTCATCATTGTGACTGACTCTTCACATGTGCTGACATTTACATTTTCTGTCAACCTGAAACCCTATTGCTAAAGAACTTTTTGTCCAAATCCTATACTCACTCTTTTTTTCTAATCCTACCAACTATCTTCCTAATCCTACCAAGTATCCTTTTTTGACTGGATGTTCTCTTCGACATTCAATTATCCAAGGTACAAGGTCCTATGCCATTATGTATAGATTTATCTGAGACATATGTGCAAAACATAATTCCGAGTGAAGTATCCCAATCAAGGATCCAATGCCCTTTTGGGCTTGAAATCTTACCTGGATTTGTGTTTTCATACATGTATTTCACCTCTATATATACTTATAAATATTGCAGGTTCCCAATACCATTATTCATGCAGCAGAATGATTCCTAACCCAAATCAAACATGTTATTAACCCTAACCATACTTTGTTTCCTCAATCTAACTTTACAGAAAAGCAAGGACAGAGTTGGTCTTATATAGAAATGTAAGAGATCTTCCACCTGCTGAGAACCTCAAAGGTCCATGCAGAAGTGAACCCTGGGGAAGATATAGAAAGCTATGAAGGACCTGAGAGAGCAAAAGTCATCTTTCATGACAAAAAAAAAACAGGTCAGGATGAAGGGGTGTGTCTGAAGCAGTCTATCTCTTCTTAATGTAGAGAAGATGGACCAAACCAGGCCTGTGTGGAGAGCTGTTCACGGGTGTCTATGTTTGATATACCATTCTTACTTGTGAAAGTGTCACAGGAAGTAGGGGCAGCCTCCATCTATTGGGACAATTGGAAGCAACTGTTAGGACAAAGAGGTTGCCAAGGCAGTGACCTCATTCAGTTCCTGAAGGAAGTGACCTATATCATTTTCTTGGTGATGGAACTCTCTGAACTTGGGATCCAGGATGCCAGGCACCCAGAGGCATTCCCAGTCACAGTCCCAGTGGCCACACATGTTTGGATTTACCAAGGACAGAATCGGTCTTTCTTGGTAACTACTGATGTGAGGATGGCCAAATTCCAGGAGAGCTCTGAAGAGGGGTCTTTCCTGAGAAAGCAGGTAGTGTCTCACTACTGAACTGAAACCCACAGTGCCTCCAACTTCATCCATGAAAAATGGCTAGATAAATACAATAAAATTTTTTAAATTCCCTTAACCAGGTGGCACTGGAGAACTTTTGGATGTCTTTTTCCTGGTCATGAGTGTACAAGAAAATGCCATGATTGATGGTATTTCATGAAAATGGTGTAGAACAAAGATGCCAGTAAGTTGGACCCTGCTGAGTAGTGGGCCTTTTGCAGTGGTGGGCAGGTGTGTGATAATACAGCTGTGGTGTGGCCATGAGGATTTTCCATTGCCTTCAAAATGGCTTGTGACTGATATGGTGCAGCCAGCAGACCCTTCTTGTTATATGGAGAGGTTTCCGGGCAAAGTTCAGAGTCAGATTTCTATGGACAAAGGGGCAAGCTTTGTGAGATAGAAGCCTGGTTGTTGCATTCTCCTGCAGACCCTGACCCACCACAAGTGACAGAACTCCCTCTAATACTGGGTCCCAGTTGAACTCATTGTATTTCATGAAGCAAATACCAAACTCCCAGTGCAGCAGCAAGAAACACCACGAAAAGTGGAGGATGACCAAATGGCTTCACAGTTCACACGGGGAGACAGTTAGCACCAAGTGGCCACAGTTTACCTACAAATACAAAATTCAGCACTGCTGCCTCATGTTCATTAGAATACAAGAAACCATGTCCTCCAGGTCACGTAGATGCAGACCCAGCTTTTATGGTGTCACTAGAAAGGAAGCTAAATCTCCTTGCAACAACATATATTTCAAGTGCCCAACCTCAGAGGAAGTTTCTCAAGAAGTCTTTAGGCCGGCAGAGCTCCATGTTTTTGGAGTGTTTACCTGTTAGACCAGGACGCTAGAAAAGACCACTGACTCAAATTAAAATCAAATAAAATTAAGCTTATTATTTCCACCGGCCATGCTGCCTCTCCCTCCCAAAACGAAGGAAACAAGACAGCAACCCCAGCTTTCCTACAGCCCAGCTTTATAGCCCAGAAAGTTACACAAAAGGGGGGTTACAGATAACAGAACTCTGATAAACATCACACTAAAGGTAGTTTACAATTTTTTTGCTGTCCCTACATGAGAATTCATGAGGACCATTAGAGCCTCAGAGAGGGTTGTTGTCTTGCCAGAGAAGGCAAATATTTATGATGTGTCACTAAAGTTTCTGAGAGGGCTGCTATCTGGTCAGAGAGCCAGGCATGTGTGAGTTCAAGGCGCGGGCAGGCATTCCACGCAGGTTCAGAATTTGAAGTAATTAATGGTAAAGCCAAAATTATCTTTTCATGGCTTTGTGGCATGATGGCTCCAAATTTTAATAAAAGATCAGGTTGGGTCTACAATTCCCCCCTTTTCTCTGTGTCCCTTTCAAATCTTTGATAGATTATGGGAAGAGCACTGAGGAAATTTTAATCCCTCAGGTAAGAGTCTCCAAATTTTTAGAACTCACCCAAAACCGATCTCGCTGATTTTACCTTTCTTAATTACTAATATTGATAGTCTATTTATCTTTCTCTCCATTGTTGTAAGAAGAGTGGCATCACTAATTTTTTCTTCTTCTGTCCTGAGACAGGGTGACGTGAGTGGGCTCGGCGTGAGGGACATGAGTTGCCTATTAGAAGTCAGTTGAGAGACATGAGTTGCCTTTTAGAAGTCAGTTCGGTTTGAAGTCAGGTTGGGGAAGAACAGGTTGTAAAGTCATCTGTGAATGGGTTCTTCTACGAGTGAAACAAAAACCATGAGTACTGGATAAATGTTGCAGCAGCTAGAACATGTCACTGTATAGAAATTCCCTCACCAGTCTTTAATATCCCCAGTTATAAGGACTGTCAACTTAATATTTAACTTTAAGTGTTACAGTTGGCCCTCCCAATAAGACACAGTTTAATAATTTAAAGTCATCTGATCTTGTAAAATCCTTTTACTAGTATGACCCCTGCGTCTAATAGAGAAACCTTTAATTCTGTTACTCAGGGCTGGATAATCGTACTAGCAAACACCAAGCCTACCTTTGTAGGTTAGGAATATCTGTAGGTCTTAAACTGAAAACTTCTCCCTGTGGTAGCTCTTCTTGATAGTCTCTTTTTATAAGTATTATGCATTCCTGTGTGGGAATCCTTCTTTGTAGCCTCCAGTCTTACTTGTTTTGGGAGGATAAGATAAAGTGCATACCTTAAAATTTTATTATTATTATTATTATTATTATTATTATTATTTAATATGCCCAGGAGTGGCTGTATTTTGGTCTTAACTGTCTTTGCTAAGTGTTTAAGATGAAGCAGTCAAATTGACTTTTGTTTCTATCTATTGTTAACAGTCAGCTGAGCTTTTTTGGGAATCAATTCTGGGGAAACTTGAGAGGAGATTCTCAGTTCTGCTAGTGCCATTTGCGCTAGGTGGGTCCAGGTCTTGCTTAACCATTTGGCTTCCCTCAGAAGCATCAGGGATGTCTCCTTTCTCTGATGACTCTCCTCTTTGTAACAAATGCACTGATTGGCTTTCTGTTCTTTAGTGGTCTCATTAATCTCCCTGATCAGGAGGTTATGTGGCTCAGAGTTGCAAAGCTCTTTAGAGAAGTCCCCTGTTCCCTGGATTCAGACTGACTCAGAGGGCAAGAGCCAAATATTGGTTTTCTTGGCCCTTTTCATTTAACATTAATTTTAAATCCTAATCTTAAACATCCAGCAAATAAATTTTAACAGCCTTATATTAAGAGTACTGGGCTTTAATGTCTATAACTTTATAATTACCTTTTTATTAATTGGGATCTGTATTATTCTGTCTGTATTGTAGTTGATGACTTATTATCTTGAATAAACCCATGTTGTGTTCTTAAAGCAACACATTTGTAAAACACTAACAGGGAATCTTTAGATCACTTATAAGAAAATTTCAAACTAAAATTAACAAAAGTAAAAATACTTAGTTCGTGTAATATCTTCCCTGAATTTTTTGGCTGAGTTATACATTATATCCCCTGTTTGAGATCCTAGAAATATTGACAATAAAAAAAACTTTTTAACATAACTTTAAAGAAATATTATCTGACCTACATGTTTCATAGTCATTCTCACATGTAGTAAGATGGGACACACAGCCTTATCTCAGGTAAGGCAGGGCTCTTTATAAATCTTAAGTATTTTAATTCTAAAGCTGATCTTGATTTTTAAATATCTTTTGATAAAGTTTACATAAATTGTTTGAGGTCACATGAACATTAGCTAACACCATATGATATCACATTAAAAACATGAATTAAAGAAATGCTGAAAGTTTTTAACCTTTACAAAGATTAGGCTCTAATTAACTTAAAAATACATTTAAATTGTTCCCCAATGTAAAAAGTAACATAAACATTTACATATCTTATTGATAACAGGTAAATAAATCCACAATATATTTTTTACCACACAACTTCAGAGCACCAGCTTGATATAATGCTCTTTTAAGGTTTCTACCTTACAGACTTGCATACCTGTAAGATATGAAAACATTAATAGCATAACAATTACATTTATGTTTCTACATTAATCAAGTTTGGCTTTTAAAGAAATGGCAGTACAGTGCTCTAAAATAACAGTTCTTATTTAATCAGTTGTTTAATTTTTATGGTTGCTTGCTCTAGAAAACATAAATCTTAATAAACTCAATGTTATGGGTAAACTTATGTTTTAAGAAATTTTTGCCTCATTAACACATGACTGATTTTTACAATCTTATACAGAGTTTACTAAAAAAAATACAGATCTTAGAAAATCAATCAGATATCTAACTAAAGTACTCATGAATGAGTAATCCCATATCAAATTTACTTTACTTATTTATCAAAAAGTTAGAGAAACGTATTGAACAGTGTAAACCATTTTTATGTTGAAGGAAAGGTACTAGAGCCAAGGCATATTAGACATTTTGTAGATGTTAATATTTTGTTAGATGTTTGAACACCTAGAAAACTTTGTAAGCTTAAATTTAAAGACATTTGTTTTTATCTCTTTATCCAATTTAAATTGAAACATTTAAATCACGTGAATTAAAGATCTTTGGATCCACTTTTTAAAATTTGTTTTTATGAGCGCTTTTTTTTATGAGCGCTCCTTATATATGTTAATTTATGTATCATATATATGATATACGGACATATGTATATATAGACATACAACACATAACAAAATTGTGCACACATAATAATAGTAAAGGCCTCGTAGCATTTCGCAGGTGAAATCTTTATTGCAATGTTTCAAGAAGTCCACAGTTGGTCAAAGATAGAACTGATCAGAAAAACATTAACCTAGGTCTGTATGCTCAAAATCATGAGGTCAAAAAACATAAAGTATCTCAGAAAAAAAATAAGAGTCCTAGAAAAAATGATTTGCCAGTAATTAGAAAATACCATACAATTTACCTTTTTTTCCCTTAGATCTCAAATCAGTCTCCTACAAAGCTTGCAGGCTTCTTTCATTTGCATTTCAACATAAGTCATGGCTGAGGTCTGGAAGGAGCAGCAAAAAAACTGCTATTCTGAACAGACATCTCAGGACTAAGGCATTTTAACCATAATTTTCAGGTTCGGATGTTGAAAATTATGATATAAGTTTAAGATACAATTCACAAAATTTTATATCTTTACATCTTGTTTGGTCAACAGACACCATACTATGATTTACTATCCATGTCCAAATTAATGCACTGGTACACACAGTGACATTTTCCCAGGCTACCCAATTCAAAATTGGTGAAAAAAAAAGACTGTATGATTGCGAAGTTTCTTGCCAACTTGCAAGTAGAGTTCTTCAGTTATCCATCCTAAGTATTTAAGTTCTCTGGCATGAATGATCTGAAATCATAAACTAAACCATTACCTAAACCCGACTTTTAACTGCAAGATTGTGCAATGCTTCAAAAACCCATTCAGATACCAGATTGTTAAAATAAAACATCATCATTTCTACACACATTCAGCTAAGATCATTCCCCAAAACAATTTATAATATCAACACATTATTGCACATGCCTTAAAGTGCCAGAAACAAAGACACAATACAGACCGAAAGGAGGTCCAGACAATGGCTGTCAGAGAGAACCCTTTAAACCAGAGCAGATAAGAGAAAAATCTCGTACACCAGTGGGACCATAGCTGTCCCCACAAGGGGACCAGATGTTTTCACAGAGGGGCAACCTGAAATGTAAAATAAAGTATCTCCATGGTGATTTTACTGCATTTAGTGTCCCCTTTTTCTTTTTCTCTTTTTTTAACAAGACAGAGGTGGCATAATCCTTACAGTGCAGGGAAGGAAGGAGGTAATTCCCTGAATCAACAGGGCTTTGGCAGCTGCTGGGAGTCCCTCAGTTGCTCCTTTTACATACAGGATTAGCTCCTCTGATTCAGTTCCACACCAAGCATGCTCTATCTCCTAACATTTCAGTAGATAGGTCTCACAAAGTTCCGGGGCGGAGGGGGGGTACAAGATTTGTAACTTAAAGTTTGGTTCCTGACCTTGAAGCCAATTAATACCAATTTAATAATGAGGACTGGGTTTTGAGAAAAAGAAAAAAGGAGGTTTATTGCTTGGCTAACAAAGGAGAAACACAGGGGACTCTGCCAAAGTTGTGACTCTCTTTATCCGGAGGGACAAGGGGTTTTAAAGGAGTTTCACTTGTTAACCTGGGAGATACTCTGTTCTTAGGTCCCCAGCAGGCATTTCCCTCTGCAATGGGTGTGCTCCAGGCAGCCAGCTAGGCGCTTCTATCATCCTGCTTCGCAAAGGGGGATAAAGTTCATTGCAGTTCCTTAAAACACAGTCCAAAGGGGTGTCAGGCTTACTCTCTTTATTTCTGATTTTCATGTCCAATATACTTAAATTTTTACTACCAAAATCACACAACAAAACGAACAAAAACAAACAAACAAAAAAACAAAAAATAGAACACAGAACACAAATAAACAGAAACCCGGTGGCTAAACACAGAAACAGGGGAACAGTGCAACATCTTGCTAAAGCTCCAGGGTAGGACCGCGTGCGTGCTCATCAGCACCTCTCTACAGTTCCAGAGGAATTCCCTACAGAACAGAACAGAGGACAGAAAGATTCTCGTTACTGTTCTGCACAGAAGTATATGTGAGCCTCCCCGTGCCACATCTCTGTCATCAGAAGAGATCTCCCTTAACTGGATATCAGATGTTATAAAGGAGCCACTTACCTATGGAGGCCTCCTCCATCAGGTGCTTGCTAATAGTTTTAGTGCAGAGGTTCACTGTAGTGCTCCCTGGACTAAAGGCTCTTTTCCAAATATAAAGAAGATGGACCAAATCAGGCCTTCGTGGAGAGCGGTTCCTTGGTGCCTATGGTTGATATATCATTCTAATTTGTGAAAGTGCCACAGAAAATAGGGTAAGCCTCCTTCTCATGGTACGCTTGAAAGCAAGTGTTTGCATAATGTGGTTGCCAAAGCAGAGACCTAATTCAGTTCCTGAAGGATGTGACCTCACCTCAATCCCTTGGTAATGGAACTCTCTGAACTTGGGATCCAGGAAGCCAGGCACACAGAGTCAGTCTCAGTCCCAGTCCCAGTGTCTCACTTGCTTCAATTTAGCAAGGACAGAGTCAGTCTTTCTTGGTACCTACTGATGTGAGGATGGCCAAATGCCAGGAGTTCTCTGAAGAGGGGCCTTTCCTGAAAAAGCAGGTAGTGGCTCACAGCTGGCTCCTGAACACTTCAAAAAGTTGGACAAGGAGACCAGATCTGAGACAGGACACGCCATATTGGGGGAACATAGAATGGCCCAGCAGTCAGAGGATACTCTGGAGAGTGAGAGACCTACTTGAGGAAGGAGGTGCCTTTGTGGGTGTAGATGTGTGTTTGTGGTTTTGTCTCATGTTCTGAGAATAGGCAGGAAAGTCGGTTTGTTTGGTTTGGAGTGAACTGTTTCTAGTAAGTTGTTTCACAAGGCGAGTGTTTCTATGTCTGTGTATCCCACAGTGTCCGTGCTTGTAGACATTAGAAAAGAGAATGCATCAATGGATGTTTCCTGTCAAGTAGAAAGCTTCCCAGCATTCATCCTGCCCAATTTATGAATGCACTAGGGCTTGCCTTATCGATGGGCAACACCTGCTATTTTCCTAAGTTCCTGTTTTCTTCCTGAAATCTAGCCACTCTCCAGAATAGGTTCATGCATTTGCATCCAGGATATGTACCACCTCCAACCACTGTGACATGGACATGTACTGGATAGCTGAAGAGAATGGCAAGCATCTCAGAAAAGTCAGATATCAGTGTGACCCGGAAAGTCTCAGTAGAGAAACCCTGCAAAGGGCCTTTTAATTACCTATTGTTCTGTTGCCCTGAATGTCAGGAAGTTTTTTGCCTCAGGCCACGCTTTTGTGAAGCCTGAAGAAAACAGTTTTCAAATGGAAATGAATGGGCATCACCTGTGGCTTTTTGCTTAAGTGCATTGTAAAGGGATGTGTCTGAATCAGCCTCTTGGCCCTGTGTGAGCCTGTGGCTTAGATTATCAGCACCTGATGGTTCTAAAGAAAGATCCCATGTGTGGATCCATAATCAAAATGGCCAAAAAATCAGTCATTGTTGATGAAGTCTCTCGCATTCCTCTGTAAGGTTCCTGACCTCCATCAAGTGAGAAAAGGGATCCATTGGGTCAATTGAGTTCTTCAAAGCCCTGCAGATGCTAGCATATAGGTTCTTGGGTTTTCTTATGAATCCAATTCAAATAAAGACTCTAAACCCCACAGACAGTAGGCCTCAAATTGAAGAACAGAGCTGTATTAATGGCAGGCATATTTGATCACTCTTGGTTCACAGGAAGGGTGTCCAGGCCACTCTGACTTTTGGCAAATGACGGGAAAGGGAGATTATTTGGGAAACTGTCTTGTGCTGCGCCTCTCATGGAATCCTCCTGCCAGAAGTTATGATGAGTGTCTATTTGGAAGAAGATGAGTGCCATTTGGGAGTGTTTTGGTTTTAATTGTGGGCATTTGTGTGGCGGTTGGTAGAGATAATTGGGTCCACCTTGTCTTGAATTTTGGTGTGATTCCCCTTAGAGACTGTGTTTTGGAACTGACCTCTGAGAAGGTACAAGGTCCTGTGTCATTGTATGTCCATAATTCTAGGACATCTCTACGGAATGTAATTCAAAGCTAAGTATACCAATCAAGGACCAAATGAACTTCTGGGCTTCAAATCTTACCTAGATTTCTGTTTTCATAATTATATTGAAAGGTTAATAAAATAGGTACTTGTCACGTCCTGTTTTTCTGTATGCTTAATAAAACACTGTTGAAATCTTGAGAACTGTTTGCTCTTCTTGTTCCCAGAATGTGCTGCCCCCAACTGCCAAACTGCAGAATGTACTCCATCAACCATTTGCACGCAAACCGCCCACTCGCCCTTAACCATCAATAAACTTCCCTCCCTGCCCTCTCCAAGGAAAATATATAAGCACTTCTTAAGCTGTTCTCAGGGCTCTCTGCTCTATTCAACTGATCTCTGAGCCCTTGCATGCCGGACTCCCAATAAACCCTTTGCGGTTGCATTAGACAGTCTCTTGGTGGTCTCTTTCATCGATGCTCACCCGACCTTTACTTCTGGTGGCCCCAGCGAGATCCGGCAGCTGCAGATGAAAGACCCCCAATGGGCTCCTCTGGGGGTAAATAAGGCCCCTCTTTCTGGTTTAGGATTCAGGTTAGGGTTTGACAAAATGGCTATTGGTAAAGAGCGTGAGCTCTCTCCCACGGTGGCTGACACACATGTCACAGAGCCACAGGATATGTTCCTGTGGGATGGACTCGGGAAATTGAGGAACCATAGTCTCCTCGACTCAGTGATATTTTCTTTCAAATTTGGAATTGGCAGCCCATCAGGATTTGCCCGCTACTCAGTCCTGGTCTCAGTATTGGACGTCCATTGTCTGTCTTTATTTTCTTGTCTTGTCTGTGTCGTGTGTCTTTGCTTTCACTGTCTGTGTATATTTCATTATGGGACAGAGCACTTCAATGCCTCTGTCCCTGACCCTTAATCACTGGACCAAAGTCTGCTTAAGGGCTCAGATTCTTTCTTTTTCATTAAAACACCAGACCTGGCAGATTCTGTGTCTCAGAATAACCCACCTTTGTAGTCGGATGGCCCCTAGAAAGATGTTTCTACTTCGCACTAATTTGAAAAGTCTGAGATATTGTCTTTCAGCCGGGGCCACATAGCCATCCAGATCAATAGCCATATATCTTAACTTGTCAGGACCTCTGCAAATCTCCTCCTCCATGGGTGAAGCCTTTCCTTGTCCCTGCACCCACTCCTACTCCTTCCCCTACGATTCTATCTCTCAAACTCTCTGCTCCTCAACCTCCACCCTCTGTTCTCCCTGAGTCTCAAGACTCTACTCGTCCTTATCCTCTGCCCTTGTCCCCCAACCCCCAAAACCCTGTAAGTAATTCCCCTGCTGCTTACTCAGCCTCTCCACCATTCGAGGAAGCCAGCATGGCCCAGCACCCTCCAGATGACTGTCCAATGGCACACACAGCCCCTCCTTCCCTAGAGGAAGCTGGCCCGGCTAAAAAAACTCAGAGAACTCGCCAACGTTTTCACACCTGCCTACTTGGGATGACTGCCAACAACTCCTAGGGACTCTCTTCACGACAGAGGCATGAGAGGAAAAACCTCCTGGAAGCTAGAAAAAAATATCCTCGGACTTGATGGGCGACCAACCCAACTTCCCAACATAATCAAAGCCGGCTTCCCCTTAAACCAACCCAACTGAGACCACAACACCTTTGAAGATAGGGAGCATATGTCGAATTATTGCCAGGCTCTAATAGCGGGTATCCAAGGGGCCGCTAGGTGACCAACTAATTTGGCCATGGTAAGAGAAATTATTAAAAGGCCTGATGAATCTACCTCTATGTTTCTAGAGAGAATTATGGAGGCATATAAGAGATATACTCCTTTCGATCCTCAGGCAGCAGATCAAAAGGCATCTGTCATGATGGCCTTAATTGGGGAAGCTGCCATGGATATTAAAAAAAAAAAAGTTAAAAGAGAGATTTAGTCAGAGAAGCCAAAAAAATATACTATAAAAGAGAAACAGGGAAAAAGAAAGGGAGCAAAGAGAGGATGAGAGAAGCAAAAGAAAGACTAAGGCATTGACTTAGATCCTGGTCACAACAAGAAAGAGGCCAGAAATTAAGACATAAGGTGACAGGAAGGGATACCTGGGCCCGTGACAGAGGCCACCCCTGGCCTCCGATCAATGTGCCTACTGTAAAAAAAAGGACACTGGGCCAAAGAGTGCCCTATAAAGAGACAGACACGCCAGCCAGCCATTCTGACTCTGGAGGATGACTAAGAAAGTTGGGGCTCAGATTCCTTCCCCTAGCTCAGGGTAACTTTTGAAGAGTAGGGGACCCCAGTAAACTTTGAAGTGAATACAGGAGCATTATACTCAGCCCTTAGGGCCCCATTGGGCCGTCTATCAAATAAAAGGTCTGTAGTTCAAAGGGCTAATGGCAGTAAATATTGGGCTTAGACTACTAAGAGGACCATGGACCTGGGGAAAGGAAAAATCCATCACTCCTTCCTAGTAATCCCAGAATGCCCGCACCCATTGATGGGCAGAGATCTGCTCACCAAGCTCTGGGCCAAAATAACTTTTAACCCTGAAAGCCCCCAAAAGAAATTTCTAAATCCTTCAGTAAAAACTCCTATAGTCACGGCTGTAACTATATTAGTAGAAGATAAACATCCACTCTTCACACCCCCCAAGACTGATCAAACAGGCAAGCTACCGCAGAAATGGATAACAGATTACCCAGATGCCTGGGCAAAAACTGCTGTGTTAGGCCTGGCCGTGAAACAACCTCCAATAACAGTGGAATTAAAAACCTCAGCCTCCCCAATCAATGTCAAATAATATCTTCTAAGCATAAAAAGCTAAAGATGGGATAAGGCCCTATATTCAGAAATATCTGGCCTTAGGGGTCCTAAGGCCCTGTCAATTGGCCTGGAACACTCCCCTGTTATTAGAAGAAAAAGCCAGGAACCGGGGACTATCAACCTGTTAAAGACCAAAGAGAGATCAACAACAGAGTGTAGGACATTCACCCCACAGTACCTAATCTGTTCAAACTGCTTAGCACTCTGAACCCTGAGCAGAAATGGTATACTGTTCTGGACTTAAAACAAGCTTTCTTTTGCTTGCCTCTGCATAAAGATAGTCAGTTGCTGTTTGCTTTTGGGTGGGTAGACCCAGAAACCGGAAAGTCTAGTCAACTAACTTGGACTAGACTCCCAGAGGGGTTCAAAAACTCCCCCACTCTCTTTGATGAAGCCCTCCACAGAGATCTCAACAATTTCAGAACTACACACCCCGAAGTCACCCAGCTTCAATACGTGGATCACCTGCTACTGGCATCCAACACCAAGGAAAACTGAACTGGGACCCAAGCACTATTATCGGAGCTTGCTCAACTCGGGTATAGAGCTTCTGCCAAAATTGCCCAATTTGCCAGCAAGAAGTAATCTTCCATGACTATTTCCTCAGGGGAGGTAAACGATGGCTCACTGAGCCCAGAAAACAAACCGTTGAGGAGATACCAACCCCATCTTACAGCAGACAACTAAGAGAGTTTCTTGGGATTGCTGGGTTTTGCAGGTTATGGATAAATGGGTTCGCGTCTTTAGCTGCTCCTTTATACCCGCTGTTAAAGGGAGATGCCCAATTCCAATGGACCCCTGAGTAACAGGAAGTTATAGATAACATCTAAGGACACTGACACTGAACGCCTCAACTTTACTGAGCTCAGCCTGCAATTACAGAAAGCCCTACACTAAGTTAAAAATGTACGTCAACTCACTCACCTTGGTTCAAAGAAACTGCAGGCACTCCTGTAGGATTAAGAACAGAGTTTTCCACTAACCAACTCACAGCGAAAGAAAAAAACTGAACCGGTAACAAAAGCCTGTTGGGTCAGTCAATTGTTTAATGCTTACCCTTCCAAGTTTCTTAGAGGAAAGCACCTATGAGGAACCAGACCAGGACAATTCTGGGAAGTGGACATTACTGAAATTAAGCCAGCAAGGTATGGACTTAAATATCTCCTAGTCTTTGTAGATACATTTTCAGGATGGATTGAAGCCTTACACACACACACACACACACACACACACACAGAAAAAAAAAAAGAAAAAAAAAAAAAAACGGCCCAAATGGTTCTCAAGAAGATCCTGGAAGATATTTTTCCAAGATATGGTCAGTTTAAGGTAATAGGGTCTGATAATGGACTTGTGTTCATGGCCCAGGTAAGTCACGTGTGGATTAATTGTAAGTTACATTATGCTTATATACCCCAGAGCTCAGGAGAGGTAGAAAAAATAAATAGAACCACTAAAGAGACCTTAACAAAATTAAGCTTAGAGACTGGCATAAAAGATTGGACTATGCTCCTGCCTTATGCACAGTTTCATGCGAGAAATACTCCCTCAGTTTCTTTGTGTAACCTCACCCCCTATGAAATTCTCTATGATGCCCATCATCCAGTAAGGGACCTAATCCCCAACTCTAAGGCCTAACAATCCCTTCCACACCCCTTGCTTGACAGACTTAAAGCCATTGAAAGAACTCAGTGATAACTGTGGAAACAGCTGGCCACTGCCTACCAACCTGGGGACGAGGGGATTCCACATCAATATCAAGTAAGAGACTTCGTCTACATAAGACAACATCAGGTGTCATTCCTAGAACCCCGCTGGAAAGGAATATACCAGGTGCTACTTATAACACCTACAGCGGTAAAAGTAGACAGAATCACTTTTTGGATTCATGCCTCTCATCTAAAGCCTTCGCTGTGTCCAGACTCTGGTTGGAAACTGGAAAAGACTGGTAACCATTTCAAATTTCGTATTCGCTATGTGGACAAGACTGTAGACTCTCCCCTTGGCCACCAGTACTCCTAACCCTCATCAGCCTGTTCAGCAGTGAAGGCTGATCTCAAATCCTACTAGACAAGAAGTATGGTATATCTCGCATATAGCCCCCTTAGGGACCTGGTGGCTATCTCTCCACCCAGACATTTTTCAGCTTGGTATACGTCTTTCCTATTGAGATAACCCTGATGAAGAGGATCCCACTAAAGTTTCATTAAATCCCTTCCGTTCCATAGATAATTGAAACAAACATTATGGATGCACAGAAACGCGAGCCAGATTCAGGTTGGCTAGCCTAGATTACGATGTATGCCCGGCGGACTATCAAAGCCACAAACAGCCATGGCTGTGTGGGGGAAAAGCCAACTTCTTGTGTAACTCATGGGGATGTGAGCATACAGGGGCTGCCTGGTGGAACCCAAACTCCTCATCACATTCAGTACACAGCATTGGCCATATTACCAATTAGACAACCAAAAGCTATGGCCCCCAGAGGGTTCTCTAGATCCTCAAATTCTGCGTGACATTTTTAACTTCGGCAAGTGCTCAAAAGGGGACAATTCCCCTATGCGGAATCCTTTTCCCTCCTTCACTCACATCCTGTACTATGCTTCTCCAATAGTTCCTCACCCTCAGTCTTCTGCTCTAGAGTCTCTGCTGTCACTCCCACCTCAGCAACGTGATTTATCACCTCCAATTACTAGATCAAAAACCCAAACCTCTGCCAGTTCTCAGACCATTGCCCCCTTGCTGAGGTAGCAGGTACCGAGGTACCCCTCCACTCACTCACTCCTCTCTTTTTCTGTCTGTGCCTGCACTAGGTCCCACCAAGTCCTCTAAGAAGCTAAACCAAAGCTCAAACCAGCTGAGAAGAGCCCTCAGACCCCTATCCAAGATGTAATAAAAATGGCCTTTAAAGTTGCTTTGTCATCACTGAAAACAGGTTTCTAAAAATTTAAAGTCCCTCAGGGGTTTTTGGAATACTCACTCCCATCTTCACCTCTGCTCTACCTGTTCTACTGCTCAAGTTTTGTTCTAGGAAAATCCCAAACCCCTTTTCCATTATTCTTTTACATCTCATCTTCCTCATTCTCAGATCCACGGAGCTGCTCTCAGCCTCGCCTTCCCAGTCTTCCCCCTCTGTACCAGGTCCATAGATATGTCTTAAATAACCTTCTCCAGAAGTCTTCACCGAGGCTTACATTAGGTCTTTCAGCAAAAGAGTCCCTCTGAAAGAGTTCAATGTAGATAAACTTCCACTTTTCGTGTTGCCCTGTTCTACTTGGCCACTGGCTGGAAAAATCACCACCCCTAAGCTTGACACCGCCTTACTAGGTTTTCACAAAATATGTGAACAAAGCCTCTGGCCTTGAGCTGGGGCTTCACAGAGATGACTACATTTCTAAGATAAAAAAGTTACCAACTGGGCTTCATGGTGACAGCTGTCAGGGAGAAAAAAAGAGATAAAAAAGCTCTCCCTTTCCAAGGTGTCCTTGAAAAGTTAACTTGCCCAGAACAGAGGAACAAAAACAGAAACAAAAACTGATTTTTGTGAATTTCTACAGACTGTGAACTTCTGATCCACTTCCCTTACATGTTGGGTACAAATTCTAAAACTACCAAAACTTGGGGTTCAGGGGATTACTTGATTACAACAGAAGCAATGCCCTCTAAATCCGGATGCAACCAAATAAGGCTGTTTTCCTGTGTTTGGTGCTATCTTAGGTCCCTTTCCTTGTCCATCCCTACAACAGTATAATTCTATACACTTTAACATTATTTATGTTTTCATAAAATGGTCAATATATGTGATTAATTATGTAATGATGCAGATGTTTTCCAGAGTTCTCTATCATGACGTAGGTTCATTTAAAGATCAAATAGGGGTGCATACAACCCGGTTCCAGCGGGAACCTGTATCCCTCACTTTAGCCATCCTATTAGAAATAATAGTTGCTTAAGGGGTGGGCTAGTCCATGAGACACAACAAAGACACAATTAGAAGCAGAAATAGGCCAAAACTTAAAGACATTAAAAACCGACATCACAGCTTTACAGGAATTTTAACCTCTCTCTTTCTGAAGTTGTTTTACAAAGCAGGGGAGTGTTGGACCTCCTCTTCATGAGAGAAAGGTGCCTTTTTGCTTGCATTGAGGGAAGAATGTTGTTTTTGTGCCGAAAATACTGGAGTTGTAAAAGAATCTATGAATAAATTAAGAAAACGACTTGAAGAGCATCAAAGAGAGACAGAGGCCCCAAAAGGGAGGTTTGAGTCTTGGTTCACATAGTGACCTGATTAACTGCGCTTTTATCTGCCATGGCCGGTCCATTAAAATTCCTCATATTATTGCTAACTGTAGGACCCTGTTTGCTCAACCGTGTAGTTTTCTTTCTAAACCAAATCGAACCTGTTATTAATCCTAACCATACACAGTTCTCTCAATCTAATTTTACAGAAGAGCAGGGCCAGAATTGGTATTAAAATACAGGAAAATAGAGGATCTTCCACCTGCTGAAAACCTCAAAGGTCCACGTAGAAATGATCCCTGGAGAAGATGTAGGCAAGTATGAAGGACCTGAGAGAGCAAAAGTCTTCCATGGCAAACAACCTGCTCAGGATGTAGGGATGTGTCTGAATCAGCCACTCTCTTCTTAATGTAGAGAAGATGGACCAAAGCAAGCATGTGTTGAGAGCTGCTCCTGCATGCCTATGGTTGACATACCTCTCTGACCTGTGAAAGTGTCACAGGAAGTAGGAGCAGCCTCCCTCTCATGGGAACCTTGGAAGCAACTGTTAGGACAAAGTTGTTGCCAAGGCAGTGACCTCATTCAGTTCCAAAAGGAAGTGACTTCACCTAACTTCCTTGGTGATGGAACTCTCTGAACTTGGAATCCAGGAAGCCAGGCACCCAGAGCCAGTCCCAGTCCCAGTCCCAGTGGTCAAACTTATTTTGATTAACCAAGGACAGACTCAGTCTTTCTTGGGACCTACTGATGTAAGGATGGCCAAATGCAAGGAAAGCTATGAAGAGGGGCCTTTCCTGAGAAAGCACGCAGTGGCTCACGGCTGGCTCCTGACAACTTCACAGAGTTGGCCAAAAAGACCAGATTTGAGACAGAACAGGCTATTTCCAGGGAACATAATAAGGCCCACCAGACAGAGGACACTCTGGATAGTCACAGACCTACTTGGGGGAAGGAGGTGCCTTTGTGGTGTGGGTGTGGGTTTGTGGTTTTGTCTCATGTTCTGAGAATAGGTATGAAAGGCGGTTTGTTTTGTTTGGAGTGAACTGTTTCTAGTAAGTCGTTTGACAAGGCGAGAATTTCTATGTCTGTGTATCCCACTGTGTCCGTGGTTGTAGACATTAGAAAACAGAATGCATCAATTAATATGTCCTGTCTAGTAGAAAGCTTCACAGCATTCATCCTGCCCTATTTATGAATGGACTGCAGCTTGCCTTATTGATGTGCAACACCTGCTATCTTCCTTAGTTTCTGTTTTATTCCTGAATTCTGGCCACTCTCCAGAATAGGTTCATGGTTTTCTGTTTAAGATATGTACAACCTCGAAGCTCTGTGACATGACCATGTACTGTATAGCGGAAGGGAATGGTGAGCATCTCAGAAAACTCAGATATCAGTGTGACCAGGAAAGTCTTAGTGGAGAAACCCTGCTTGGGGCCTTTTGTTTACCTATTCTTCTGTTGCCCTGAATGTCAGGAAGGTCTTTTCCGCAGGCCACCACTTTGTGAAGCCTGAAGAAAACAGTTTTCAAATGGAAATGAATGGGCATTACCTGTGGCTCTTTGCTTAATTGCTTTGGAAAGGATGTGTCTGAATCAGCTTATTTACCCTGTGTGAGGCTGTGGCTTAGATTCTCAGGTCCTGATGGATCTAAAGAAAGATCCCATGTGTACATCCAAAACCAAAATGGCCAAAAGAGCAGTCCTTGTGGATGAAGTCTCTCGCCTTCCTCTGTAACTTTCCTGACCTCCATCAAGTCAGATTAGGGATCCTTTGGGTCAAATGAGTTCTTCAAAGCCTTGCAGAGTCTAGCCCATAGTTGCTTGGGTTTTCTCAAGACTCCAATTCACATAAAGAATCCAAACCCCACAGTCTTTTGGCCTCAAATTGAAGAAGCGGAGCAGTATTAACGGGAGGCCTATTTAATCTCTTCTGGTTCACAAGAAGGGTGTCCAGGCCACCCTGAATTTAGGCAAATTAGGTGCAAAAGAGCTTATTTTGGACACGGTCTTGGGCTATGCCCCTCATGGAAAACTCCAGCCATAGTGGAGTTTATTGTGAGTGTCTATATGGAAGAAGATGGGCGCCACGTTGGAGTGTTTTGGTTTAAATTGTGGTCATTTGGGTGGCGGTTGGAAGAGATGACTTGGTCCACATGTTCTTGAACTCTGGTGTGATTCCCTTAGAGTCTGAGTTCTTCAACTGACCTCAGAGAAGTATTGCCATGAATAGTGTTGAGATTTTTGGAAGCCAGGCATGAGCATCGCCCTTGGAAACTGAGTTCTAGGCCCAGGGTGGCTTTCCACAGAGCACTGAGCCTCTCAGCCAGGATACCACAAATTTTATTCTGAAAGACTTGGCACCCATAGTTGAGAGTAAAAACTCATATGGACCTCACATTGTAGACCTAAATGGGCATAGCATCATATGATCTTTTGGCCACTCTTTGGGAAGCTTTACCTGTGAGTGTTCTCCAGAGATTTCATTGAAATGAGCTTCCTAACCATTTAATGGTTCCTGAAAAAATTGAAACTCACAGTGCCTCCAACTTCATCCTTAAAAAATGGCTAGATGAATACCATGAAATTTTTGAATTTCCCATCACCAGGTGGCACTGGAAAACCTTTTGATGTCCTGTTGCTGATCATGAATATACCAGACAGTGCCTTGATTGACTGGGTTTCATGTAAATGGTGTAGAACAGAGATGCCAGTAAGTTGGACTTTGTTGAGTAGTAGGTTAGAGCAGTGGTGGGCAGGTATGTGATAAAACATCTGTGGTGGGGCCATGTGGATCTTCCATTGGCTTCCAAATGGCTTGTGACTGACATGGTGCAGCCAGCAGAACCTTCCATGTAAAGGCAAGTTGTTATATGGAGAGGTTTCAGGACATTGTTCAGAATCAGGTTGCTATGGTCAAGGGGGCAAGATATGTGGGATAGGATCCTGGTTCTTGTATCCTCCTGCAAAACCTGACCCACCATACATGACAGAACTTCCTCTTGCATTGTGACCCAGTTGAACTCCTTGTATTTTGTGAAGCAAATACCAAACTCTCAGTGCAGCAGGAAGAAACACCACGAAAATGGAAGATGACCATATGCCTTCACAGTGCACACCGGCACACATTTAGCCCCCAGTGGCCACAGTTTATCTAAAAAGAGAATTCAGCACTGCTGCCTCATGTACATTGGGAAATAAGAAACCATGTCCTCCAGGTCTCATAGATGCAGACCAAGCTTTTATGGTCTCCCTAGAAAGGAAGCTAAAGCTCTTGACAACAACATATTTTTCAAGTGCCCAACCTCACAGGCAGTTTCTCAAGAAGTCTCTAGGCCAGCAGACCTCCATGTTTGTGGAGTTTTTACCCTGTCCCATACTTTTGGAAACTACTCTACCACTTCCAAGGTTGTGACCTCCTGAGCATATTGCATTCCACAAATTAATTCACAGATTTTCTAAATCTTCTCCTCTAATTGTGTCTTACTTGGGGTGAAGGGATTGTCAAGGCATTGTTCTGGTTGAGAGTGGGAATAATTTTGTGTAGCACAAATTTACATACACATTGGATTCATTGTTCAATTTTTCATTCGAAATACTGAATCCTTGACATTAACCCATACCCTACTAGACTCTCACTATTAATTCTAATATGATGGAGAAAAATAACCGAAACAGAATAGAAATACTAGCACTTCAGAAGAGGCATGGTGTATAGTTGGTCTTGCCTTTTGCATGATATAGGGTAGGAGTTATAAATCTTGTCAATTTTTTGTTGAAATAGTTCTGCATGTGTTTTTAAAGTTAACACATCTGTGAATTCCTGTCTCCATTTTTCTGTAGCCTATTCAGCACATGTATTTTTATACGCACATATAGAATCCTACCTGTTATCACACGTATATTCTTGAGAGGTGGCTAACTTGGCAGATACAAAGTGTGAGAAGAGATCACTCCTCATTAATACTTTTGGAACTGAAAATTCAGACTATGAGTGAGCTTCTTAGTTCAAGAACATTATACATAAATCCATGTTCAGTAAAATTAATATTTTTGGATCTGTGGATGATATATATTTCACAATGAATTTTAATTGGCATATATATTGCTACTTTTTAATGTCTCTGTGTGTGTTTTGTGTGTGTGTGTGTGTGTGTGTGTGTGTGTATATATATATATATATATATATATATATATATATATATATATATATACTCTCTATATTTTTCAAAATATAAAATATATGTGTCCTATTATACACTCCCTAAATTCATTCTTGTTCATGTATGTGGTTTTATATTAAACTTTTCATAAGATTATTTTAAAAATATTCATCCACCTGAAATACATATTTGTTTTCTAGTACTAAAAAGTTACTTCAGTGAATGGTGCAAACAAATCCTTATATTTTTAGAGTAGCTGACCCACTTTAACATCAAAGCAAGTAGATTCCTATGGGACATGATGTGTATTTTGACGTTCATTTTTATTAAACACTGGTACATTACTATTTCTGCAGTTTTTGTACATCATAGAATATACATTTCATCCACAAGTTCACAAATTTAAAGAAATTTGTAACACATTCAATCACTTCCTGCTTCAGAACATATGTATTCCTCCTTGTTTTTGACTGGTCATTTCATGAGACTTCTTTCCAAACACATTATTTTCGATTTCCATAATCAATTTTGAAGCAAAATTCACACACTCTTTATGATAAACCACAACCGTAATATTACCATTAGATGTATTACTGGTTGGAATGAATGTATATATATCAATATATGATTCCTGTGTATTTTCAGATATCAATTCAATCCATTATTTAAAGTTGGAACAAGTTATATTATTTATTCGCAGTATTGTCTATTCATGCATTATCTCTATATTCATACATACATGGTACACCTATATGTACCTCCAATACTAATTTATACCCCTTCAAAATATTGCTCCAAGAAATGGTGCAAGAAAGACTCATGTCACCTGATCTACATATACGTTTTATCACAGTAATATTCTGGCCACAAAATGCAAAGTCACACGATTGTACCAAAGCCTAAATGGAATGTGAGTATGGGTTATGAAAATCACCCATGTCCACGTTGCCTAATGCTCTCAAATGTCAATCCTATTGGTGACTACATATTTGTTACTTCCTAAGATTATATATTCAATCTCAAGGATGTTGAAAGTGTCTATTGCTATCACTCACTTTATACTTTGCCTGATTTCCTAATGTCGCTATTGATATCTGCTTTCCTACATATTTTCCCCATTTCATCACTGTGACTGACTCTTCACATGTGCTGACATTTACATTTTCTGTCTACCTGAAAACCTATTGCTAAAGAACTATTTGTCCAAATGCTATACTCACACTTTTTTCTAATCCTACCAACTATCTTCCTAATCCTACAGACTCTCCCTCTTTGAATGGTTGTTCTCCTCAACATTCAATCATCCAAGGTATCAGGTCCTATGCCATTGTGTATAGATTTATCTGAGACATCTGTGCAGAACATAATTAAATGCTTAGTATCCCAATCAAGGACCTAATGCCCTTCTGGGCTTCAAATTTTACTGAGATTTCTGTTTTCATTCATATATTTCACCTATATAATATTATATATATCGCAGGTTCCCAATACCATTATTCATCCAGCAGAATGATCCTAACCCAAATCAAACATGTTATTAACCGTAACCATACACTGTTCCCTCAATCTAACTTTACAGAATAGCAGGGACAGAGTTGGTCTTACAATACAGGAATGTAGGAGATCTTCAACCTGCAGAGAACCTCAAAGGTCCATGCAGAAATGATCCCTAAAGAAGATGTAGGCAGCTATGAAGGACCTGAGAGTGCGAAAGTCATCTTTCATGACAAAAAAAAAAAAAAAAAACAGGTCAGGATGAAGGGATGTGTCTGAAGCAGTCTCTCTCTTCTTAATGTAGAGAAGATAGACCAAACCAGGCTTGTGTGGAGAGCTGTTCCCGGGTGCCTGTGGTTGATATTCCATTCTAGCTTGTGAAAGTGTCATAGGAAGTAGGGGCAGGATCCATCTCAGGGACCCTTGGAAGCAACTGTTAAGACAAAGTGGTTGCCAAGGCAGTGACCTCATTCAGTTCTAGACGAAGTGACCTATGTCACTTTCTTGTTGATGGAACACTCTGAACTTGGGATCCAGTAAGCCAGGCACCCTGAGGCAGTCCCAGTCCAAGTACCAGTGGTCTCAAATGTTTGGATTTAAGAAGGACAGAGTCAGTCTTTCTTGGCAACTAAATTGAAGATGGACAAATGCCAGGAAAGCTCTGAAGAGGGGCTTTACCTGAGAAAACAGGCAGTGGCTCACCGCTGGCTCCTGATAACATCACAGTTTTGGAGAAGGAGACCAGATCTGACATAGCACAGCCCGTTTCGGAGGAACATAGTATGTCCCACCAGTCAGAGGACGCTCTGGATAGTCACAGACCTATTTGGGGAAAGAAGGTGCCTTTGTGGGTGTGTGTGTGTGTGTGTTTTTGATTTTGTCTCATGTTTTGAGAATATGTAGGAAAGTCGGTTTGTTTGGTTTGGAGTGGACTGTTTCTAGTAAGTCCTTTGAGAAGGCGAGTGTTTCTATGTCTGGATATCCCACTGTGTCCGTGGTTGTAGACAATAGAAAAGAGAATGCATCAATAGATGTGTCCTGTCTAGTAGAAATCTTCGCAGAATTCATCCTGTCCAATTTATGAATGGACTGCAGGTTACCTTATGGATGGGCAACACCTACTACCTTCCTACATTCGTGATTTCTTCCTGAATTCTGGCCACTCTCCCATAGGCTCATGGTTTTGTGTTCAAGATATGTATCTCCTCCACAATCTGGGACATGGCCATGTACTGGATAGCTGAAGAGAATGGTGAATATCTCAGAAAACTCAGATATCAGTGTGACCAGGAAAGTCTCAGTGGAGAAAATCTGCTTTGGGATTTTGCTTACCTATTGTTCTGTTGCCCTGAATGTAAGGAAGGTCTTTGCCTAAGGCCCCACATTTCCAATGCCTGAAAAAAACAGTTTTCAAATGGAAATAAATGGGCATCACCTGTGGCTCCTGGCTAATTGCTTTTCAAAGGGATATGTCTGAATCAGCCTCTTAGTGCAGTTTGAGATTATCGCTTAGATTCTCAGCACCTGATGGATCTAAAGAAAGATCCCATGTGTGCATCCAAATCCAAAATGGCCAAAAGAGAAGTCATTGTGATGAAGTCTCTTGCCTTCCTCTGTAAGGTTCCTGATCTCCATCAAGTGATAACAGGGATCTTTGGGTCAACTGAGTTCTTCAAGCCCTGCAGAGGCTAGCCCATAGGTGCTTGGGTTTTCTTATGACTGCAAATCACATAAAGAAACTATACCCGACAGTCAGTATGCCTCAAATTGGAAAAGCGGAACAGTATTAATGGCATGCCTCTTTGATCAGTCCTGGTTCACAGGAACGTTGTCCAGGAAACACTGACTTTAGACAAATGAAGGGCAAGGGAGCTTATTTTGACATTGTCTTGGGCTGTGTGCCTCATAAAAACTTCCAGCCAAGGTTATGATGAGTGACTATATGGAAGAAAATGAGGGCCATGTGGGAGTGTTTTGGTTTTAATTCTGGTCATTGGTGTGGAGGTTGGAAGAGATGACTGGGTCATCTGGACTTGAACTCTGGTGTGTTTCCACGTAGAGACTGAGTTTTGAAACTGATCTCAGAGAAGTATTGCCATGAATTGTGTTGGGATTTTAGGAGGCCACGCATGAGAGTCGCCCTTGGAACCTGAGATCTAGGACCAGGGTGGCTTTCCACAAAGAACTGGGAATCTCAGCCTGGATATCACATGATTTTATTCTGAAAGACTTGGCAGCCATAGTTGAGAGTCAAAAGACATAGGACCTCACATTGTAGACCTCAATGGTCCTGGCTTCAATTGACCTTTGTCCACTCTTTGGAAAGCCTTGCCTGTGAGAGTTCTCTAGAATTTTCTTTGAAATGAACTTTCTCAACATTTAATGGTTCCTGAATAATTGAAATCCACAGTGCATCCAACGTCATCCTTGAAAAATGGCTAGATAAATAACACGAAATTTTTGAAATTTCCATGACCAGGTGGAACTGCAGAAACTTTCTATGTCCTGTTGCTTACCATGAGTGTACCAGACAGTGCCTTGATTGACAGGGTTTCATGAAATTTGTTTAGAACAGAGAAGCCAGTATTTTGGAGCCTGCTGAGTAGTGGGCCTAGAGCAGTGGTGGAGAGGTGTGTGATAAAACATCATGGTGGGGCCATTTGGATCTGCCATTGGCTTCCAAATGGCTTGTAACTGACAGAGTGCAGACATCAGACCCTTATACGTAAAAGCATCTTGTTATATGGCGTAGTTTCAGGGCAATGTTCAGAATCAGGTTTCTATGGACAAGCGGGCAATCTTTGAGAGATAGAAGCCTGGTTGGTGAATTTTCTTGCAGACCCTGACCCACCACACGTGACAGAACTACCTCAAGCACTGTTTCCCAGTTGAACTCCTTGTATTTCGTGAAGCATGAACCAAACTCCAAGTACAGCAGCAAGAAACACCACGAAAAGTGGAGGATGACCAAATGGTTTCACAGTCCACACGGGGAGACAATAAGCCCCCAGTGCCCACAGTTTACCTACAAAGAGAGAATTCAGCACTGCTGCCTCGTGTTCATTGGAAAATAAGAAATGTTGTCCTCCAGGTCTCATAGATGCAGACCCAGCTTTGAGGGTCTCACTACAAAGGAAGCTTAACTCCTGACAACAACCTATATTTCAGTGCCCAATTTCACTGGCAGTTTCTCAAGAAGTTTTAGGCAAGCAGAGCTTCATGTTTGTGGAGTGTGTACCCTGTCTTTACTTTTGGAAACTCCTATTCCACCTCCAAGTTTGTGCACTCCTGAGCATTTTCTTTTCCAGAAATGTAATCACAGATTTTGTAACTCTTCTACTCTAATTGTGTCTCCCTTGGGGAGAAAGTAATGACAAGGCATTGTTCTGGATGAGAGTCAGAAGATTAATTTTTCTATTTTCCATTTGAAATTCTGAATCCCTGACACTAACCCATATTCTACTAGACTCTGACTACTAATCCAAATATGATGGAAGAAAATAACCCAAACAGTACATAAATACTTGCAGTTCAGAGTTGGACTTGCCTTTTGCATGATAAAGGGTAGGTGTTATAAATCTATTCAATATTTAATTGAAATAGTTCTCCATGTGTTTTTAAAGTTAACAAATATGTGAATTACTGTCTCCCATTCTCTGGAGCTTATTCAGCACATGTATTTTTATATGCACCAATAGAATCCTACAAGGTATCACACGTACATCCTTGTGAGGTATATGACTTAGCAGATACAAAGTGTGAGAAGTGATCACTCCTCCTAAACGCTGTTGGAACTGAAAATTCAACCTATGGGTGAGCTTCCCAGTGGAACAACATTATACATAAACCCATGTTCACTAAAATGAATGTTTTTGCATCTTTATGATGTATATTTCATGATGAATTTCGATTGGCATATATATTGCTACTTTTTAATGTCTGTGTTTGTGTGTGTGTGTGTGTGTGTGTGTGTGTGTATATATATATATATATATATATATATATATATATATATATATATACTCTCCATATTTTTAAAAATATGAAATATATGTGTCTTATATACACTCCCTAAATTCATTCATGTTCATGTATGTGGATTAATAATCAACTTTTCACAAGATTATTCTTAGAAATATTCATTCACCCGAAATACATATTTTTTTCCTAGTACTGAAAAGTAAATTAAGTGAATGGTGTATACAATTCGTAATATTTCTACAGTGACTGAACCAGTTTCACATCAATGTAAGTAGACACCTATGGGGACCATGATGTGTATTTTGAAGTTCATTTTTATTCAGACACTGGTACATTACTATTTCTGCAGTTTATGGACATTATAGGATATATCCTTTCATCCACAATTTCACAAATTTATAGGCATTTGGTTCACTTTCAATCACTTCCTACTTCAGAACACATGTATTCCTCCATGTTTCTTGACTGTTCTTTTCATGAGATTCTTTCCAAACACAGTATTATTGATTTCCATAATCACTTTTGAAGCCAAACTCACACACTCTTCATGATAATAACCCTAAGATTATCGTTAGATATATAACTGGTTTGAATGAATGATTGCATATCAATATAAAATTTCTTATAAATTTTCAGATATTTATTCAATCCATTATTTAAAGTGGATCCAGTTATATTATTTATTCACAGTATGGTCTATTCATGCATTATGTCTATATTCATTGAAACAGGGTACACCTATTTGTACCCCCATACTAATTTGTAAGTCTTCAAAATATTGCTCGCAGAATTGGTGGAAGAAATACTCTTTTCACCTGATCTACATACACATTTTATTACAGAAATATTCTGGACACAAAAAGCAAAGGTCACACTTACAATTGTACCAAAGCGTAAATGGAAAGTGAGCATGGATTACTAAAAACATCCATGTCCAGGTTGCCTAATGCTCTCAAATATCAATTCTATTTTTGACTACATATTTGTTTTTTCTTAAGATTATATATTCAACTTCAAACCTGTTGAAAATGTCTAACCCTATCACACAATTTATACTTTGCTTGATTTCCTAATGTCTCTATTGATATCTGCTTTCCTATATTTTTCCCCAGTTCATCATTGTGACTGACTCTTCACATGTGCTTACATTTACATACACTCTCTACCCGAAATCTTATTGCGAAAGAACTTTTGGTCCAAATCCTATACTCACTCTTCTTTCTAAACCTATCAACTACCTTCCTAATCCTACCGACTATCAGTTTTTGACTGGATGTTCTCTTCAACATTCAATATCCAAGGTACAAGGTACGATGCCAGTGTATATTGATTTATCTGAGACATCTGTGCTGCACATTACTCAAAGCTAAGTATCCCACTCAAGTCCCCAATGCCCTTCTGGGCTTCAAATCTTACCTAGATTTCTGCTTTCATACTTATGTTTCACATATATACTCTTGTAAATATCGCATTTTGCCAATACCATTATTCATCCCGCAGAATGATTTGTAACCCAAATTGAACATGTTATTAACCCTAACCATACACTGTTCCCTCAGTATAACTTACTTAAGAGCAGGGACAGTGTGGGTCTTACAATATAGGAATGTAGATGATCTTCCACCTGCTGAGAACATCAAAGATCCATGGAGAAATGATCCTTGCAGAAGATATAGGCAGCTATGTAGGACCTGAGAGAGCAATAGTCATCTTCCATGGCAAACAACCTGGTCAGGATTAATTGATAGTCTGATTCAGCCTCTCTCTTCTTAATGAAGAGAAGATGGACTGAACCAGGCCTCTGTGGAGAGCTGTTCCCTGGTGCCTATGGTTGATATACCATTCTAACTTCTGAATGTGTCACAGGATGTTGGGGCAGCCTCCATCTCATGGGAACCCTGGATGCAACTGTTAGCACAAAGTGGTTACCAAGGTAGTGACCATATTCAGTTCCTGAAAGAAGTGACCTCACTTCACTTCCTTGGTGATGGAATTCTCTGAACCTGGGATCCAGGAAGGAAGGCACCCAGAGCCAGTCCCACTCCCAGTTCCAGTGGGCTAACTTGTTTGCTTTTCCCAAAGACATAGTCAGTCTTTCTTGGTACCTACTGATGTGAGGATGGCCAAATTCCAGCAGAGCTCGGAAGAGGGGCCTTTCCTGAGAAAGCAGGTAGTGGCTCACCTTTGGCTCCTGACAACTTCACAGAGTTGGACAAGGAGACCAGATATGAAAGAGGACAGGCCATTTTGGGGGAACATAATATGGCCCACCAGTCAGAAGACACTCCGGATAGTCACAGACCTATTTGGGGGAAGTAAGTGCCTTTGCCGTTGTAGGTGTGAGTTTGTGTTTTTTTCTCATGTTCTGAGAATAGGTAGGAAAGGTGGTTTGTTTGGTTTGAAGTGGACTGTTTCTAGTAAGTCGTTTGACATGGTGAGTGTTTCTAGGTCTGTGTATCCCACTGTATCCGTGGTTGTAGACATTAGAAAAGAGAATGCATCAATGGATGTGTTGTCTCTAGTTGAAAGCTTCCCTGCATTCATACTGCCCAATTAATGAATGAACTGCAGCTTGCCTTATGGATGGGCAACATCTACTATCTTCTAAAGTTCCTGTTTTCTTCGTGAATTCTGGCCACTCTCCAGAATAGGCTCATGGTTTTGTTTCCCAAATATGTAACACCACAAGATTCTGTGACATGGCCATGTACTGGATTGCTGAAGGGAATGGAGGCATCTAAGAAAACTCAGATTTCAGTGTGACCAGTAAAGTCTCAGTGGAGAAACCCTTCTTTGGGCCATTTGCTTACTTCTATTTCTATTACCCTGAATGTCAGGAAGGTCTTTGCCTCAGGCCACCCCTTTGTGTAGCCTGAAGAAAACTGTTTTCATATGGAAATGTATGGACATCACCTGTGGCTCTTTGCTTAATTGATTTGGATTGAGATGTGTCTGAATCAGCCTCTTGTCCTTGTATGAGGTTGTGGCTTTGATTCTCAGCACCTGATGGATCTAAAGAAAGATCCCATGTGCTTCCAAAACTAAAATGGCTAAAAGAGCCGTCATTGTTGATGAATATTTTTGCCTTCTTGTTTTAGGTTCCTGACCTCCATAAAGTGAGAATAGGGATCCTTTGGGTCAAATGAGTTCTTGAAATCCCTGCAGAGGCTAGCCCATATTTGCTTGGGTTTTCTCATGACTCCAAATCACATAAAGAATCTATACCCTACAGCCAGTAGGCCTCAAATTGGAGAAGTGGAACACTTTAACAGCAGGAATATTTGATCATTCCTGGTTCACAGGAAGAGTGTCCAGACCATCATGATTTTAGGCAAATGAGGGGCAAGTGAGCTTATTTGGGCTCATAGAAACCTCCAGCTGGAGGTTATGATGAGTGTCTACATGGAAGAAGATGATGGCCCTGTGGGAGTGTTTTGATTTTAATTGTGGTCATTTTTTGGCGGATGGAAGGGATGACTGGGTACACCTGGGCTTGAACTTTGGTGTGATTCCCCTTAGAGACTGAGTTCTGAAACTGACCTCAGAGAAGTATTGCCATGAATTGTGTTGGGATTTTAGGAGGCCAGGCATGAGACTCACTCTTGGAAACTGAGATCTAGGCCCAGGGTGGTTTCCACAGAGGCCTGAGAATCTCAGCCAGGATATCACATGATTTTATTCTGAAAGACTTATCACCCATATTTGAGAGTCAAAACACACATGGACCTCACATTGTAGATGTCAGTTGGCCTGGCTTTAGGAGACCTTTTGGCAACTGTTTGAGAAGCATTGAGTGTGAGAGTTCTCCAGAGCTTTCATTGTAATGAACTTTCTCAACACTTAATGGTTCCTGAATGAATTGAAACACACAGTGCCTCTAACTTCATCCTTGAAAAATTTCTAGATAAATACCATGAAATTTTTGAAATTCCCATGACCAGGTGGCACTGCAGAAACTTTTGATGTCCTGTTGCTGATCATGTGTATACCAGACAGTGCCTTGTTTTTGACTGGGTTTCCTGAAAATGGTGTAGAACAAGAGAAGCCAGTAATTTGGAGCCTGCTGAGTAGGGGGCCTAGAGCAGTGGTGGGCAGGTGTGTGATAAAACATCATGGTGGGGCCATGTGAATCTGCCATTGGCTTCCAAATTTTTTGTGACTGATATAGTGCAGACATCAGACCCTTATATGTAAAGGCATCTTGTTAAATGGAGAGTTTTCAGGGCAATATTCAGAATCAGGTTGCTATGGTTATTGGGGAAAGCTATGTGGGATACAAGCCTGGTTGGTGCATTCTCCTGCAGACCCTGACCCACCACACGTGACAGAACTCCCTCCAGCACTGTATCTCAGATGAACTTTTTATGTTTTGTGAAGCAAATACCAAATTCCCAGTGCAGCAGCAAGAAATACCACGAAAAGTGGAGGATGACCAAATGTCTTCACAGTCCCCACTGGGAGACACTTAGCTTCCAATGGACACAGTTTAGCTACAAAGAGAGAATTGAGCACTGCTGCCTCATGTTCATTGGAAGATAAGAAACCATGTCTTTCGGTTACATAGATGCAGACCCAGCTATGATGGTCTCACTACAAAGTAAGCTAAAGCTCATGACAACAACATATATTTCAAGTGCCCAACCTCAGAAGCCATTTCCCAAGAATTCTTAGGCCAGCAGAGCTCCTTTTTGTGGAGTGTTTAGCCTGTCCTTTACTTTTGGAAACTCCTCTACCACCTCCAAGGTTGTGAACTCCCGAGCATATTCCATTCCATATATGTATTCATAGATTTTCACACTTTTCTACTCTAATTGTGTTTTACTTGGGGCGTAGGTAATGTCAAGGCATTGTTCTGGATGTGAGTGGGAAGATTTTTGTGTAGCACATATTTACATACACATTGGATTCATTTTTCAATTTTCCATTTGAAATACTGAATCCCTGACACTAACCCATACCCTACTAGTCTCTGACTAATAATCCTAATATGATGGTGAAAAATAAGCCAAAAAGAGAAGAAACACAAGCAGTTCAGAGGATGCATTGTGTATAGTTGGAATTGCCTTTTGCATTATATAATGTAGGATTTATAAGTCTAGTCAATTTTTTGTTGAAATAGTTCTAAATGTGTTTTTAAAATTAGCAAATATGTGAATCCCTGTCTCCCTTTCTCTGTAGCCTATTCAGCACATGTATTTTTATATGCACATATAGAATTCTACCTGATATCACTCGTATACACTTGTGAGGTGGCTGAATTGGCAGATGCAAATTGAGAGAAGAGTTCATTCCTCCTAAACGCTGTTGGAACTGAAAATTCAACCTATGGGTGAGCTTCCTAGTTGAAAAACATTATACATGAATCCATGTTCAGTAAAATGAACATTTTTCGATCTGTGGATTATATACATTTCATGATGAATTTCTATTGGCATATATGTTGCTACTTTTTTTTTCTTTTATTGGTTGCTCAAAACATTACAAAGCTCTTGAATATCATATTTCATACATTAGATTCAAGTGGGTTATGAACTCCCATTTTTACTCCAAATACAGATTGCAGAATCACATTAGTTACACATCCATATTTTTACATAATGCCCTATTAGTTACTGTTGTATTCTGCTACCTTTCCTATACTCTACTATCCCCACTACCCTCTCTTCCCATCTTCTCTCTCTACCATACCTACTGTAATTCATTTCTCTCCTTGTTTATTTTCCCACAACCTCTTATATGTAATTTTGTGTAACAATAAGTGTCTCTCTCCATTACCATGCAATTTCCCTCTTCTCTCCCTTTCCCTCCCACGTCATGTTTCTGCTTAATGTTAATCTTTTCTTCATGCTCTTCCTCCCTGCTCTGTTCTTAGTTGCTCTCATTATATCAAAGAAGACATTTGGTAATTGTTTTTTAGGGATTGGCTAGATTCACTAAGCATAATCTGCTCAGTGCCATGCATTTCCCTGCAGATTCCATGATTTTGTCATTTTTTAGTGCTGCGTAATTCTCGATAGTATATAAAAGTCACATTTTTTATCCATTCATCTATTGAAGGGCATCTGGGTTGGTTCCACAGTGTAGCAATTGTGAATTGTGCTGCTATGAAAATCCATATGGCAGTATCCCTGTAGTACGCTCTTTTAAGGTCTTCAGGGAATAGTCCGAGAAGGGCAATAGCTTGGTCAAATTGTGCTTCCATTCCCAGCTTTCCCAGGAATCTCCATACTGCTTTCCAAATTGGCCGCACCAGTTTCAGTCCCACCAGCAATGTACAAGAGTACCCTTTTCCCCACATCCTCGCCAGCACTTGTTGTTGTTTGACTTCATAATGGCTGCCAATCTCACTGGATTGAGATGGTATTTTAGGGTGGTTTTTATTTGCATTTCTCTTACTGCTAGAAATGGAGAGCATTTTTTTCATGTACTTGTTAATTGATTCTATGTCCTCCTCTGAGAAGTTTCTTTTCAGGTCCTTGGCCCATTGGGTTATTGGTTATCTTATTGTCTAATTTTCTAAGTTCTTTGTATACTTTGTATACTCTGGATATTAGGGCTCCATGTGAAGGGTGAGGACTAAAAATTTGTTCCCATGATGTAAGCTCCATATTTACCTCTCTTATTGTTTCTGTTTCTGAGAAAAAATAATTCAGTTTAAGTAAGTCCCATTTGTTGATTCTTATTATTAACTCTTGTTCTATGGGTGTCCTATTAAGGAATTTGGAGCCTGACCACACAATATGTAGATCGGAGCCAACTTTGTATTCTATCAGACGCAGAGACTCTGATTTGAATCTAGCTCCTTGATCCACATTGAGTTAACTTTGGTGCATGGCGAGAGGAAGGGATTCAGTTTCATTTTGTTGCATATGGATTTCCAGTTTACCCAACACCATTTGATGAAGATGCTATCCTTCCTCCATTGCAGGCCATTAGCTCCTTTATCAAATATAAGATAGTTGTAGCTTTTTGGATTAGTTTCTGTGTCCTCCATTCTGTACCATTGGTCCACCCGCCTGTTTTGGTACCAGTACCATGCTGTTTTTATTATGATTGCTCTGTAATATAGTTTGAAATCTGGTATCGCTATACTGCCTGATTCACACTTCCTGCTTAGAATTGCTTTTGCTATTCTGGGTCTTTTATTTTTCCATTTGAATTTTATGATTGCTTTATCTATTTCTACAAAAAGTTTCTATGGGATTTTGATTGGCATTGCATTAAACCTATAGAGAACATTTGGTAATATCACCATTTTGATGATGTTAGTTCTGCCTATCCATGAACACGGTATATTTTTCCATCTTCTAAGATCTTATTCTATTTCTCTTTTTAGGGTTCTGTAGTTTGCATTATATAAATCTTTCACCTCTTTTGTTAGGTTTATTCCCAAGTATTTAATTATTTGAGGAAATTGGGAATGCAGTGTTTTGACTCATTTTTGTTTCAGAAGTTTTGTCGCTGATATACAGAAATGCCTTTGATTTATTCATGTTGATTTTGTATCCTGCCACATTGCTGCATTCATTTATGAGTTCTAGTAGTTTTTTCTGTAGACCCTTTTGGGTCTTCTATGTATAGAATCATGTCATCTACAAATAGTGATAATTTAAGTTCTCCTTTTCCTATTTTTATGCCTTTAATGTCTTTCATCTCTCTAATTGCTCTGGCCAGTTTTTGGAGAACTATATTGAATAGAAGTGGTAATAGAGGACATCCCTGTTTTGTTCCAGATTTTAGAGGGAATGCCTTCAATTTTTCTCCATTCAGAATGATGCTAGCCTGAGGATTAACATAGATAGTTTTTACATTGTCGAGGTAAGTTCCTGTTATCCCTAGTTTTTAAAATGTTTTGAACATAAAGAAATGCTCTACTTTGTTGAATGGTTTTTCTGCGTCTATCGAGATGATCATATGGTTCTTATCTTTAAGTCTATTGATGTTGTGAATAACATTTATTGATTTGCATATATTGAACCCTCCTTGCATCCCAGGGATGAATCCAAGTTGATCATGGTGCACGATTTTTTTGATGTGCCTTTCTATCCAATTCGCCAGAATTTTAATGAGGATTTTTGCATCTAGGTTCATCAGAGATATTGGTCTGTAGTTTTCTTTCTTTGAGGTGTCTTTGTCTGGTTTCAGAATCAGGTTGATGTTGGCCTCATAGAATGAATTCGGCAGAGCTCCCAGTTTTTCTATTTCCTGAATAACTTGAGAAGTATTGGTATTAATTCTTCTTTAAAGGTTTTGTAAATCTCTGCTGTATACCCATCCGGTCCTGGGCTTTTCTTGGTTGGTAGTCTTTTGATTGTTCTTTTACTTCATCCATTGATATTTGTCTGTTTAAATTGTGTGTTTTCTCCTGACTCATCTGGGCAAATCATATGACTTAAGAAATTTATCGATGTCTTCACTATTTTCTATTTTATTGGAATACAGGTTTTCAAAATAATTTCTAATTTTCTTCTGTATTTATGTAGCATCTGTTGTAATATTGCCTTTTTCATCCCGTATGTTAGTAATTTGATTTCTCTCTCTTCTTCTCTTCGTTAGCATGGCTAAGGGTCTGTCTATCTTATTTATCTTTTTGAAGAACCACCTTTTATTCTTGTTAATTTTTTCAATAGTTTCTTTTGTTTCAATTTTGCTATGATTTTAATTATTTCTTGCCTTCTGCTACATTTGCTGTTGTTTTGCTCTTCCTTTTCTAAGGCTTTGAGATGAAGTGTGAGCTCATTTATTTGTTTTTCTTTTCTATTTTGAGGAATGACCTCTAGGCGATGAATTTACCCCTTAAAACTTCTTTTCATTGTACCCCATAGAATCTGATATGTTGTGTCTGTATTTTCATTTATCTCTAAGAATTTTTTGATTTCCTCCTTTATGTCTTCTGTAACCCATTGATCATTCAGTAACATATTCTTCATTTTGGATGTGATGTATGATTTTTTCTTCCTTCTTTTATCATTGGTTTCCAGTTTCATTCCATTATGATCACAAAAAATTCATGGTATTATCTCCACCCCTTTATATTTACTGAGGGTTGCCCTATGGCATAACATATGGTCTATTTTTGAGAAGGATCCATGTGCTGCTGAGAAAAAAGTATATCCACTTGATGATGGTTGATATATTCTATATATGTCAGTTAAGTCTAGGGTATTGATTGCGATATTGAGTTTTATAGTTTCTTTTTTCAACTTTTGTTTGGAGGATCTGTCCAATGGTGAGAGAGGAGAGTTGAAGTCACCCATAATTATTGTATTGTGGTCTATTTGATTCTTGAACTTGAGGAGAATTTGTTTTATGAACATCGCAGCACCATTATTTGCTGCGTGAATATTGATAATTGTTATGTCTTGTCGGTGAATGGTTCATTTTAGCAGTATATAATGTCCTTCTTTATCCCTTTTGATTAAATTAGTCTTGAGGTCGATTTTATTCTATAGGAGGATGGCCACCCCTGCTTGCTTACGAGGACCGTGTGCATGGTATAAATTTTCCCAATCTTTCACCTTCAGCCTGTGTATGTCTTTTCCATTCAGATGTGTCCCCTGGTGGCAATATATTGTTGGATTTTTTTTTTATTTCAAGTTACAAGCCTATGTCACTTTATTCGAGAGTTTAAGCCATTTACTTTTAGAGTTACTATTGATATATGGTTTGTACTGCCACCCATGTTTGCTTATATCTTTTTTTTAAATTAGTTTGTTTCTCCATGATTAGCTTTTCCCCCGCCCTCTGTCATTACTGAGGCACTTCTCACTCATGGTTTTCGTTGTTGATTTTCATTTCTTCCTCGTGTAGTGTTTTGCTCAAGATGCTTTGCAATGCTGGTTATCTGGCTGCAAATTCTTTTAGGTTTTGTTTATCATGAAATATTCTTATCTCGTTGTCTTACCTTAAGCTTAATTTTGCTGGATACATAATTCTTGGTAGGCATCCATTGTCTTTCAGTGTTTGAAGTACGTTGTTCCAGGATCTTCTCACTTCCAGCATCTATGATGAAAAATCCATTGTTAACCTTTTTGGTTTACCCCTGATTGTAATGATTGTAATCTGCCTCCTTTCTCTGGTAGCTTTTAAGTTTTTCTCTTTGTTCTGTATATTGGATATCTTCATAACAATGTGTCTTGGCATTGGTCTACTGTGATTTTGTGTGCTCGATGTCCTGTAAGCATCTACAATTTGTTTATCCGTTTCCATTTTTATTTCTGGAAAGTTTTCTGTAATTATTTCATTCAGCAGGTTTCTCATTCCCTTGGTTTGAATCTCTGTACCTTCCTCTATCCATATGACTCATTAGTTTTTTTTTTTTTTATGTTATCCCATATCTCTTGAATGTTTTCTCATAATTTTTTACAGCATTTCTTTGTTGGCTAGACTTTTTTCAAGATGATATATTTTGTCTTCATTCTGTCTTCTACTTGCTCTACACTGTTAGTGATACTCTCAATTGAATTTTTAATTTGGTTTATCATTTCCTTGATTTCTAGAATTATTGTTTGATTTTTCTAATAATCTCTATCTCCTGATAAAGATGCTTAATTTCTTATTTTATCTGTTTATGTAATTTATTTTCAATGCATTCTATCACTGTTTGTTTTTGCTGTCTCGTATCCTCTTTAAGGTTCCATTCCATCTTTCTAAGGTATTCCTTGAGTTCTTTATATGACCATTTTTCTGATGACTCTAGGTGCTCTTGAATATTTAGGCTGTCCTTCATTGTTCGTACTCCTTTTCTTCCTTGCTTTTTTATGCTTCTCATATTACTTCTCGTTCTGTTTGACTACTGAGTTACTGCTTACTCTTATAAATTTATTTGATGCTTGGGAGGAAAGATATTAGAAGGGAAGGGAGAAGTCACTAAAGAGAATGAGAGTAGGCAGGTAGAATTCAAGTAAGGGGGAATAAAAAAATTGAAATGAAATGAAAAGACAAAAAAAAATAGAAAATAAAGAAAGAAAATTTTAAGTAATAATGATGATTAGAAAATTGAAAATTAAAATTTAAAATAATAATATTAATAATAATAATAAAATAAAAGAAATTAAAAAAATAAAAACATTTGAAAAAGTTAAAGAACAACAACAACAAAAATGAAAATGAAAGAAAAAGAAAAAAATACAAATAAAAAAATAGTACTAATACATGCAGTCCTAGAGTTCAATTAACTTCTCTTCCAGTAGGTGGAGCTGTGCGCACTGGGCCAAGCTTCTCCTCTCAATAAGTGGGAACCAATCACTGTGCAGCAGCTCTTCCTCCCAGACTGGGCGGGTCTCCAACCCTGAGTGCCTAGGGCCTTCTCTTGTGCTTCCTCAAGCCAGGCCCCACTCACCTGTGACGCTCACCACAATACTGGTTACAAGCCAGGCCTCTGCTCCTGGTAGCCCTGTTTCCATGAACGCCTGGGCACACTCTCCTTGATTGCCTCCCTCAGACCCTAAGTTTGTAGAGCTTGGGGCTGAGAAACCCCAGCGAATTTGCTTGCCCTTCGGGAGCCATGGCCCCGGTAGGTGGTGTAAGAGACCTCAATTGTCAGCACTGGTGGGAGCGGTAGCCGGCAATTACACGCCTCGAGTCCCGAGCCAATCCTGATTGGGTATCTCGCTCCTTGGAGAGCTGGGAGGGGCCATTACGGCAGAGGTGGGAAGGGCCCTTGAGGTTTCCCTGCGGTGTTGAGAGAGATGGCAATGGGATAACACACTTGTCGCACTGGTTTCAATGAAGTTATCTCCTCCGACTGTGACGTCAGTTCACTGCCATGGTGGTATCCCATTCAAATGGTGACCGTTCGTTCCCTTTGCTGGGTGACCAATGCAACAGGTGGGTCCTGACTATCTCTCCCAAGCCCCATTTCAATCCTGTGGCCACTGCCTATGAAGGCTCAGTTGGCTTTTGACTCTGTCAATTCCGAAAGCCCGACCAATTATTTCAGCGGGAATGTTAGTGCTGAGTCACAAAAACCAGACGAATCTAAGCTTGAATGCAGCCAATCCGGGCTTTGTGTGTGTTCTGAGGGGCCCAGACTGTTCGCCCCAGATTCACAACAGGACAATATTGCCTAGTGATTCTGAGCAAACAACATTTAGACAGTTTATGACTCCCTATGCCCGCGCAGCTGAAGAGATCAGAGACTTGAATTCTCCATGCCTGCCTTCATAATGGATCTCCTGTATTGCTACTTTTTAATATCTGTGCATTTGCGTGTGTGTGTGTGTGTGTGTATATATATATATATATATATATATATATATATATATACTCTTTAGATTTTTCAAAATATGAAATATATGTGTCTTATTATGCACTCCCTAAATACATTCATATTCATATCTGTGGATTTATAATCAACTTTCAACAAGATTATTTTCAGAAATAATCATCCACCTGAAATACATATTGTTTCCTAGTACTGAAAACTAAATTCAGTGAATGGTGCATACAAACCCTAATATTTCTACAGTTACTTAGCCAGTTTAAAATGAATGCAAGTAGATTCCTAGGGGACATGATGTGTATTTTGACTTTCATTTTTATTCAACACTTGTACGTTACTATGTCTTCAGTTCATGCACATGATGGGATATATATTTCAGTCACAAATTAGAAAATTTATAGGCATTTGTTTCACGATCAATCACTTCCTGATTCAGAACACATGTATTCCTCCATGTTTCTTGACTGGTCTTTTCATGAGACTTCTTTCCAAACATATTATTTTTGTTTAACATCATCACGTGTAAAGCAAAACTCAAACACCATTCATCATAAACCATAATCCTAATATTACCATTAGATATATAACTGGTTGGAATGAATGATTGTATATCAATATAAGATTTCTTATATATTTTCACATATCAATTCAATCCATTATTTAAAGTGGAATCAGTTACGTTATTTATTCATAGTATGGTCTATTCATGCATTATCTCTATATTAATAGACACAGGGTACACCTCTTTGTACCCCTAATACTAATGTATACGTCTTCAAAATATTGCTCCCAGAAATGGTGAAAGAAATACTCATGCCACCTGATCTACATATACATTTTATCACAGTAATATTCTGAACAAAAAAAAAACCATAAAAATGTCACACTTATGATTGTACCAAAGCCTAAAAGGAAAGTGAACGTGGATAACTAATAACATCCATGTCCAGGTTGCCTAATGCTCTCAAATGTCATTCCCATTCGTGACGAGATATTTGTTTTTTCCTATGATTATGTATTCAAACTCAACCCTGTTGAAAATGTCTAATCCTATCACTCACTTTATACTTTGCCTGATTTCGTAATGTCTCTATTGACACCTGCTTTCCTACATATTTTCCCCAGTTCATCATTGTGACTGACTCTTCACATGTGCTGACATTTCCATTCACTCTCTAAACGAAACCCTATTGCTAAAGAAGCTTTTTATTCCAAATCATATACTCACTATTCTTCCTAAACCTACTGACTATCTTCCTAATCCTACTGACTATCCTTTTTTGACTGGATGTTCTCTTCTACATTCAATCATCCAAGGTACAAGGTCCTATGCCACTGTATTTCGATTTAACTGAGACAACTCTACAGAACATAATTCAACACTAAGTATCCAAATAAAGGGCCCAATGCCCTTCTGGGCTTCAAATCTTTCTTAGATTTCCGTTTTCATACATATATTTCACGTATATATTCTTATAAATATTGCAGGTTCCCAATCTCATTATTCTTCCTGCAGAATGATTCCTAACCCAAATCGAACATATTATTAACCGTAACCATACACTCACTTTGCAGGAGAGCAATAACAGTGTGGGTATTAAACTACAGGAATCTAGGGGATCTTCACCTGCTGAGAAACTCAAATTTTCATGCAGAAATGATCCCTGGTGAAGATGAAGGCAGCTATGAAGTACCTCAGAAAGCAAAAGTCATCTTCCATGGCAATCATCCTGGTCAGGATGGAGGGTTGTGTCTGAATCAGTCTCTCTCTTCTTAATGTATAGAACATGGACCAAACAAGTCCTTTGTGGAAGCTGTTCCCGGGTGCTTATGGTTGATATAACATTCTAACTAGAGAAAGTGTCCCATGAAAATCAGGACAGCCTCCACCTCATGATACTTTTGGAAGCAACTGTTAGGACAAAGTGGTTGCCAAGGCAGTGACATCATTCATATCCTGAAGGAAGTGATCTCACGTCACTTCCTTGGTGATGGAACTCTCTGAACTTGAAATCCAGGAAGCCAGGCACCAAGAGACAGTCCCTGTCCTAGTCCCAGTGGTCTGACATGTTTGGATTTACCAAGGACAGAGTCAGTCTTTCTTGGTACCTACAGATGTGAGGATGGCCAAATGCCAGGAAACCTCTGAAGAGGGGCTTTTCCTGAGAAAGCAGGTAGTGTCTCACCGCTGGCTCTTGAGAACTTCACAGAGTTGGCCAAGCAGACATGATCTGAGACAGGAGAGGTAATTTTGGAAGAACATAGAGTGGCCCACCAGTCAGAGGACACTCCAGGGAGTCACAGACCTACTAGGGGGAAGGAGGTGCCTTTTTGGGTGTGGGTGTGAGTTAGTGGTTTTGTCTCATGTTCTGAGAATAGGTAGGAAAGGCGGTTTGTTTAGTATGGAGCGGCATACTTCTAGTAAGTCCTTTGACAAGGCGAGTGTTTCTATGTGTGTGTATCCCACTGAGTCCATTGTTGTAGACATTAGAAAAGACAATGCATCAATGGATGTGTCCTGTCTAGTAGAAAGCTTCCCAGCATTCATCCTGCCCAATTCATGAGTGGACTCTGGCTTGCCTTATGGATGGGCAACACCTACAAGCTTCCTAATTTCCTGTTTTCTTTCTCAATTCTGGCCACTCTCCAGAATAGTATCGTGGTTTTGTGTCCAAGATTTGTACCTCCAAGATCTGTGACATGGCTATGTACTGGAGAGCTGAAAGAAATGGCTAGCATCTCAGAAATCTCAAATATCTGTTGACCAGGAAAGTCTCAGTGGAGAAACCCCTCTTTGTTCCTTTTGCTTACCTATTGTTCTGTTGAATGTCAGGAAGTTTTTTGCCTCAAGCCACCACTTTGTGAACCCTGAAGAAAACAGTTTTCAAATGGAAATGAATGGGAATCACCTGTGACTCTTTGCTTAATTGCTTAGGATTGGGATATGTCTGAATCAGCCTGTTGGCCCTGTGTGAGGCTGTGGCTTAGATTCTCAGCACCTGATGGATCTAAAGATAGATCCCATGCGTGCATCCAAAACCAAAATGGCAAAAAGATCAGATATTGTTGATGAACTCTCTTGCCTTCCTCTGGTAGGTTCCTGATATCCATCAAGTGAGAATAGGGATCCTTTGGGTCAAATGAGTTCTTCAAAGCCCTGCAGAGGCTAGGCCATAGGTGTTTGATTTTCATGACTCCAATTCACTTAAAGAATCTAAACCCCAAAGCTAGAAGGCCTCAAGTTGGAGAAGCCAAGCAATATTAAAGGCAGGCCTATTTGATCACTACTGGTTTACAGGAAGAGAGTCCAGGCCACCCTGACTTTAGGCAAATGAGGGGCAGGGAGCTTATTTTGGACACTGTCATGGGCTGCGTCCCTTATGGAAACCTCCAGCCAGAGAATATGATGAGTGTCTATATGGAAGAAGATGAGGGCCATGTGAGAGTGTTTGGTTTTAATTGTGGATATTTGTCTGGCGGTTGGAAGAGATCTCTGGGTCCACCTAGGCTTGCACTTTGGTGTGATTCCCCTTAGAGACTGAGTTCTTTTACTGATCTCAGAGAATTATTGCCAGGAATTTGTTGGAATTTTAGATGGCCATGCATGAGAGTTGCCCTTGGAAAGTGACATCTAGGCCCAAGTTGACTTTCCACAGAGCACAGGGAATCTCAGCCAGGATATCACATGATATTATTCTTAAAGACTTGGCAGCCATATTTGAGAGTCAAAACACACATGGACCATACATTGTAGACCTCAACGAGCCTGGCTTAATCTGACTTTTCGCCACTTTTGGAAGCCTTGCCTGTAAGAATTCTCCAGAGTTTTCATTGAAATGAGCTTCCTCACCATTTAATGGTTTCTGAGTGAATTAAAATTCACAGTGCCTCCAACTTCATCCTTGAAAATTGGCTATATCAATACCATGAAATTTTTGAAATTCCCATGACCGGGTAGCACTGGAGAATATTTGGATGTCCTTTTGCTGATCATGAGTATACAAGACAGTGCCTTGATTGACTGGGTTTTATGAAAGTGGTGTTTAACAGAGATGCCAGTAAGTTGGATCCTGCTGAGTAGTTGTACTAGAGAAGTGGTTGGCAGGTGTGTAATAAAACATCTGTGGTGGGGGCATTTGGATCTGCCATTGGCTTCCAAATGGATTGTGACTGACATTTTGCAGCCAGTAGACCCTTATATGTAAAAGCATATTGTTATATGGAGAGGTTTTAGGGCAATGTTCAGAATCAGGTTGCTATGGTCAATGGGGCAAGCTATGTGGGATAGAAGCCTGGTTGGTGCATTCTCCTGACGAACCTGACCCACCACACTTGACAGAACTTACTTCAGCACTGTATCCCATTTGAAATCCTTGTATTTCATGAAGCAAATACCAATCTCCCAGTGCAGCAGCAAGAAATACCACGAATAGTGGAGGATGACCAAATGGAATTACAGTCCACAAGGGGAGACACTTAGACCCCAGTGGCCACAGGTTACCTACAAATAGAAAATTCAGCACTGCTGCCTCATGTTCATTGGAAAATAAGAATCCATGTCATCCAGATCACATAGATGAAGACTCAGCTATGATGGTCTCACAACAAATGAAGCTAATGCTCCTGACAACAGCATATATTTCATTGCCCAACCTCAGAGGCAGTTTCTCCAGATGTTAGGCTGGCAGAACTTCATGTTTGTGGAGTTTTTACCCTGTCCCTTACTTTTGGAAACTCCTCTACCACATGCAAATTTGTGAACTCCTGAGCATTTTTCATTCCACATATGTATTCACAGATTTTCTAACTCTTCTCCTCTAATTGTGTCTTATGTGGGGCGAAGGTAATGTCAAGGCATTGTGCTGAATGAGGGTGGGAAGATTTTTGTGTAGCACATATTTGCATACACATTTGATACATTTTCCAATTTTCCATTCAAAATACTGAATCCCTGACACTAACACATACCCTACTAGACTTTGACTTTTAATCCTAATATGGTGGAGAAAAATAACCCAAACAGAATAGAAATACAAGAGGTTCACAGGAGGCATGGTGTATAGTTGGACTTGCCTTTCGTATGATAAATGGTAGGTGTTATAAATCTAGCGAATTTTAATTGAAATAGTTCTCCATGTGTTTTAAAAATTAACAAACATGTGAATAACTGTCTCCCTTTCTCTGTAGCCTATTCATCACATGTATTTTTATATGCACATATAGAATTCTACCTGGTATCACTCGTACATTTTGTGAGGTGGCTGGCTTGGCAGATGCAAATTGTGAGAAGAGATCACTCCTACTAAATGCTGTTGGAACTGAAAATTCAACATATGAGTGAGCTTCTTATTTGAACAACATAAATCCATGTTCATTAAAATGAATATTTTTGGATCTGTGGATGATATATTACTTCGTGGTGAATTTCGATTGGCATACATAATGCTACTTTTTAATGTCTGTGTGTGTATGTGTGTATATATATATATATATATATATATATATATATATATATATATATATATATTCACTCTCCAGATTTTTCAAAATATGAAGTATATTTTTCTTATTATACACTCCCTAAATTCACTCATATTCATGTATTTGGATTAATAATCAAGTTTTCACAAGAATATTCTCAGAATTATTCATCCACCAGAAATACATATTTGTTTCTTAGTACTGAAAACTAACTTTGGGGGATCATATGATGGTGGTGAAGGGAGTGCATCACCCCCATGTACCGCGTCACTGTGCGGGAGAATGACGAGTTATAATGGCTAAAACCTATCTTGTTAGAAATTTCCAGCAAAATTGGGGTGCTCCAAAACCTAGTGGACATATTTCCATCTCACGAGGATCAGCTACGCGGGCTCAAACACGAGTGATTTGTCCGCATAGAGGGTCATGCTGCTTATTCAGGAAATCGGTCTGCGGCTAGAGTCTGCGGCGTGCACTGGGAAACGAAGAGATAGCAATGCAAATATACAGCGGTGTGGATTCTGTGGGCTCCTGACAGGTATGCAATCACTGTGCTCAGTGCTGAATTCTGGGTTTGAGACGGGAAAGGATGCGGTCCAATTCGGTTCTCCACACCAGTCAGACCACAGAGGAAGCCAGCAGCCACCATCTTGGAGAGCTGATGTCACCATCCCTGTTTTCGACTGATCGAAGCTCATTCAGCTATAGAACAGGTAATTTCAGGATGCCATTCACCTTTGTGTCGCAGACAAATTACTCAGGCTCAGTGCCAAAGAACCTGCAGAAACTCCGTCTTGGAGCCTGCTCCTATTAGAACATACACCAAGCCCAGAGCGGCCGAATTCCGCCTCTCGGAAGTGATCTGGCCCAGGGCTAAAGAACCCGTGGAAACTGCTTCTCGTTCCGGGTCTTGCTGAATACTGTGGAGGTAAATATCAACCGAGCCTTCATAGGCAGTGGCAACAGGATTGAGACGCGGCTTGTGAGGGCCGGTCAGGACTCACCCATTGCTTTGGTCACCCAGAAAAGGGAACGAAATGCTGCCTTTCACATGGGATACCAACATGACAAATTACTGATGTCATCAGAAAGCAGCAGAGGAGATAACTTCATTGATACCAGCAGTGACAGAAACAGTTGGTCTCCTGGTGAAGAAAGTGAGTCACAAACACCCGGGTCTCTCTCACTTTGTCATCAAGCCAGAGGGGCAGAGCAGAGCAGCTGCCCGCACCTGGAACAGACCCAGTGACACACCTGCATGGTAGTCACGTCAACCCAATTGGAGTAGAGGCAGACAGAGCCGCTGCCCGGGCCCAGAACAGGCCCATCGACCCACAGGTGTGGTAGTCACGTCACCCCAATTGGAGTAGTTGCAGAGCAGAGCCTTCTCCCGTGCCTAGTACAATCCCAGTGGGTCACCGGCATGGTAGTCACATTACCCCAATAGGAGTAGGGGCAGAGCAGAGCCTTCGCCCATGCCCAGAACAGGCCCAGCAACCTGCAGGCATGGTAGTCACGACACACCAATTGGAGTAGGGGCAGAGCAGAACCACCACCCGCGCCCGCAAGGTAGCAGACCTGCACCTGACCAGAAGAAGAGGCCCAGCGGCCTGCTGGCGCGGCAGACACTTTACCCCATTTGGAGTAGGGGCAGAACAGATCTGTAGCCCGTGCTCACAAGGTATCCTGACCTGCGACCAACCGGCAGACCAGGCCCAGCGGCCCACCGGCTGGTAGTCACATCACCCCAATTGGGGTAGGGGTAGAGCAGAGCCGCCGCCCACGCAAGCAAGGTAGGCAGACCTGCGACCTATCGGCAGAACACCGCAGGGGTCCACGGGCGTGGTAGACACGTCACACCAATTGGAGGAGGGGCAGAGGAGAGCAGCCTCCTGCGCCTGCATGGTAAGCAGACCTGCGACTGATCAGAATAACAGGCCTAGCGGCCCATCAGCGTGGTAGATATATCACCACAATTGGTGGAACAGCACAGCCACCCCTGCCCCTGCAATGAAGACTTTTCAAATATACAAGAGCAATATAAATATATAGGGGGAAAATTTCAAAATCACAACAGTTTCACCAAGCAGAAAGAAACGCGAGCAGTATGAAAAGAAAAGGAAAAAAGAACCACAAGCAATGCAGGTCAACACAACTTTAGAAGAGGTAATAGCTGCAGCAGATGGAATGTCAGATAAAGAACTCAGGATATACATTCTTCAGATGATCTGAAGTCTCAAGGAAGACATTAGAAAGCAAAATCAGACAATGAAAGATCACTTCAACAATGAATTACATAAACAAAACCAAGAAGCAAAAGATCAACTATACAGGGAGATAGAGGTTGTAAAAAATAACAAACAGAAATCCTAGAAATGCAGGAAGCAATAAACCATCTTAAAAACTCAATTGAGAATACTACCATCAGAGTAGAACACTTAGAAGATAGAACATCAGACAATGAAGACAAAGTATTTCAACTTGAAAAGAACATAGACAGCTCAGCCAAACTGTTAAGAAACCATGAACAGAACATCCAAGAAATATGGGATAAAATAAAGAGACCAAACTTAAGAGTCATTGGGATACATGAAGGTATAGAGGTCCAAACCAAAGGAATGAGCAATCTATTCAATGAAATAATATGAGAAAACTTCCCAGACTTGAAGAATGAGACAGACTCCCAAGTTCTAAAAGCCTACAGGACACCGAATGTGAAAAATCATAAGAGATCCACACCTAGACACATTATAATGAAGATGCCCAACATACAGAATAAGGAGAGAATTTTAAAATCTACAAGAGAAAGGAAGCAGATTACATTTAGGGGTAAACCAATCAGGATTACAGCTGATCTTTCAACAAAGACTCTGAAAGCTAGAAGATCCTGGAATGACATTTTTCAATCACAGAAAGAAAATGGGTTCCAACCATGTACTGTGTATCCAGCAAAATTAAGCTTCAGGATGGAAGATGAAATTAAAACTTTCCACGATAAACAAAAGTTAAAAGAATTTGTAGCTAGAAAACCATCTCTTCAAAACATCCTTGGCAAAATATTACAGGAAGAGTAATTGGAAAATAATGAAAACCAACAGTGGGAGGTAGGACATTAAAGGGGGGAAATAATCAAAGAGGAAAACAATCCATGTTTAATAACATAAATAAACAAATATGGCTGGAAGAACAACCCTTATCTCAATAATAACCGTAAATGTTAATGGCTTAAACTCACCAATTAACAGACACAGGCCAGTAGAATGGATCACAAAACAAGACCCAATAATATGCTGCCTACCGGAGACGCATTTGATAAGAACAAGACATACATACACTGAAGGTGAAAGTTTGGAAAAAATCATATCACTCATATGGACTTCGGAAAAAAGCAGGAGTGTCCATACTCATATCAAATAAAATAGATTTCAAGCCAAAGTTAATCAAAAGGGATAAAGAGGGACACTACATACTGTTCAAGAGAACCATACACCAGCAAGACATAACAATCATAAATATGTATGCCCCAAACAATGGTGCAGCTATGTTCATCAAACAAACTTTTCTCAAGTTCAAGAGTCTAATAGACCACCATACAATAATCATAGGAGACTTCAATACAGCTCTCTCACCACTGGACAGGTCTTCCAAACAAAAGTTGAAATAGAAAACTATAGAACTCAATAACACAATTAATAACCTAGACTTAATTGACATATATAGAATATACCACCCAACATCAAGCAGTTACATTTTTCCTCAGCAGCACATGGATCCTTCTCAAAAATAGATCATATATTATGTCACAGGGCAACTCTTAGACAAATTAAAGGAGTAGAGATAATACCATGCATCTTATCTTATCATAATGGAATGAAACTAAAAATCAATGATAAAAGAAGGAAGGAAAAATCATGCATCATTTGGAGAATGAACAATAGGTTACTGAATGATCAATGGGTTATAGAAGACATTAAGGAGGAAAATAAAAAATTCTTAGAGAAAAATGAAAACACAGACACAATATATCGGAATCTATGGGACACATTGAAAGCAGTTCTAAGAGGAAAATTCATTGCTTGGAGTTCATTCCTTAGAAAAAGAAAAAAACAACAAATAAATGATCTCATACTTCATCTCAAAATCTTAGAAAAACAAGAGCAAACAACAGCAAAAGAAGTAGAAGGAAAGAAATAATTAAAATCAGAGCAGAAATCAATGAAATCGAAACAAAAGAAACAATTGAAAAAATTGACAAAACTAAAAGTTTTTTTCGTTGAAAAAATAAATAAAATGGACTGACCCCTAGCCATGCTAATGAAGAGGAGAGAGAACTGAAATTACTATCATATGGGATGAAAAAGGCAATATCACAACAGATATTTCAGAAATACAGAAGATAATCAGAAATTACTTTGAATCCTTATACTCCAAAATAATAGAAGATAGTGAAGGCATCAAAATATTTCTTAAGTCATATGATCTGACCAGAGTGAGTTAGGAGGAAATAGACAACCTAAACATACCAATATCAATTGAGGAAATAAAAGAAACCATCCAAAGACTACCAACTAAGAAAATCCCAGGACCGTATGGGTATACAGCAGACTTTTACAAAACCTTTAAATATGAACTAATACCAATACTTTTCAAGCTATTTCAGAAAATTGAAAAAGAGGGAGATCTTCCAAATTCATTCTACGAGGCCAATATCACTCTGATTCCTTCACCAGATAGACACTTCAAAGAAAGAAGACTAAAGACCGATATCTCTAATGAACCTAAATGCAAAAATCTTAAATTAAATTCTGGCGAATCAGATACAAAAACATATCAAAAAAATGTGGACCATGATCAAGTAGGATTCATCCCTGGGATGCAAGGAGGGTTCAATATACGAAAATCAATAAGTGTTATTCACCACATCAATCGACTTAAAAATAAAATCCATATTATCATCTAGATAGATGCAGAAAAAGCATTCGACAAAGTACAGCATCCCTTTATGTTCAAAACTCTCGAAAAACTAGGAATAACAGGAACATTCCTCAATATTGTAAAAACAATCTATGCTAAACCGCAGGCTAGCGTCATTCTTAATGGAGAAAAATTGAAGACATTCCCTCCAAAATCTGGAACAAGACAGGGATGCCCGCTCTCACCACTTCTGTTCAATATAGTTCTCAAAAGACTGGCCAGAGCAATTAGACAGATGAAAGAAATTAAAGGCATATAAATAGGAAAAGAATAACTTAAATTATCACTATTGCAGATGACATGATTCTATACCTAGCAGACCCAAAAGGGTCTACAAAGAAACTAATAGAGCTAATAAATGAATTCAGCAAAGTGGCAGGATATAAAATCAACACGCATAAATCAAATGCATTCCTGTATATCAGCGACAAATCCTCTGAAATGGAAATGAGGACAACCACTCCATTCACAATATCCTAAAAAAAAAAATGGGAATCAACCTAACAAAAGAGGTGAAAGTCTTATACAATGAAAACTACAGAACCCTAAAGAGAGAAATAGAAGAAGATCTTAGAAGATGTAAAAATATACCCTGTTCATGGATAGGCAGAACTAACATCATCAAAATGGCGATATTACCAAAAGTTCTCTATAGGGTTAATCCAATGCCAATCAAAATCCCAAAGGCATTTCTTGTATAAATAGAGAAAGCAATCATGAAATTCATATGAAAAAATAAAAGACCCAGAATTGCAAAACAATGCTAAGCAGGAAGTGTGAATCAGGTGGTATAGCGATACCAGACTTCAAACTATACTACAGAGCAATAGTAACAAAAATAGCAAGGTACTGGTACCGAAAAAGGCAGGTGGACCAATGGTACAGAATAGAGGACACAGAAACCAATCCACAAAACTACAACTATCTTATATTTGATAAAGGGGCTAAAAGCATGCAATGGAGGAAGGATAGCATCTTCAACAAATGGTGTTGGGAAAACTGAAAATCCATATGTAACAAAATGAAACTGAATCCCTTTCTCTCGCCATGCACAAAAGTTAACTCAAAATGGATCAAGGAGCTTGATATCAAATCAGAGACACACTGTCTGATAGAAGAAAAATTTGGTTACGATGTACATACTGTGGGGTCGGGCTACAGATTCCTCAATAGGACACCCATAGTACAAGAGTTAATAACTAGAATCAACAAATGGGACTTACTCAACTAAAAAAGTTTTTTCTCAGCAAAAGAAGCAATAAGAGAGGTAAATATGGAGCCTACATCCTGGGAAGAAATCTTTACTACTCACACTTCAGATAGAGCCCTAATATCCAGAGTATACAAAGAACTCAAAAAATTAGACAATAAGATAACAAATAACCCAATCAACAAATGGTCCAAGGACCTCAACAGACACTTCTCAGATGAGGACATACAATCAATCAACAAGTACATGAAAAAATGCTCACCATCTCCAGCAGTCAGAGAAATGCAAATCAAAACCACCCTAAGATACCATCTCACTCCAGTAAGATTGGCAGCCATTATAAAGTCAAACAACAAGAAGTGCTGGCAAGGATGTGGGAAAAGAGGTACACTTGTACATTGCTGGTGGGACTGCAAATTGGTGCAGCCAATTGGGAAAGCAGTATGGAGATTTCTTGGAAAGCTGGGAATGGAAGCACCATTTGACCCAGCTATTCCCCTTCTTGGTCTATTCACTAAAGACCTAAAAAGAGCATGCTACAGGGACACTGCTACATCGATGTTCATAGCAGCACAATTCACAACAGCAAGACTGTGGAACCAACTTAGATGCCCTTCAATAGAATAATGGATAAAAAAAATGTGGCATTAATACACAATGGATTATTTCTCTGCATTGAAAAATGAAAAAATCATAGAATTTGCAGGAAAATGGATGGCATTAGACTGGATTATGCTAAGTGAAACTACACAATTCCTGTAAAACAAATGCCAAATGTCATCTTTGATATAAGGAGAGTAACTAAGAACAGATAGGGACAAAGAGCATGACAAGATGATTAACATTAAACAGGGATGAGAGGTGGAAGGGAGGGAGAAGGGAAATTGCATGGAATTGGAAGGAGACCCTCTGGGTTATACAAAATTACATACAAGAGGAATTGAGGGGAAAGGGAAAAATAATACAAGGGGGAGAAATTTATTACAGTAGAGGGAGTAGAGAGAGAAGTGGGGAGGGGCAGGGAGGCTAGGGGGGATAGTAGACGATAGGAAAGTCAGCAGAATACAACAGACACTAGCATGGCAATATGTGAATCAATGGATGTGTAACTGATGTGATTCTGCAATCTGTATACAGGGTAAAAATGGGAGTTCATAACCCACTTGAATCAAAGTGTGAAATATGATATATCAAGAACTATGTAATGTTTTGAACAACCATAAATAAAAATAAAAAAAAAAACTATCTTTGGTGCATAATGCACACAATTCTAATATTTCTACAGTAACTGACCCAGTTTAACATCAATGCAAGTAGATTCCTATTGGACATGATGTGTATTTTGACATTCACTTTTATTCAACACTGATACATTACTATTTCATCAGTTTATGCACATAACAGGATATATATTTCATTCACAATTTAGAAAATTTATAGGCATTTGTTTCACTTTCAATCACTTCCTGCTTCAGAACACATGGATTCCTCCATATTTCTTGACTGGTCTTTTCATGAGACTTTTTTCCAAACATATTATTTTCGATTTCCATAATCACTTTTGAAACAAAACTCACACACACTTCATGATAAACAATAACCCTAAGATTACCATTAGATATATAACTGGTTGGAGTGAATGATTGTATGTCAATATATGATTTCCTATATATTTTCAGATATCAATTCAATCCATTATTTAAAGTGGAACCAGTTATAATATTTATTCACAGTATGGTCTATTCAAGCATTATCTCTATATTCATAGACACATTGTACACCACTTTGTACCCCCAATACTAATTTATATGTCTTCAAATATTGCTCCCAGTAATCGTGGAAGAAATACTCATGTCATATGATCTACATATACATTTGATCACAATATTTTTCTGGGCACAAAATGCAAAAATCACACTTATGATTGTACCAAATACTAAATGGAAAGTGAACATGATTACTAAAACGATAAATGTCCTGGTTGCCTAATGCTTTCAAATGTCATTCCTATTGGTGACGACATATTTGTTTCTTCCTAAGATTATGTATTCAATCTCAACCCTATTGAAAATGTCTAATCCTATCACTCACTGTATAATTGCCTCATTTCGTAAGGTCTGTATTGATATTTTCCTTTTTACATATTTTCCCCAGTTAATCATTGTGACTGACTCTTCACATGTGCTGAAATTTACATTCACTCTATAACCAAAACACTATTGCTACAGAACTTTTGCTCCATGTCCTATACTCACTCTATTTCCTAAACCTACTGACTACCTTCCTAATCCCACCGACTATCTCAATTTGAGTGGATGTTCTCTTCTAAAATCAATCTTCCAAGGTGTAAGGTCCTATGCCATTGATTATCGATTTATCTGAGACATCTGTGCAGAACGTAATTATAAGCTAAGTATCCCAATCAAGGGCCTAATGCCCTTCTGGGCTTCAAATCTTACCTAGATTTCTGTTTCCATACTTATATTTCACCTCCATAATCTTATAAATATCGCAGGTTCCCAATACTATTAATCATCCTTCGCAATGATTCGTAACCCAAATCAAATATGTTATTAACCCTAACCATACACTCTTCCCTCAATCTAACTTTGCAGAAGAGCAGGGACAGAGTTCGTCTTACAATACAGGAATGTAGGGTATCTTCCTCCTGCTGAGAACCTCAAATGTCCATGCAGATTTGATCCCTGGAGAAGATGTAGGCATCTATGAAGGACCTGAGAGAGCAAATGTCATCTTCCATCGCAAACAACCTTTCCAGGATGAAGGGTTGTGTCTGAATAAGCCTCTCTCTTGTTAATGTACAGAAGATAGACCAAACCAGGCATGTGTGGAGAGCTGTTCCTGGGTGCCTATGGTTGATATACCATTCTAACTTGTAAAAGTGTCACAGGAAGTAAGGGCAGCCTCCATCTCATAGGACAAAGTGGTTGCCAAGGCAATGACCTCAAAGAATTCCTGAAGGAAGTAATCTCACCTCACTTCCTTGGTGATGGAACTCTCTGAACTTGGAATCCGGGAAGCCAGGCACCCAGAGCCAGTCTCAGTCCCAGTCCCAGTGGTCTTATTTTTTGGATTTACCAAGGACAGAGTCAGTCTTTCTTGGTACCTACTGAGGTGAGGATGAACAAATGTCAGGAAAGCTCTGAAGAGGGGCCTTTCCTGAGACAGCAGGTAGTGGCTCACCGCTGGCTAGTGACAACTTCACAGATTTGGCCAACGAGACCATATCTGACACAGGAAAGGCGATTTCATCAGAACATAGTTTGGCCCACCAGTCAGAAGAGACTCCCAATAGTCACAGACCTACTTGGGGAAGGAGCTTCCTTTGTGTGTGTGGGTGTGGGTTTGAGATTTTGTCTCATGTTCTGAGAATAGGTAGGAAAGGCGGTTTGTTTGGTTTGGAGTGAACTGTTTCTGGTAAGTCGTTTGACAAGGCCAGTGTTTCTTTGTCTGTGTATCCCACTGTGTCCGTGGTTTTAGATATTAGAAAAGAGAATGAATCATTGGATGTGTCCTGTCTAGACTCAACTTGCCCAATTTATGAATGGACGGCGGCTTGACTTATGGGTGGACAACTCCAACAATCTTCCTAAGTTCCTGTTTTCTTCCTGAATTCTGGCCACTCTCCAGAATAGGCTCATGGTTTTTTGTCCAAAATATGTACCACCTCCAAGCTCTGTGACATGGCCATGTACTGGATAGCTGAAAGAAATGGGAGCATCTCAGAAAACTCAGATATTAGATTGACCAGGAAATTCTAAGTGAAGAAACCCTGCTTTGGGCCTTTTGCTCACCAATTGTTCTGTTGCCCTGAATGTCAGGAAGGCCTTTGCCTCAGGCCACACCATTGTAGAGCCTAAAGAAACAGTTTTCAAATGGAAATGAAAGGGCATCACCTGTGGCTCTTTGCTTAATTGCTTTGGAAAGGGATGTGTCTGAATCAGCCTTTTGGCCCTGTGTGAGACTGTGGCTTAGATTCTCAGCACCTGATGGATCTAAAGAAGGATCCCATGTGTGCATCCAAAACCAAAATGGACAAAAGAGCAGTCAGTGTGGATGAAGTCTCTCGCATTCCTCTGTAAGGTTCCTGTCATCCATCATGTGAGAATAGTGATAATTTGGTTCAAATGTGTTCCTCAAAACCCTGCAGAGGCTAGCCCATAAGTGCTTGGTTTTTCTCAAGATTCCAATTCACATAAAGAATCTAAAACACACAGTCAGTAGGCCTCAAATTGGAGAAGCAGTGCCATATTAATGGCAGGCCTATTTGATCACTCTTGGTTCACTGGAAGGATGTCCTGGCCACCCTTATTTTAGGCAAATGAGGGGCAAGGGAGGTTATATTGGACACTGTCTTGGGCTGCACCCCTCATGGAAACCTCCAGCCAGAGATTATGATGATTGTGTAAATGGAAGAAGATGAGTGCCATGTGGAAGTGTTTTGGATTTAATTGTGGATATTTGTGTGACACTTGGAAGACATAACAAGTTCTACCTGGGCTTGAACTCTGGTGTGATTCCCCTTATAGACTGAGTTCAGGAACTGATCTCAGAGAAGTATTGCCATGTATTGTGTTGTGATTTAAGAGGCGATGTATGAGAGTCACCCTTGGAAACTGAGATCTAGCCCCAGAGTGGCTATCCACAGAGCACTGGGAATTTCAGCCAAGATAACACATGATTTCATTCGAAAGACTTGGCATCTATAGTTGAGAGTGAAAACACACATGGACCTCATATTGTAGACCTTAATGGGCCTGGCTTAATGTGACTTTTTGGCCATTCTTTGGGAAGCCTTGCCTGTGAGGGTTCTCCAGAGCTTTCATTGAAATAATATTGCTCACCATTTACTGGTTCCTGAATAAATTGAAACCCACAGTGCCTCCAACTTCATCCTTGAAAAATGTCTAAATAAATACCATGAAATTTTTGAAATTCCCATGACCAGGTGGCACTGGAGAATCTTTGGATGTCCTGTTGCTGATCATGGATGTACCAGACAGTGCCTTGCTTGACTGGGTTTCATGAAAATGGTGTAGAACAGAGGTGCCAGAAAGTTGCAGCCTGCTGAGAAGTGGGCCTAGAGCTGTGGTGGGCAGGAGTGTGATAAAACATCTGTGTTGGAGCAATGTGGATCTTCCATTGATTTCCAAATGGCTTGTGGATTACATGAAGCAGCCAGCAGACCCTTGTAATTAAAGGCATCTTGTTATATGGAGAGGATTCAGGGCAATGTTCAGAATCAGGTTGCTATGGACAAGGATGCAATGTGGCAAGCTTTGAGGGATAGAAGCGTGGTTGGTGTGTTCTTCTGCAGACTCTGAACCACCACACATGACAGAACTCCCTCCAGCACTGTGTCTCAGTTGAACTCCTTGAATTTCATGAAGCAAATACCAAACTCCCAGTTCAGCAGCAAAAACCCCACAAAAAGTGGAGGAGGACCAAATGGCTTCACAGTCCAACAGGGAGACACTTAGCCCCCAGAGGCCACAGTTTACCTAAAAAGAAGAAAATCAACACTGTTACCTCATGTTCATTGGAAAATAAGATACCATGTCCTCCACGTCACATAGAGGCAGACCCAGCTTTGATGGTCTCACTACAAAGGAAGCCAATTCTCCTGACAACAACATATTTTTCACGTTCCCAAACTCAGAGGCAGTTGCTCTAAAAGATTTTAGGCCAGCAGAGCTCCATGTTTGTGGAGTGTTTACCCTGTCCCTTACTTTTGGAAACTCCTCTACAACCTCCAAGGTTGTGAACTCCTGAGCATTTTCCATTCCAGATATGTATTCACTGATTTTCTATCTATTCTCCTCTAACTGTGTCTTACTTGGGGTGAAGGTAATTTCAAGGCATTGTTCTGGATGAGAGTGGGAGGATATTTGTGCAGCATATATTTGCATACAAATTGGATTCAATTTCCAATTTTCCTTTTGAAATACTGAATCCCTGACACTAACCCATACATACTAGACTCAGACAACTCATCCTAATTTGATAGAGAAAAATAACACAAACCTATATAAATACAAGCAGTTCATTGGAGGCATGTTGTATAGTTGGACTTGCATTTTGCATTATACAAGGTAGGAGTTATAAATCTAGTCAATGTTTAATAGAAAAAGATCTCCATGTGTTTTTAAAGTTAACAAATATGAGAATTCATGTTTCCCTTTCTCTTTAGCCTATTCACACTTGTATATTTATATGCATATATAGAATCCTACCAGGTATCACACGTACATCTTTGTGAGGTGGCTGACTTGGCAGATACAAATTATGAGAAGAGATCACTCCTCCTAAATGCTGTTGGAACTGAAAATTCAACCTATAGGGAGCGTCCTAGTAGAACAACATTATACGTAAACTCATGTTCAGTAAAATAAATATTTTTGCATCTGTGGATGATATATATTTACTGATGAATTTCGATTGGCATTTATATTGCTACTTTTTAATGTCTGTGAGTGTTTTGTGTGTGTGTGTGTGTGTGTGTGTGTGTGTACACTCTCCAGATTTTTCAAAATCTGAAATATATGTGTCTAATATACACTCTCTAAATTCATTTATGTTCATGTATGTGGATTTTTAATCAACTTTTCACAAGATTATTCTCAGAAATATTCATCCACCTGAAATACATATTTGTTTCCTAGTACTGAAAACTAAGTTCAGGGAATGATGCATACAATTCCTAATTATTCTACAGTAACTGACCCAGTCTAACATCAATGCAAGTAGATTCCTATGGGACATGATATGTAATTCTTTATTCATTTGTATTCGACATTTTACATTATTATTTCTTCAGTTTTTGCACATCATAGGATATACATTTCATCCACAAGTTCACAAATTTGTAGGCATTTGTTTCAAATTTAATCACTTTTTGCTTCAGAACACATGTATTGTCAAGGTTTCTTTATTGGTATTTTCATGAGTCTTCTTTCCAAACACATTATTTCCATAGTCACTTTTGAAGCAAAACTCACACACTCTTCATGATAAACCAAAACACGAATATTACCATTAGATGTATAACTGCTTGGAATGAATGATTGTATATCAATATACGATTTCCTGTGATTTTTCAGATATTAGATCAATTCATTTTTTAAAGTTGAAAAAAGTTATATTATTCATTCACATTACGGTCTATTCATTCTTTATCTCTATATTCATAGACACAGGGTACACCTCTTTGTACCCCCAATTCTAATTTTACATCTTCAATATATTGCTTGCAGAAATGGTGGAAGACATACTCATGTCACCTGATGTACATATACATTTCATCAAAGTAATATTCTGGACAAAAAAAATGTAAAGTCCACATTTATGATTGTACCAAAGCCTAAATGTAAAGTGTACATGAATTACTAAAAACATCCATGTCCAGGTTGCCTAATGCTGTCAATTGTCAATCCTATTGGTGACTACATATTTGTTTCTTCCTAATTTATATATTCAAACTCAACCCTGTTGGAAATGTCTAATCCTATCACTCACTTTATACTTTGCCTGATTTCATAATGTTTCTATTGATATCTGCTTTTCAACAAATTTTCCCAAGTTGATCCTAGTGACTGACACTTCATATGTGCTGACATTTACATTCACTCTATAATCGAAACCCTATTGCTAAAGAACTTTTGGTCCAAATCCTATACTCACTCTTCTTTCTAAACCAACCGACTATCTTCCTAATCCTACCGACTATCCCTTTTTGACTGGATGTTCTCTTCTACATTCAATAAAATGTCCTATGCCGTTGTATATCGAATTATCTGAGACAATTTTGCAGAGCATAATTCAAAGCTAAGTATCCCAATCAAGGGCCCAGTGTCCTTCTGGGCTTCAAATCATACCTAGATTTCTGTTTTCATACTTATATTTCACCTCTATATTCTTGTAAATATCGCAGGTTCCCAATAGCATTATTCATCGCACAGAATGATTCGTAACCCAAATCAAACCTGTTATTAACCCTAAACATACTCTGTTCCCTCAATCTCATTTTACAGAAGAGCAGGGACAGAGTGGTTTTTACAATACAGGAAACTTGGGGACCTTCCACCTGCTGAGAACTTCAAAGGTCCATTCAGAAATGATACCTGGAGAAGTTGTAGGCAGGTATGAAGGACCTGAGAGAGCAAAAGTCATCTTCCATGGCAAACAACCTGGTCAGGATGAAGGGATATGTATGAATCAGCCTCTCTCTTCTTATTGTAGAGAAGATGGACCAAACCAGGCCTGTGTGGAGAGCTGTTCCTGGGTGCCAATGGTTGATATACCATACTACCTTGTGAAAGTGTCACAGGAAGTAGGGGAAGGCTCCATCTCATGGGACCATTGGAAGCAAGTGTTAAAACAAAGTCGTTGCCAAGGCAGTGACCTCATTCAGTTCCGAAGAAAGTGACATACCTCATTTCCTTGGTGATGGAACTGTCTGAACTTGGTATCCAAAAAGCCAGGCACCAAGATGCAGTCCCAGTCCCAGTCCCAGTGGGCTCACTTGTTTGGATTTACCAAGGACAGAGTCAGTTTTCTTGGTACCTAATGATGTGAGGATGGCCAAATGCCAGGAAAGCTCTGAAGATGGACCTTTCCTGAGAAAGCAGATAGTGGTTCACCACTGGCTCCTGACAACTGCACAGAGTTGGCCAAGGAAACCAGATCTGAGAGAAGACAGACCATTTCAGGGGAACATAGTATGGCCCACCAGTCAGAGGACACTCTGGATAGTCACAGACCTACTTGGGTGAAGGAGGTGCCTTTGTGGGAGTGTGTGTGGGTTTATTGTTTTGTCTCATGTTCTGAGAATAGATGGGAAAGGCGGTTTGGTTTGGAGTGGACAGTTTCTAGTAAGTTGTTTCACAAGGTGAGTGTTTCTATGTCTGTGTATCCCACTGTGTCCATTGTTGTAGACATTGGAAAAGAGAATGCATTAATGGATGTGTCCTGTCAAGTGTAAATCTTCCCATATTTCAACCTGCCCAATATATGAATGGAGTGCAGCATGTCTTGTCGATGTGCAACACCTGCTATCTTTCTAAGTTGCTGTTTTCTTCCTGAATTCTGGCCACTCTCTAGAATAGGCTCATGGATTTGTGTTCAAAATATGTACCACCTCCAACTCTGTGACATGGCCATGTACTGGATAGCTGAAGAGAATTGCGAGCATCTCAGAAAACTCAGATATCAGTGTGACCAGGAAAGTCTCAGTGGAGAAACCCTGCTTTGGGCCTTTTGCTTACTTATTGTTGTTTTTCACTGAATGTCAGGAAATTCTTTGCCTCAATCCACCCCTTTGTGAAGCCTGAAGTAAACAGTTTTCAAATGGAAATGAATGGCATCACCTGTGGCTCTTTGCTTATTTGCTTTGGGAAGGGATGTGTCTGAATTAGTCTCTTGGCCATGTGTGTGGCTTTGAGTTAGATTCTCAGCACCTGATGCATCTAAAGAATGATCCCATGTGTGCATCCAAAATCATAATGGCAAAAAAATCATTCATTATGGATGAAGTCTCTTGCCTTCCTCTGTTAGGTTCCTGAACTCCATCAAGTGAGAATAGGGATTCTTTGGGTCAAATGAGTTCTTCAATTCCCTGCAGAGGTGCTTGGGTTTTCGAGTAACTCCAAATCACATAAGAAATTGATACCAGAAATCAGTAGGCCTCAAATTGGAGAAACACAGAAGTATTAACGGCAGGCTTATTTGATCACTCCTGGTTCACAGAAACGGTGTCCAGGCCACCCTGACTTTAGGCAAATGAGGAAAAAGCGAGCTGATTTTGGACACTGTCTTGGGTTTTCTCATTACTCCAATTAACATAAAGAATCTAGACCCCACAGACAGAGAGCCTCAAATTGGATAAGCGGAGCAGTATTAAGGGCAGGCCTATTTGATCACTCCAGGTTCACAGGAAGGGTGCCCAGGCCACGCTGAAGTTAGGCAAAAGAGGTGCAAGAAGCTTATTTTGGACATTTTCTTGGGCTGCACAACTCATGGAAAACTCCAGGAAGAGGTTATGATTAGTGTCTATATGGAAGAAGAATAGGGCCTTGAGGGAATATTCTGGTTTTAATTGTTTTCATTTGAGTAGCTGTTGGAAGAGTTGTCTGGGTCCACCTGGACTTGAACTCTGGTGTGATTCTCCTTATAGACTGAGTTCTGGAACTGACCTGAGAGAAGTATTGCCATGAATTGTGTTGGGATTTTAGGAGGCCAGGCATGAAGTTGCCATTGGAACCTGAGATCTAGGCACAGGTTGGCTTTCCACAGAACACTTCGAATCTCAGCCAGGATATTACATGATTTTATTCTGAAAGACTTGGCATGCATTATAGAGATTCAAAACCCACATGGACCTCGCTTTATAGACCTCAATTGGCCTCGCTTCATGTGACTTTTTGGCCACTCATTGGGTAGCCTTGCATGTGAGAGTACTCCAGAGCTTTGCCTGAAATTAGTTTCCTAACCCTTTAAGGGTTCCTGAATGAATTGAAACCCACAGTGCCTCCAAATTCATCCATGAAAAATTGCTAGATAATTACCATGAAATTTTTAAAATTCCCATGACCAGATGTCACTGGAGAACCTTTGATGTCCTGTTGATGATCATGAATATACCAGACAGGGCCTTGATTGACTGGGTTTCATGAAAATGGTGTAGAACAGAGATGCTAGTAAGTAGGAGCCTGGTGAGTAGTGGGCCTAGAGAAGTGTTATGCAAGTGAGTGATAAAACATCTGTGGTGGGGCCATGTGGATCTTACATTGGCTTCCTAATGGCTTGAGACTGACATGTTGCAGACATCAGACCCATATACGTAAAGGCATATTTTTATATGGAGAGGTTTTAGGGCAATGTTCAGAATCATGTTGCTATTGTCAAGGGGGCAAGCTACGTGGGATAGAACCCTGATTGGTGCATTCTCCTGAAGACCATGCCCACCACAGCTGACAGAACTCCCTTCAGCACTGTCTACCATTTGAACTCATTGTATTTCATGAAGCAAATACCAAACTCCCAGTGCAGCAGCAAAAAACACGACGATAATTGGAGGATGACCAAGTTGTGTCACAGTCCACACGGGGAGACACTTAGCCCTCAGTGGCCACAGTTTACCTACAAAGAGAGAATTCAGCACTGCTGCCTCATTTTTATTGGAAAATAAATAACCATGTCCTCCAGGTCACATAGAAGCAGATCGAGCTTTGATTGTCTCACTACAAATAAAGCTAAAGCTAATGAAAACAACATATATTTTAAGTGCCCAACCTCAAAGGCAGGTTCTCAAAAAGTCTTTAGGCCAGCAGAGCTCCATGTTTGTGGAGTGTTTACCCTGTCCCTTACTTTTGGAAACTCCTCTACCACCTCCAAAGATGTGAAATCTGGAGCATTTTCCATTCCTGATAGGTATTCACAGATTTTCTAACTCTTCTCCTCTAATTGTGTCTTACTTGGGGCAAAGGTAATGTCAAGGCATTGTTCTGGAGGAGAGTGGGAAGAATTTTCTGTAGCATATATTTGCATACACATTGGATTCAGTTTTCTATTTTCCATTCAAAATACTGAATCCCTGACTCTAACCCATACCCGACCAGACTCTGACTACTAATTCTAATATGATGGAGAAAACTAACCCAAACAGAATAGAAATACAAGCAGTTCAGAGTAGGCCTGGTGTATTGTTGGAGTTGCCTTTTGCATGATACAGAGTTGGAGTTATGAATCTAGTCGATTTGTTGTTGAAATAGTTGTCCATGTATTTTTAAGGTTAACAAATATGTGAATTCCTGTCTCCCTTTCTCTGTATTCTTATATGCACATATATATTCCTACCTGGTACCACACGTACATTCTTGTGAGGTGGCTGACTTGGCAGATACAAATTGTTAGAAGAGATCACTCCTACTAAACTTGTTGGAATTGGATATTTAACCTATGGGGGAGCTTGCTAGTTGAACAGCATTATACATAAATCCATGTTCAGTAAAATTAATATTTTTAGATCTCTGGATGATGTATATTTTATAATGAATTTTGATTGACATATATATTGCTACTTTTTTGTCTGTGTGTGTGTTTTGTATATATATATATATATATATATATATATATATATATATATATACTCTCCAGATTTTTCAAAATATGAAATATATGTGTCTTATATACACTGCCTAAATTCATTCATGTTTATGTATGTGGATTTATAATCAACTATTCACAAGATTATTCTGAGAAATATTCATCCACCTGAAATTTGCCTAATGATCTCAAATGTCAATCCTATTTGTGACTACATATTTGTTTCTTCTTAAGATTATATATGTAAACTCAACCCTGTTCAAAATATCTAATCCTATAACTCACTTTATACTTTGCCTGTTTTCATAATGTCTCTATTGATATCTGCTTTCCTACATATTTTCCCCAGTTCATCATTGTGACTGACTCTTCACCTGTGCTGACATTTACATTCACTCTCTAATCGAAACCCTATTGCTAAAGAACTTTTTTTCCAATTCCTATACTCACCCTTCTTCCTAAAAGTACTGACTATCTTCCTAATGCTATAGACTATCCCTTTTTGACTGGATGTTCTCTTCTACATTCAATCATCCAAGTAAATGTGGGGCGAGCTTCAGAGGAGGAGACAACCAACAGACTATCTCATGCAACATCAAAGGGATTTTTGGGTGTCCAGCATGCTGGGGCTCAGAGATCACTTGAATCGAGCAGATAGCCCTGAGAATAGCTTAAGGAGAGCTTATATACTTTCCCTGGAGAGGGCAGGGAGGGAATTTTATTGATGGGTCAGGGCGAGTGGGTGGTTTGCGTGCAACTGGGTGAGGGAGTACATTCTGCAGTTGCGCAGTTGGGGACAGAACATTCTGGGAACAAGATTTGGAAGCATTTCTCAAATTTCAACAGTGTTTTGTTAAGCATACAGAAAAACAAGAAGTGACAAGTACCTATTTTATTAACCTTTAATTCCCCACTTCTTCTTCTGGCTACTTTTAATCATAAAAATGATCATTGGAGGGTGTCACATTCTATGTCTGCTAGTGGGGTATTACCATAAGTTTAACTCGTCCAATTTGAGCCTGGAGAAAAGAAATTACATGGTTGAGCAAACAGGGTTTTATAGTTAGCAATTATATGAGGATTATTATTGGACCTGCCAGGTTGATAAAAACGTAGTTAACCAGGAGGAGTGTGTGAACCAAGACTCAAGCCACCCTTTTTGGGCCTCTCTCTCTTGTTGATGCTCTTCAAGGTGTCTTTTAAATTTACTCATAGATTTTATTACAACTCCAATATGGTCAGCATAAAAACAACATTCTTCCCTCAATGCATCACAAAGGCCCCCTTCTCTAATAAAGAGGAGTTCCAACCCTCAACTGTTCTGTAAAACAACTTCAGAGAGAGAGGTTAAAGATTCATGAAAAGCTCTGATGGGGGTTTCTAATATCTTAGTTTTGCTCTATTGCTGCTTCTAATTGGGTCATTTGTTGTGTCCCATGGACAATGGCAGTGGCTCTTGTGCCCACCCGTGCAGCAACTCCTATTCATAATAGGATGGCTAAAGTGAGCGATACATGTTCCCAGTGGAACCGGTTGTATGCCCCCCCCCATTTGATCTTCAAACGAACCTGCATCATGATAGAGCACTCTGGGAAACATCTGCACCATTTCAAAATTAATCCCATCTGTTGACCATTTCATGAAAACATAAACAATGTTTAAGTATATAGAATTATGCTGTTGTAGGGACAGACAAGGCAAGGCAACTAAGATAGCACTGAAGACAGGGAAACAGTCCTATTTTGATGCAACCGGATTCAGAGGGCATTGCTTCTGTTGTAATAAATTAATCCCCTGAAACTCAAGTTTAGGTAGTTTCAGAATTTTGTACCCAGCATATATGTATGGGGCTCAGAAGTTTACAGTCTGCAGAAGTTCAAAAAAGCAGTATTTGTTTCTGATTTTTCCTCTGTTCTGGGCAAGTTAAATTTTCAAGGACACATGGGAGGGGGAGAGCTTTTTATTCCCTTTCTTATTTTCCCCCTGCCAGCTGTTACAACGGAGCCCATTTGGTAATTTCTTTATCTTAGAAATGTAGCCATTTCTGTGAAGCCCCAGCTGAAGGCCAGAGGCCTTGTTCACATATTTTGTGAAAAACAAGTTAGGGGTTGTCTAGCTTAGAAGTACTGAGTTTTTTAGCAAGTGGCCAAGTAGAACAGGGCAATACAAAAAGAGAAAGTTTATCTACATTGAACTCTTTATAGAAACTCTATGCTGAAGGTTCTAAATACAGCCATGGTGAAGACTTCTGGAGAAGGACATTTAAGACTTTTCTGTGGGCCTGGTACAGAGGGGGAATACGGGGAAGGTGGGGCTGAGAGAAGCTCCGAGGATCTGAGAATGAGGAAAAAGAGAGATGTAAAAGAATAATTGGAAAGGGGTTTGGGAATTTCCTAGCAACAAAACTTCAGCAGTAGAACAGGTAGAGCAGAGCAGAAAACGGGAGTGAGTATCCCAAAATTCTGTGAGGGACTTTAAATTTTAGTAACCTGTTTTCAGTGATGACAAAGCAACTTTAATGGCCATTTATATTACATCTTGGATAAGGGTCTGAGAGCTCTCCTCAGCTCGTTTGAGATTTGGGTTAGCTGGAAAGAGGACCTGGTGGGACCCGGTGAGGGCACTGACAGGAGAAGAGAGGAATGAGTCGGTGGAGGGGTACCTCAGTACTTGCTACCTCACTAGTGGGCAATTGTCTGAGAACTGGTGGAGGATTGGGTTTCTGATCTAGTAATTGGAGGGGAGAAATCAGGTTGCTGAGGTGGGAGTGACAGCAGAGAGTCTGGAGCAGAAGGCTGAGGATAAAATTCTATTGGAGAAGCATAGTTCAGGATGTGAGTGAAGGAGGGAAAAGGCTTCCACATAGGGGAATCTCCTTTCACCCTTTTGAGCACTTGCAGAAGTTAAAAAGGTCACGCAAAATTTGAGGATCTAGAGACCCCTCTGGGGGCCATCCTTTTTCTGTTTTCTACTTGGTAATATGGCCAATGCTGTGTACTGAATATGATGAAGTATTGGGGTTCCATCAGGCAGCCCCTGTATGATCACATCTCCATGAAATACAGAAGAAGTCGGCTTTTCCCCCACACAGCCGTTACTGTTTGTGGCTTTGATAGTTTGCCGGGCAAACATAGTAATCTAGGCTAGCCAACCGCATCTGGCTCGCGTGTCCCTACATCCATAATGTTTGTTTCCATTATCTATGGTACGGAAGGAATTTAATGGTATTTTAGTGGGATTTTCTTCATCAGGGATATCCCAATAAAAAAGACCTATGGCCAGCTGACAAATGTCTGGGTGGAGAGATGGCCACCAGGTCCCTAAGGGGGCTGTATGCAAGATAGATTATACTCTTTTCCAGTAGGATTTGTGATCAGCCATCGCTGCTTAACAGGCTGATGAGGGTTAGGACTACTTGTGGCCAAGGGGAGCGTATATAACCTTATCCACATGGCGAATACACAATTTGAAACTGTTACCAGTCTTTTCCAGTTTCCAGAAAGATTCTGGACAAGGAGCAGGCTTGAGATGAGAGGCATGGATCCAGGAAGTGATTCTGTATACCTTTACCACTGTAGGTGTTATAAGTAGCACCTCGTATGGTCCTTTTCAGCAGGGTTCCAGGGATGACACCTGATGTCATCTTACATACATGAAGTCTCTTATTTGATATGGATGTGGAATCCCCTGGTACATAGTTTGGTAGGCAGTGGCCAGCTATTTTCACAGGTATCACTGAGATCTTTCAAGAGCTTTAAGTCTGTCAACCAAGAGGGTGTGAAATGGATCCTTAGGTCTTACAGTTGGGCTTAGGACCCTTACTGGACGAGGGCCACCATAGAGAATTTCTCAGGGGGTAAGGCTACTCAAAGAAACAGAAGGTTTTTTTCTTGCATGAAGCATTGCATAAGTCAGGAGTATAGTCCAATCTTTTATGCTGGTCTCTAAGCTTAATTTCGTTAAGGTCTCTTTAATTGTTCTATTCATTCTTTCTACTTGTCCTGAACTCTGGGGTCTATAAGCACAATATAACTTCCAATTAATCCCCAGGTTCCTGGATAACCCCTGACTTACCTGGGCCATGAACATCGGTCCATTATCAGATCCTATTACCGGCTTAGCTTCCTCCAATGGTAGAGAGGCTTAGTCAGAAGCAGGGGAATCACTTAGAATGTGTTGTGTGTTAGGGGACGAGGGCAGTGGATAAGGAGGGGAAGAAGAGTCCAGTAGAGTCAAATCTTGTGACTCAGGGAGAACAGAGGGTGGAGGAGGTGGAAGAGGTAAGGGTTTGAGAGATCATGGGGGGAAGGAGTATGAGCAGAGGCATGGGCAAGGAAAGGCTTCACCCATGGAGGAGGAGATTTGCAGAGGTCGGCAAAGTTAAAATATATGGCTGTTGATCAGGATGGCTATGTGGCCCTGGCTGAAAGACAATATCTCTGACTTTTTAAATTAGTGGGAAGTAGAAAGATATTTCTACGGGCCATAAGACTCCAAAATGGGCCATTCTGAGGCACAGAGAGTCTGCCAGGTCTAGCGTTTTACTAAAAAAAGAAAGATACTGAGCCCTTAAGCGGACTTTGGTTCAGTGATCAAGGGTCAGGGACAGAGGCATTGAAGTGCTCTGTCCCATAATGAAAGGTACACAAACAGTAAAAGCAAAGTCACATGACACAGATAAGACAAGACCATGAAGACAGGCAATGGACGTCCAACACTGAGACCAGGAATGAGTAGCCGGCAAAACCCGATAGGATGGCAATACCTAATCTAAAACAAAATATCACTGAGTCGATGAAGCAATTGTTCCTTGATTCTCCGAGTCCTCTGCGGGGTCCCCCAGGGAGGTGCCCTATGTCTCTGTGACACGTCTCTCAGCCACCGTCAGAGAGACCCCAGGCTCTTCATCGCCAGCAATTTTGCCAAGCCCTAACATGACACCTGAAACCAGAAAGAGGCGCCTTACTTGCTCCGAGAGGGGCCCATTGGGGGTCTCTCATCCGCCACTGCCAGAACTCGGTGGAACCTCAATATGTAAAGGTCAGGCGAGTGTCGGAGGAAGAGACTACCAAGAGACTGTCTCATGCAACAGCAAAGGGTTTTTTTGGGGTCCAGCTTGCTGGGGCTCACAGCTAACTTAAATAGATCAGAGAGCTCTGAGAACAGCTTATGCAGAGCTTACATACATTTCTTGGAGAGGGAAGGGAGGGAAGTTTACTGATGTGTAAGGGTGAGTGGGCGGTTCGCGTGACACCGAGTGAGGCAGTACATTCTGCAGTTTGGCAGTTGGGAACAGTACATTCTAGAACAAGATTAGCAAACATTTCTCAAGATTTCAACAGTGTTTTGTTAAGCATACAGAAAAACAGGAAATTACAAGTACCTATTTTATTAACCTTTCACTACCGACTATCCCTTTTTGACTGGATGTTCCTTCTACATTAATTCATGCAAGGTACAAGGACCTATGCCATTGTATATCGATTTATCTGAGACATCTCAGCAGAACATAATTCAATGCTGCGTATCCCAATCAAGGGCCCAATGCCCTTCTGGCCTTCAAATCATACTTAGATTTCTTTTTTCGTACATATATTACACCTATATATTCTTATACACATAGCAAGTTCCCAATACCATTATTCATCCAGCACAATTATTTCTAACCCAAATCAAACATGTTTTTAACCATAATCATACACTGTTCCCTCAATCTAACTTTATAGAAGAGCAGGGAAAGAGTTGATTTTACAATAAAGAAATGTAGGGAAACTTCCACCTGCTGAGAACCTCAAAGGCCCATGCAGAAATGATCCCTGGAGAAGATGTAGGCAGCTATGAAGGACCTGAGAGAGCAAAAGTCATCTTCCATGGCAAACAACCCGGTCAGGATAAAAGGTTGTGTCTGAATCAGATTCTCTTCTTAATGTAGAGAACATGGACCAAAACAGGCCTGTGTGGAGATCTATTCCTGGGTGCCTTTGGTTGATATACCATTCTAACTTGTGAAAGTGTCACAGGAAGTAGGGGCAGCCTCAATCTCATGGGACCCTTGGAAGCAACAGTTAAGACAAAGTGGTTGCCAAGACAGGGACCTCATTCAGTTCAGGAAGGAAATGACCTCACCTCACTTCCTTGGTGATGGAACTTTCTGAACTTTGGATCCAGGAAGCCAGGCACACAGAGCCAGTCCCAGTCCCCATCCCTGTGGTCTCACTTATTTGAATTTACCAAGGACAGTCAGTCTTTCTTGGTACCTTCAGACGTGAGAAGAACAAATGCCAGGAAAGCTCGGAAGCGTTGCTTTTCTTGAGAAAGCAGTTAGTGGCTCACCGTTGGCTCCTGAGAAGTTCACAGAGTTTGCCAAGGAGACCAGATCTGAGACAGGACAGGCTATTTTGGGGGAACATATTATGGCCTACAAGTCAGAGGACACTCCGGATAGTCAAAGACCTACTTGGGGCAAGAAGGTGCCTTTGTGGGTGTGGTTGTGGGTTTGTGGTTTTGTCTCATTTTCTGAGAATAGGTAGGAAAGTCAGTTTGTTTCGTTGGAAGTGGACTGTTTCTAGTAAGTCGTTTAACATGGCGAGTGTTTCTCTGTCTGTGTATCTCACTGTGTCCGTGGTTGTAGACATTAGAAAAGAGAATTCATGAATGGATGTGTCTTGTCTAGTAGAAAGCTTCTCAGCATTCATATTGCCCCATTTATGAATGGACTGTAGCTTGCCTTATTGATGTGCAACACCTGCTATCTTCCTAAGTTCCTGTTTTCTTCCTGAATTCCGGCCAATCTCAAGAATAGGCCTATGGTTTTGTGTCCAAGATATTTACCACCTCAAAGCTCTGTGACATAACAATGTACTGGATAGCTGTAGGGAATGGGGAGCATCTCAGAAAACTCAGATATCAGTGTGACCAGGAAAGTCTCAGTGGAGAAACCCTGCTTTGGGCCTTTTGCTTACCAATTGTTCTGTTGCCCTGAATGTCAGGAAGGTCTTTGCCTCTGGCCACCCCTTTTTGAAGCCTGAAGAAAACAGTTTTCAAATGGAAATGATTGGGCATACCTGTGGCTCTTTTCTTAAGTGCTTTGAAAAGGGATGTGTCTGAATCAGCCCCCTGGCCCTGTGTGTGGCTGTGACTTAGATTCTCAGCACCTGATGGATCTAAAGAAAGTTCCCATGTTTGCATCCAAATGAAAAATGGCCAAAAGAGCAGTCATTGGGATGAAGTCTCTTGACTTCCTCTGTAAGGTTCCTGAACTCCATCAAGTGAAAATAGGGATCCTTTGGGTCAAATGAGTTCTTCAAAACCTGCAGAGGCTAGCCCATAGGTGTTTGGTTTTATCATGACTAAAATTCACATAAAGAATCTAAACCCCACAGTCAGTAGGCCTCAAATTGGAGAATTGGAGCGGTATTAATGGCAGGCCTATTTGATCACTCCTGGTTCACAGGATGGGTGTCCAGGCCACCTTGACTTTAGGCAAATGAGGGTCAAAGGAGCTTATTTTGGACACTGTCTTGGTCTGCGCCCCTCATTTAAACATCCAGCCAAATTATGATGAGTGTCAATATGGAAGAAGATGAGGGCCATATGGGAGTGTTCTTGTTTTAATTGTGGTAATTTGTGTGGTAGTTGGAAGAGATGACTGGGATCACCAGGGCTTGAACTCTGGTGTGATTCCCCTTAAAGAATGAGTTCTGGATCTGACCTCAGAGAAGTATTGCTGTGAATTCTCTTGGGATTTTACTAGGCCACGCGTGAGAATCGCCTTTGGAAACTGAGATCTAAGCCCAGGATGGCTTTCCACGGAGCTCGGGGATTCTGAGCCAGGATATCACATGATTTACTTCTTGAAGACTTGGCAGCCCTAGTTGAGAGTCCAAACACATATGGACCTCACATTGTAGACCACAATGTGTCTGGATTCATGTGACCTTTTTGCCAGTCTTTTGGAAGGCTTTTCTGTGAGTGTTCTCCAGAGCTTTCATTGAAATGAGCTTCCTCACCATTTAATGGTTCCTGAATTAATTGAAACCCACAGTGCCTCTAACTTCATTTTTGAAATATGACTAGATTAATACCATGAAATTTCTGAAATTCCCATGACCAGGTGGCACTGGATAAACTTTGGATTTCCTGTTGCTGATCATGAGTGTACCAAAGAGTGCCTTGATTGACTGGGTTTCGTGAAAATGGTGTAGAACAGAGATGCCAGTAATTTGGAGCCTGCTGAGTAGTGGGCGTAGAGAAGTGGACTGTACGTGTGTAAATAAATATTTTTAGTAGGACCACCTGGATCTTCCATTGGCTTTGAAAGACTTGCGACTGACATGGTGCAGGCAGCAGACCTTTATATGTAAAGGCATCTTGTCATATGGAGAGGTTTCAGGGCAATGTTCAGAATCAGGTTTCTATAGTCAAGGGGAAAGCTATGTAGGATAGAAGCCTGGTTCGTACATTCTCTTCGCGACCCTGACCAACCACACATGACAGAACTCCTCCAGCATTTTTATCCCAGTTGAACTCCTTGTATTTCGTGAAGCAAGTACCAAACTCCCAGTGCAGCAGTAAGAAACACCCTGAAAAGTGGAGGATCACCAAATGGCTTCACAGTCCAAATGGGAGACACTTCAGCCCAGTGGCCTCAGTTTACCTACAAAGAGAGAATTCAGCACCGCTGCCTCATGATCATTGGAAAATAAGAAACCATGTTCTCCAGGTAACATAGATGCAGACCCAGATTTCATGGTGTCACTACAAACGAAGCTAAATCTCCTGACAATTACATATATTTCTTGTTCCCAACCTCAGAGGAAGTTTCTCAAGAAGTCTTTAGGCCAGCACAGCTCCATGTTTCTGGATTGTTTACCCTCTCCCTTACTTTTGGAAACTGTTCTACCACCTCCAGTGTTGTGAACTCCTGAGCATTTTCCATTCCACATAAATTCACAGATTTTCTAACTCCTCTCCTCTAATTGTGTCTTACTTTTAGCGATGGTTATGTCAAGGCATTGTTCTGGATGAGAGAGGGAAGATTTATGTGTATCACATTTTTGCATACACATTAGATTAATTTTCCTTTTTTCCATTTGAAATACTGAATCCCTGACACTAACCCATACCCTACTAGACTCTGACTACTAATCCTAATATCATGGAGAGAAAGAAACCTAACCGAATAGAAATACAGGCCTTTCATAGGAAGCATGGTGTATACTTCTATTTGCCTTCTGCATTATCAAGAGTATGTGTTTTAAATCTAGTCAACTTTTCATTGTAATATTTCTCCATGATTTTTTAAAATTATCACATATATAAATTCCTGTCTCCCTTTCTCTGTATCCTATTCAGCACATGTATTTTTTTATGCATATATATAATATCCTACCTGGTATCACACGGACATTCCTTTGAGCTCCCTGACTTTGGAATATAAAATTGTGAGAACAGATGACTCTCCCTAAATAATGATGGAACTGAAAATTCAACCTATGGGTGAGCTTCCTAGTGAAAAACATTATACATAAATCCATGTTCAGTAAAATGAATATTTTTGGATATGTGGATGAATTATATTTCATGATGAATTTCGATTGGCATATATATTGCTAAATATTAATGTGTGTGTGTGTGTGTATGTGTGCATGTGTGTGTGTGTGTGTGTGTGTGTTTGTGTATTTTTTTTAAATCTGGAAAAAATATATATGTGTATATATATATATTTTTTTTTTCCTCCAGATTTTAAAAAAATATGAAAAATATGTGTCTTATTATACACTCCCTAAATTCATTTATATTCATGTATATGGGTTCAAAATCCAATCTTTACAAGATTATTTTCAGCAATATTTATATTCCTGTAATACATATTTGTTTCCTACTACTGAAAACTAAGTTCAGTAGGTGGTGCATACAAATCCTAATATTTCTACAGTACCTGACCCAGTTTAACATCAATGCAAGTAGATTGCTATGGGACATGATGTGTATTTTGAAGTTCATTTTTATTCAACACTGGTATATTACTATTTTATCTGTTTATGGACATCATAGGATATATTTTTTCATCCACAACTTCACAATATTATAGGCATTTGGTTCACATTCATTTACTTACTACTTAAGAACACATGTATTCCTCCATGTTTCTTTACTGGTCTTTTCACTAGACTTCTTTCTAAACACATTATTTTTGATTCCATAATCATTTTTGAAGCAATACTCACCCTTCACGATAAACCGTAACCCTAATATTACCATTACATATATAACTGGTTGGAATGATTGTATATATATCAATATAAGATTTCCAATATATTTTCAGATGCAAACTCAATCCATTATTTAAAGTTGGAACTAGTTATATACTTTATCACAATATGGTCTATTCATGCAACATCTCAATAATCATCAACACAAGGTACACCTATTTGTATCACCAGTACTAATTTATAAGTTTCCAGAATATTACTCCCCATAATGGTGGAAGAAATACTCATGTCACCTTATCTACATATACAATTTATCACGGTAGTATTCTGGACACAAAATGCAAAGGTCACACATATGATTGTACCAAAGCCTAAATGGAAAGTGACCATGGATTACTAAAAACATCCATGTCCAGGGTGCCTAATGCTCTCAAATGTCAATCCTATTGATTACTACATATTTGTTTCTTCCTAAGATTATATATTCAACCTCAAGCCTGTTGAAAATGTCTAATCCTATCACTCACTTTATACTTTGCCTGATTTTCTAATCTTTCTATTGATATCTGCTTTCCTACATATTTTTCCCACTTCATCATTGTGACTGTCTCTTCACATGTGCTGACATTTACATTCACTCTCTAACTGACACCCTATTGCTAAAGAACTTTTGGTCCAACTCCTAGAGTCACTCTTCTTCCTAAATCTACTGACTATCTTCCTAATCCTACAGACTATCCCTTTTTGACTGGATGTTCTCTTCTACATTCAATCATCCGAGGTACACCGTCCTATGCCATTGTATATCGATTTATCTGAGACCTCGGTGCAGAACATAATTCAAGCTAAGTATACAAATCAAGGGTTCTGTTGCCCTGAATGTCAGGAAGGTCTTTGCCTCAGGCCACCCCTTTGTGAAGCCTGAAGAAAAAAATTTCAAATGGAAATAAATGGACATCACCTGTGGTTCTTTGCTTAATTGCTTTGGAAAGGGATTTGTCTGAATCTGCCTCTTGGCCCTGTGTGAGGCTCTGGCTTAGATTATCAGCACCTAATGGATCTAAAGAAAGATCCCATGTGTGCATTCAAAACCAAAATGGCAAAAAGAGCAGTCATTGTGGATGAAGATTCTTGCCTTTCTCTGTTAGGTTCCTGACCCCCTTCAAGTGAGAATAGGGATCCTCTTTGTCAAATGAATTCTTCAATGCTCTGCAGATATGCTTGGGTTTTCTCATGACTCCAAATCACATAAAAAATCTATACCTGACATTCAGTAAGCCTCAAATTATAGAAACAGAGCGGACTTAATGGCAGGCCTTTTTGATCACTCCTGGTTCACAGGAAGGGTGTCCAGGCCACCCTGACTTTAGGGAAATTAGAGGCAAGGGAGCTTATTCTGGAAACTGTCTTTGGTTGCGACCCTCATGAAAACTTCCATCCAGAACTTTTGATGAGGGTCTTTATGGACGAAGATGAGGGCCATGTGGGAGTTTTTTTGTTCTAATTGTGGTCATTTGTGTGGGGGGGGGAAGAGATGACTTGGTCCACCTGGGCTTGAACTCTGGTGTGATTTCCCTTAGAGCCTGAGTTCTGGAACGTACCTCATAGAAGTATTGAAATGAATTGTGTTGGTTTTTAGGAGGCCACGCATGAATGTCACCCTTTGAAACTGAGATCTAGGCCCAAGGTGGCTTTCCACAGAGCAATGGGAATCTCAGCCAGGAAATCACATGATTTTATTCTGAAAGACTTCGCAGCCATTGTTGGCCCTCGGAAGCAAGAAGGAGTGGCCATACTCATATCGATTAAAATCAACTTAAAACCTAAGTTAATCAAAAGTGATAAAGAAGGACACTATATACTGTTAAAAGGCACCATTAACCAACAAGACATAACAATTATCAATTTGTATGCATCAAACAATGGTGGTGCAAAGTCATAAAACAAACTCTCCTCAACTTCAAGAGTCATATAGGCTATAACACAATAATTACGGGTGACTTCAGCACACAACTCTCGCCATTGGACAGATCCTCTAGAGAAAATCTGAATTAAGAAACTATAGAACTTAATAGCACAATCAATAACCTAGACTTAACCAACATATATAGAATATATCAAACATCATAAAGTGGATACATGTTCTTCTCAGCAGCACATTGGTCCTACTCAAATATAGACCAAATATTATGCTATATGGAAACTCTTAGTAAATATAAAATTATGGAGATAATACCATGCACCATATCTGATCATAATGGAATGAAACTTGAAATTAATGATTGAAGAAGGAAGGAAAAATTCTACATCACATGGAAAATGAACAATATGTTACTGAATGATCAGTGGGTTACAGAAGACATAAAGGAGGAGATAAAAAATTTCTTAGAGACAAATGACAATACAGACAAAACATACCGGATTCTATGGAAAACAATGAAAGCAGTTTTAAGAGTGAAATTCATTTCTTGGAATTCTTTCCTCAAAAAAAAAAAAAAAGAAAAAAACAACAAATAAATGATCTCACACTACATCTCAAAAACCTAGGAAAAAAAAGCAAAACAGCAAATGTAGTAGAAGACAAGAAATAATTAAAATTAGAGGAGAAATCAACAAAATTGAAACAAAAAAATTGAAAAAATAAAAGTTGGTTCTTTGAAAATAAATTAAATCGACAGGGCCTTAGCCATGCTAATGAAGAGAAGTAGAGAGAGAACTCAAATTACTAACATATGGGATAAAAAAGGCAACATCACAACAGACACTACAGAAATTCAGATGATAATTAGAAAGTATTTTGAAACCCCATATTCCAATAAAACAGAAGATAATGAAGATATTGATAAATTTCTTATGTCAAATGATCTGCCAAGTTTGAGTCCGGAAGACTCACACAATTTAAATAGACCAATAACAAAGGAAGAAATAGAAGAAACCTTCAAAAGACTACCAACCAAAAAAAGCCCTGGACCAGATGGTTATACAGCAGAGTTCTACAAAACGTTCAAAGATGAATTAATACCAATACTTTTCAAGCTATTTCAAAAAATAGAAAAAGAAGGAGTTCTTCCAAATTCATTCTATGAGGCCAACATCACCCTGATCCCAAAACCAGACAAAGACACTTCAAAGAAAGAAAACTACAGACCAATATCTCTAATAAACTTGGATGCAAAAATTCTCAATAAAATCCTGGCAAATAAAAAACAAAAGCATATAAAAAAATTGTGCTTCATGATCAAGAGGGATTCATCCCAGGGATGCAAGGCTGGTTCAATATATGGAAATCAATAAATGTAATCCATCACATCAATAGACTTAAAGAGAAGAACCATATGATCATCTCGATAGATGCAAAAAAAGCATTCTACAAAGCACAGCATCCCTTTTTGTTTAAAACTCTATAAAAACTAGGAATAACAGGAACTTACCTCAACATGGTAATAGCTATATATGCTAAACCTCAGGCTAGCATCATCCTAAATGGAGAAAAAACGGAAGGCATTCCCTCTAAAATTTGCAACAAGACATGGATGCCCTCTATCACCACTTCTATTTAATTTAGTTCTTGAAATACTATCCAGAGCAATGATACAGACAAAGGAAATTAAAGGCATAAAAATAGGAAAAGAAGAACTTAAATTATCGCTATTTGTGGATGACATGATAATATAATTAGCAGACCCAAAAGGGTCTACAAAGAAACTGCTAGAGTTAGTAAATGAATTCAGCAAAGTGGCAGGATATAAAATCAACACGCATAAATCAAAGGCATTCCTGTATATCAGCAACAAAACTTCTGAAATGGAAATGAGGAAAACCACTCCATTTACAGTATACTCAAAGAAAATAAAAAACTTGGGAATCAACCTAACCAAAGAGGTGAAAGATTTATACAATGAAAACTACAGAACCCTAAAGAGAGAGATAGAAGAAGATGTTAGAGGATGGAAAAATATGCCCTGTACATGGATAGGCAGAAATAACATCATCAAAATGGCGATATTACCCAAAGTTCTCTACAGGTTTAATGCAATGCTAATCAAAAACCCAATGGCATTTCTTGTAGAAATAGATAAAGTAATCATGAATTTCATATGGAACAACAAAAGACCCAGAATAACGAAAGCAATTCTAAGCAGGACGTGTGAATCCAGAGTTCAAACTGTACTACAAAGCAATAGTAACAAAAACAGTGTGGTACTGGTATCAAAACAGGCAGATGGACCAATGGTACAGAATAGAGGACACAGAGACATATCCACAAAATTACAACTTTCTTATATTTGAAAAGGGGCCTAAAAGCATGCAATGTAATAAGGATAGCATCTTCAACAAATGGTGCAGGGACAATTGGAAATTCATATGCAACAAAATGAAACGGAATCCCTTTCTCTCACAATGCATTAAAGTTAACTCAAAATGGATCAAGGAGCCAGATATAAAATCAGAGACACTGCGTCTGATAGAAGAAAAAGTTGGCTACGATGTACATACTGTGGGGTTGGGCTCCAAATTCCTTAATAGGACACCCATAGCCCAAGAGTTCATAAAAAGAATAAACAAATGGGACTTACTTAATCTAAAAAAGTTTTTTCTCAGCAAGAGAAACAATAAGAGAGTTAAATAGAGAGCCTACATCCTGGGAACAAATTTTTACCCCTTACACTTCAGATAGAGCCCGAATATGTAGAATATACAAAGAACTCAAAACAATTAAACAATGAGATAACAAATAACCCAATCAACAATGGGCCAAGGATCTTAACAGACACTTCACAGAGGAGGACATACAATCAATCAACAAGTACATGAAAAAATGCTCACCATCTGTAGCAGTCAGAGAAATGCAATCAAAACCACCCTAAGATACCATCTCACTCCAGTAAGATTGGCAGCCATTATGAAGTCGAACAACAATAAGTGTTGGTGAGGATGTGGGGTAAAGGGTACACTTGTACACTGCTTGTGGGCCTGCAAATTGGAGAGTCCAATATGGAAAGCAGAATGGAGATTCCTGGGAAAGCTGGGAATGGAACCACCATTTGACCGAGATATCGCCCTTCTCAGACTCTTCCCTGAGGATCTTAATAGAGACCAGTATAAGGATATTGCCACATCGATGATCATAGCTGCACAATTCACAATAACTAGACTGTGGAACCAAACTAGATGCCCTTCAATAGACGAATGGATAATAAAAATGTGGCATCTATACACAATGGAGTATTACACAGCACTGAAAATGACAAAATCATAGAATTTGCAGGGAAATTAATGGCATTAGAATAGATTATGCTAAGCGAAGCTATCCAATCCTTAAAAAACAAATGCCAAATGTTTCCTTTTATATAGAGAGAGCAAATAAGAACAGAACAGGGAGGAAGAACATGAGAAAAATATTAAAACTAAACAGAGATGAGTGGGGGGAGAGAAAGGGAGAGAGAAGGAAAATTATATGGAAATGGTAGGAGACTACTCAATGTTACACAAAATTACATATAAGAGGTTGTGAGGCTAAAGAGGGGAAAACAAGGGAGAGAATTAAACAACAGCAGATGAGGTAGAGAGGGAAGATGGCAGGGGAGGGGGAATAGTAGGGGATAGGAAAGGTAGCAGAATTCAACAATAACTAGTATGCTATTATGTAAAAACGTGAGTGTGTAACTGATGTGATTCTGCGATTTGTATTTGGGGTAAAAATGGGAGTTCATAACCCAATTAAGTCAAATGTATGAAAGATGATATATCTTGAGCTTTATAATGTTTTGAACAACCAAAAAAAAAGAATTGAATTTCCAATATTTGAGTCATATAACAACTTTATTTTTTTTTTTTTAAAGAGAGAGTGAGAGAGGAGAGAGAGAATTTTTTTAATATTTATTTTTTAGTTCTCGGTGGACACAACATCTTTGTTTGTACGTGGTGCTGAGAATCGAACCCAGGCCGCACGCATGCCAGGCAAGCGCGCTACCACTTGAGCCACATCCCCAGCCCCACAACTTTATTTTTTTTAATTAAATTGTCTTTTATTTGTTATCTTACTTGCTGGTGTCTGCCTTTCAGTTTTAAAAAACTATGTGCTTTAGCCATTCATCCATGTAGTATGTAACAGAAAATTTTGAGTGTCTCCATATAACCCGATTGGCAAGGCATCAAGGTTTCCTTCACAAACAAGGTGAAGGCTTTGCCATTAGAAATTTAATATTCTGCAAAACAATTTTTTAACTTTCCAATTAAATTTCCAAAAAAATTTAGAAAAAAAAGAATCTAAACCCCACAGTAAGAAGGCCTCAAAGTGGAGAAGTGGAGCATTTACGGCAGGCCTATTTGATCACTGCTGGTTCACAGGAAGCGTGTCCAATCAACGCTGATGTTAGGCAAATGAGGGGCAAGGGAGCTTATTTTGGGCACTGGTTTGGATGTGCCCCTCATGGAAAACTCCATCCAGAGGTTATGATGTGTGTTTATATGGAAGAAGATGAGGGCCATGTGGGAGTGTTTTGGTTTTAATTGTGGTCATTTGTGTGGTAGTTGAAAGAGATGACTGGGTCCACCTGGGCTTGAACTCTGGTGTGATTCCCCTTAGAGAATGAGATTTGGAACTGACTTCAGAGAAGTATTGCCATGAATGTTGTTGGGATTTCAGGAGGCCACGCATGAGAGTCGCCCTTGGAAACTGAGATCTTGGCCCAGAGAGGCTTTCCAGAGAGCACTGGGAATCTCAGCTAGGATATCACAGGTTTTATTCTGAAAGACCTGGCAGCCATCGTTGAGAGTCAAAACACACATGGACCTCACATTGGAGACCTCAATGGGCCTGGCTTCATGTGACAATTTGGCCACTCTTTGGGAAGCCTTGCCTGTGAGAGATCTCCAGATCCTTCATTAAAATGAGCTTCCTCAACATTTAATGGATCCTGAATGAATTGAAACCCACAGTACCAACAACTTCATCTGTGAAAAATAGTTAGATAAATACCATGAATTTTTAGAAATTCTCATGACCAGGTGGCACTGGAGAACCTTTGGATGTCCTGTTGCTGATCATGAGTATACCAGACAGTGCCTTGATTGACTAGGTATCATGAAAATGGTGTAGAACAGAGATGCCAGTAAGTTGGAGCCTGATGTGTAGTGGGCCTAGAGCAGTGGTGTGCAGGTGTGTGATAAAACATCTGTGGTGGGGCCTGTGGATCTGCCATTGACTTTCAAATGCCTTGACACAGACACGGTGCAGCCAGCAGACCCTTCTATATAAAGGCATCTTGTTATATGGAGATTTTTCACGGCAATGTTTAGAATCAGGTTGCTATGGTCAAGGTACAAGCTATGTGGGATAGAAGCCTAGTTGGTGCATTCTCATGCAGACACTGACCCACAACACGTGACAGAACTCCCTCCAGCACTGTGTCCCACTTGAACTCCTTGTATTTCGTGAAGCAAATACCAAACTCCCAGTGCAGCAGCAAGAAACACAATGAAAAGTCGAGGATGACCAAATGGCTTCACAGTCCACATGGGGTGACACTTAGCCCCCGTGGCCACAATTTAGCTACAAAGAGAGAATTTAGCACTGCTGCCTCATGTTCATTGGAAAATAAGAAACCATGTCCTCCTGGTCACATAGATGCAGACCTAGCTTTGATGGTCTCACTACATCGGAAGTTAAAGCTCCTGAAAACAACATATATTTCAAGTGCCCAAGCTCAGAGGCAATTTCTCAAGAAGTGTTTAGGCCAGCAGATCTCCATGTTTGTGGAGTGTTTACCATGTCACTTACTTTTGGAAACTGCTCTATCAACTCCAAGGTTGTGAACTCCTGAGCATTTTCCATTCTAAATATATATTCACAGATTTTCTAACTCTTCTCCTCTAATTCTGACTTAGTTGGGGCAAAAGGAATGTCAAGTCATTGTTCTGGATGAGAGAGGGAAGATTGTTTAGTAGCACATAATTGCATACACATTGGATTCATTTTCCAATTTTCTGTTTGAAATACTGAATCCCTGACACTAACCCATACACTACTAAACTCTGACTACTAATCCTAATATAATGGAGAAAAATAACCCAAACAGAATAGAAATACAAGCATTTCAGAAGAAGCATGGTGTATAGTTGGAATTACCTTTTGCATGATATAAGGTAGGAGTTATAAATCTAGTCAATTATTTGTTGAAATAATTTTCCATGTGTTTTTAAAGTTAAGAAAAATGTGAATTCCTGTCTCCCTTTCTCTGTAGCCTATTAAGCAAATGTATTTTTATATGCACAAATAGAATCCTACCTGGTTTCACATATACATTCTTGTGAGGTGGCTGACTTGGCAGATAAAAATTGTGAGAAGAGATCACTCCTCCTAAACGCTGTTTTAACTGAAAATTCAACCCATGGGTGAGCTTCCTAGATGAACAACACTATACACATATTCATGTTCAGTAAAATGAATATTTTGGGATATGCGGATGAGTTATTTTTCATGATGAATTTCAATTGGCATATATATTGCTACATTATAATGTGTGTGATTGTGTGTCTATATATACATTTTATATATATATATATATATATATATATATATATATATATATATATTCTCCAGATTTACCAAAATATGAAATACATGTGTCTTCTTATACACCACCTGAAATCATTCATATTCATATATGTGGATTTATAATCAACTTTTAAAAAGTTTATTCTCAGAAATATACATCCACTGAAATAAATATTTGTTTCCTAGTACTGAAAACTAACTTCAGGGAAGGGTGCTTACAAATCCTAATATTTCTACAGTAACTGACCAAGTTTAACATCAATGCAAGTAGATTCCTATTGGATATGATGTGTTCATTAAAGTTCATTTTAATCAAACCTGGTACGTTATTATTTCTTCAGTTTATAGACATCATAAATTATATCCTTTCATTCACAAGTTCACAAATTTATAAACATTTGGTTCACTTTCAATCACTTCCTCCTTCAGAACACTTATATTTCTCCATGTTTCTTGACTGCTCTTTTCACTAGACTTCTTTCTAAAGACATTATTTTCGATTCCATAATCATTTTTGAAGCAAAACACACACTATTTATGATAAACGGTAACCCTAATATAACCATTAGATATATAAGTGGTTGGAATGAATGTATGTATATCAATAAATGATTTCCTCTATTTTTTCAGATATCAATACAATCCATTATTTAAATTTGGAACCAGTCATATAATTTATTCACAGTATGGTCTATTAATGCATCATCTCTATATTCATCAACACAGGGTAAGCCGATTAGTATCCCCAGTACTAATTTATATCTTTTCAAAATATTTCCCCCAGAAATGGTGGAAGAAATACTCATGTAACCTGATCTTCATATACATATTATCACAGTAATATTCTGGACACAAAATGCGAAGGTCACCCTTATGATTGTACCAAAGCCTCAATGGAATGTGAACATGGATTACTAAATATATCCATGTCCTGGTTGCCTAATGCTCTCAAATGTCAATCTTATTGGTGACTACAAATTGGTTTCTTCTTAAGATTATGTATTCAACCTCAACCCTGTTGAAAATGTCTAATCCTATCATGTTATACTTTGCCTGATTTCCTAATGTCTCTATTGATGTCTGCTTTCCTACATATTTTCCCCAGTTCATCATTGTGCCTGACTCTTCACATATGGTGTCATTTATATTCACTCTCTAACCAAAACCCTATTGCTAAAGAACATTTGGTCCAAATCCTAGACTCACTCTTCCTTCTAAACCTACTGACTATCTTCCTAATCCTACACACAATCCCTTTTTGACTGGATGATCTCTTCTACATTTAATCATCTGAGGTACAGGGTCTTATGCCATTGTATATCAATTTAACTGAGACCTCGGTGAAAAACATAACTCAAGCTAAGGATCCCAATCAAGGGTCCAAATCGTTCTGGGCTTCAAATATTACCTAGATTTCTGTTTTCATACTTATGTTCTACCTCTATATTCTTATAAATATCGCTGGTTCCCAATACCATTATTCATCCAGCAGAATGATTTCCAACCCAAATCGAACATGCTATTAATTCTAACCATACAATGTTCTCTCAATCTCACTTTACAGAAGAGCAGGGACAAAGTTGGTATTACAATACAGGAAGTTAGGAGATCTTCCAACTGCTGAGTACCTCAAAATCTATGCAGAAATGATCCGTGGAGAAGATGCAGGCAGCTATGAAGGACCTGAGAGAACAAAAGTCATATTCCATGGCAAAAAACATGGTCAGGATGAAAAGATGTGTCTGAGTCAGCCTCTCTATTCTTAATGTAGGAAAGATGGACCAAACCAGGCCTGTGTGGAGAGCTGTTCCCAGGTGACTATGGTTTCTATACCATTCTTACATGAGAAAGTATCACAGGAAGTAGGGCAGCCTCCATGTCAGGAGACAATAGGAAGAAACTGTTAGGACAAAGTGGTGGCCAAGACAGTGACCTCATTCATTTTCTGAAGGTAGTGACCTCACCTCACTTCCTTGGTGATGGAGCTCTCTGAATTTTGTGATCCAGGAAGCAAGGCTCCCTGAGCCAATCCCAGTCCCAGTCGCAGTGGGCTCATTTCTTTGGATTTTCCAGGAACAGAGTCAGTCTTTCTTGGTACCTACTGATGTAAGGGTTGCCAAATACCAAGAAAGCTCTGAAGAGGGGTCTTTCCTGAGAGGATAGGAATTGGCTCACCACTGCGTCCTTACAACTTCACAGATTTGACCAAGGAGACCAGATCTGAGACAGAAAGGCCATTTCTGGGGAACATTGTATGTCCTACCAGTCAGAGGACATTCCAGATAGTCACAGACCTACTTGGAAGAAGGAGGTGCATTAGTGGGTGTTGGTTTGTGTTTGTGGTTTTTTCACATGATCTGAGAATAGGTAAAAAAGGAGGTTTGTTTGGTTTGGAGTGGACTGTTTCTAGTAAGTCATTTGACAAGGAGACTGTTTCTGTGTCTGTGTATCCCATTGTGTTTTTCTTTGTAGATATTAGAAAAGAAAATAACTCATTGGGTGTGTCCTGTCTAGTAGAAAACTTCCCAGTATGCATCCTTCCCAATTAATGAATGGACTGAGGCTTGCCTTATCCATGGGCAACACCTGCTATCTACCTAAGTTCTCATTTTTTTCCTGAATTCTGGCCACTCTCAAGATTAGTATCATGTATTTTTGTACAAGATACGTACCACCTCCAAGCTCTGTGACATGGCCATGTACTGGATAGCTGAAGAGAATGACGAGCATCTCAGAAAACTCACATATCAGAGTAACCAGGAAAGTCTCCTAGGAGAAACCCTGCTTGGGGGCTTTTGATTACCTATTGTTCTGTTGCTCTGAATGTCAGAAAGGTCTTTGCCTCAGGCCAAACCTTAGTGAAGCCTGAAGAAAAGAGTTTTCAAATGGAAATGAATGGGAATCACCTGTGGCTTTTTACTTTATTGCTTTGGAAAAAGATTTGTCTGAATCAGCCTCTTGGCCCTGTGTGAGCCTGTGGTTTAGATTTTCAGCACCTGATGGGTCTAGAGAAAGATCCCATGTGGGCATTCAAAACCAAAATGGAAAAAAGATCAGTCATTTTGGATGAAGCCTCTCGCCTTCCTCTGTAATATTTCTGACCTCCATCAAGTGAGAATAGGGATCATTTGTGTCAAATGAGTTCTTCAAAGCCCTGCAGAGGCTGGACAATAGGTGCTTGCGTTTTCTCATGACTCCAATTCACACAAAGAATCTATACCCCACAGTCAGTAGGCCTCAAATTTGAGAAGTGGAGCAGTATTAACAGCAGTCCTATATGATCACTTCTGTTTCACAGGAATGTTGTCCAGGCCACCCTGACTTTAGGCAAATGAGGGGCAAGGGAGATTATTTTTGACACTGTCTTGGGCTGTGCCCCTCATGGAAACCTCCAGCTAGAGTTTATGATTAGTGTCTATATAAAAGAAGAAGAGGGCCCTGTGGGAGTGTTTTGGTTTTAATTGTCATCATTTGTGTGGCAATTGGAAGAGATGCCTGGGTCCACCTGGGCTTGAACTCTGTTGTGATTCCCCTTAGAGACTGAGTTGTGGAACTGAACTCAGAGAAGTATTGCCATGAATTGTGTTGGGATTTTTGGAGGCCACGCATGAGATTCGCCATTGGAAACTGAGATCTAGGCCCAGGGTGACTTTCCACAGAGCACTGGGAATCTCAGCCAGGATATCACAAGATTTTATTTTGAAAGATTGTCAGCCATAGTTGAGAGTCAAAACACACATGGAATTCACATTGTAGACCTCAATGGGCCTGGCTTCATGTGACCTTTTGCCCACTCTTTGGGAAGCCTTGCCTGTGAAAGTTCTCCAGAGCTTTCATTAAAATGAGATTCCTCACCTTTTAATGGTTCCTGTATAAATTAAATCCCACAGTGCCTCCAACTTCATTATTGAAAAATATCTAGATAAATACCATGAATTTTTTGAAATTACTATGACCAGGTTGCACTGGAGAACCTCTGAATGTCCTGTTCCTGATCATGATTGTACCAGACAGTGCCTTGATTGACTGGGTTTCATGAAAAAAGTGTAGAACATAGATGCCAGAAAGTTGGAGCCTGCAGACTAGTGGGCCTAGAGCAGAGGAGTGTAGGTGTGTGAAAAAAACATTTGTGGTGGGGCCACGTGGATCTGCCATTGGCTTAGAAAGACTTGTTACTGACATGGTACAGCCAGCAGACCCTTCTATGTAAGGGCATCTTGTTATATGGAGAGGATTCCTGCCAAAGGTCAGAATCAAGTTGCTATTGTCAAGTTGAAAAGCTATGTGGGATTGAAGCCTCACTGGTGCATTTTACTAACCCACCACACGTGAGAGTACATTCTCCAGCACTGTGTCCCAGTAGAACTCCTTGTATTTCGTGAAGCCAATACCAAACTCACAGTGCAGCAGTAAAAAACACCACGAAAGTGGATAATGACCAAATGGTTCTACAGACAACACAGTTAGATACTTAGACCCCAGTGGCTAAAGTTTACCTACAAAGAGAGAATTCAGCACTGCTGCCTCATGTTCACTAGAAAACAAAAAACCATGTCATCCAGGTCACATAGATGGAGACCCAGAATTGATGGTCTCACTACAAAGGAAGCTAAAACTCCTGACAACAATATATATTTTAACTGCCCGACCTCAGAGGCAGTTTCTCAAAAAGTCATTAGGCCAGCAGAGCTCCATGTTTGTGGAGTGTTTACCCTCTCCCTTTTTGTAACCCGTTCTACCTCCTACAAGTTTGTGAATTCCTGAGCATTTTTCTTTCCACATATGTATTCACAGATTTTCTAACTTTTCTCCACTAATTGTGTCTTATTTGGGGCGAAGGTAATGTCAAAGCATTGTTCTGGATGACAGTGGGAAGATTTTTGTGTAGCACATATTTGCATACACATTAGATTCATTTTCATATTTTCCATTTGAAATACTGAATCCCTGACACTAACCCATACCCTACTAGACTCTGACTACTAATCCAAATATGATAGAGAAAAAGAAACTTAACAGAATAGAAATACAGGCCTTTCATAGGAGGCATGGTGTATACTTGGACTTGCCTTCGGCTTTATCAACGGTATGTGTTATAAATATAGTCAAATTTTCATTGTAATACTTCTCCATGAGTTTTTAAAATTAACACATATGTAAATTTCTGTCTCCCTTTCTCTGTAGCCTATTCATCACATGTATTTTTTAATGCATCTTTAGAATTCTACCTGGTATCACATGTACATTCTTGTGAGCTCGCTTATTTTGGAAGATACAAATTGTGAGAAGAGATCACTCCCTCTAAATACTGATGGAACTGGAAATTCAACATATGGGTGAATTTCCTAGATGAACAATATTATGCATAAATAAGTGTTCAGTAAAATGAATATTTTTGGATACGTGGATGATATCTATTTTATTATGATTTTCGAATGGCATATATATTGCTACATTTTAATGTCTGTGTATGTGAGTATCTATCTATCTATCTATCTATCTATCTATCTATCTATCTATATAGATATAGATATCTACTCTTTAGATTTTCCAAAATATGAAATATATGTGTCTTATTATACACTTTCTAAATTTACTCATGTGTGTGTATGTGGATTTATAATCAAATTTTCACAAAATAATTCTTAGAAATATTCATCCACCTTAAATACATATTTATCTCCTAGTACTGAAAACTAAATTCAGTGAATGGTGCATACAAATCGTAATATTTCCACAGTGACTGACCCAGTTTCACATCAATGCAAGTAGACACCTATGGGACCATGATGTGTATTTTGAAGTTCATTTTTATTCAACACTGATACATTACTATTTCTGCAGTTTATGGACATAATAGGATATATTCTTTCATCCACAATTTCACAAATTTATAGGCATTTAGTTCACTTTCAATCACTTCCTACTTCAGAACACATGTATTCCTCCATGTTTCTTGACTGTTCTTTTCATGAGATTCTTTCCAAACACATTATTTTCGATTTCCATAATCATTTTTGAAGCAAAACTCAGACACTCTTCATGATAAACCATAATGCTAATATTACCATTAGATGTATAACTGGTTAGAATGAACTTATGTATATCAATATAAGATTTCCTATATATTTTCAGATATCAATTCAATCCATTATTTAAAGTTTGAACCAGTTATATTATTTATTCACAGTATGGTCTATTAAGGCATCATCTCTATATTCATAGACCGATGGTATACCTATTTGTATCCCAAATACTAATTTATAAGTCTTTAAAATATTGCTTTAAGAATATTGGAAGAAATACTCTAGTCACCTGATATACATATACATTTCATCACAGTAATATTCCTGACACAAAATGCAACGGACACACTTATGATTGTACCAAAGCCTATATTGAAAGTGAGCATGTATTACTAACAACATCCATGTCCTGATTAACTAATGATCTCAAATATCATTCCTATTGGTGAGTACATATTTGTTTCTTCCTAAGATTAAATATTGAAACTGAACCCTGTTAAAAATGTCTCATCCTATCACTCACTTTGTACTTTGCCTGATTTCCTAATGTCTCTATTGATATCTGATTTCCTACACATTTTCCCCAGTTCATCACTGTGACTGACTCTTGAAATATGCTGACATTTACATTCACTCTCTAACAAAACCCCTATATCTAAAGAACTTTTGGTCCAACTCCTAGACTCACTGAAATGGGTTCTTCAAAGCCCTGCAGAGGGTAGCCCATAGGTGCTTGGGTTTTCTCATGACCCCAATTCACATAAAGAATCTATGCCCCACAGAGAGTAGGCCTCAAATTGGAGAAGTAGAGCAGTATTAATGGCAGGCCTATTTGATCACACCTGATTCACAGGAAGGGTTTCCAGGCCACCCTGAATTTAGGCAAATAAGGGGCAAATGAGCTTATTTTGGACACTGTCTTAGGCTGCGCCCCTCATGGAAACCTCCAGCAAGAGGTTATGATGAGAGTTTATATTGAAGAAGATGAGGGCCATGTGGGAGTGTTTTGATTTAATTGTGGTCATTTGTGTGGTAGTTGGAAGAGATGACTGGGTCCACATGGGCTTGAACTCTGGAGTGATTCCCCTTAGAGACTGAGTTCTGGAAATGAACTCAGAGAAGTATTGACATGAATTGTGTTGGGATTTTAGGAGGCCACACATGAGAGTTGCCCTTGGAGACTGAGATCTAGGCCCAGGATAGCTTTCCAAAGAGCACTGGGAATCTCAGCCAGGATATCACATGAGTTTATTCAGAAAGACGTGGCAGCCATTGTTGAGAGTCAAAACACACATGGACCTCAATTGTAGACCTCAGTGGGCCTGTCTTAATGTGACCTTTTGGCCACTCTTTGGGAAGCCTTGCCTCTGAGAGTTCTCCTGAGCTGTAATTGAAATAATCTTCCTCACCATTTCATGGTTCCTGAATAAATTGAAAGCCACAGTGCCTCCAACTTCATCCTTGAAAATTGGCTATATAAATACCATGAATTTTTTAAATTCCCATGAACAGGTGGCACTGGAGAACCTTTGGATATCTGTTGCTGATCACGAGTGTACCAGACATTGCATTGATTGACTGGGTTTCATGAAAATTGTGAGAACAGAGATGCCAGAAAGTTGGAGCCTGCTGACAAGTGGGCCCAGAGCAGTGGTGGGCAGGTGTATGATAAAACATCTGTCGTGGGGACACGTGGTTCTGCCATTGGTTTCTGAATGACTTGTGACTGACATGGTGCAGCCAGCATAACCTTACAAGTAAAGGGACCTTGTTATATGGAGAGGTTTCAGGGCAATGTTCAGAATCAGGTTGCTATGGACATGGGTGCAAGCTTTTTGGGATAGAAGCCTGGTTGGTGCATTCTCCTGCAGACCCTCATCCACTACACGTGAGAGTACTCCCTCTAGCACTGTGTCCCAGTATTTCTCCTTGTATTACGTGAAGCCAATACCAAACTCCCAGTGCAGCAGTAAGAAACACCACGAAAAGTGGAGTATGACCAAATGGCTTCACAGATCACATGGTTAGACACTTAGACCCCAGTGTCCTCAGTTTACTAACAAAGGGAAAATTCAGAACTTCTGCCTCATGTTCAATAGCATATAAGGAACCATGTCATCCAGGTCACATAGATGCCGACCCAGGTTTGCTGGTCTCAATACAAAGAAAGCTAAAGCTCCTGACAACAACAAATTTTTCAAGGGCCCAAACTCAGAGGCAGTTTCTCAACAACTCATTAGGCCACCAGAGTTCCATGTTTGTGGAGTGTTTACCCTGTACCTTACTTTTGGAAATTCCACTACCACCTCCAAGGTTGTGAACTCCTGAGCATTTTCTTTTCCAGATATATATTCACAGACTTTCAAACTCTTCTCCACTAATTGTGTATTACTTGTGGCGAAGGAAATATCAAGGCATTGTTTTGGAGGACAGTGGGAAGATTTTTGTCTAGCAAATATTTGCATACACATTAGATTCATTTTCCTATTTTCCATTAGAAATACTGAATCCCTGTCACTAACCCATACCCTACTAGACTCTGACTACTAATCTTAATATGATGTAGAAAAAGAAACCTAACAGAATAGAAATACAGGCCACTCATAGGAGGCATGGTGTATACTAGGACTTGCCTTCTGCTTTATCAAGGGAATGTGTTATAAATCTAGTCAACTTTTCATTGTAATACTTCTCCATGAGTTTTTAAAGTTAACACATATGTACATTTCTGTCTCCCTTTCTCTGTACCCTATTCATCTCATGAAATTTATTATGCATATTTAGTATCCTACCTGGTATCACACGTACATTCTTGTGAGCTTGCTGTTTTAGGAAGATACAAATTGTGAGAAGAGATCACTCCCCCTAAATACTGATGGAACTGAAAATTCAACATATTGGTGAATTTCCTAGATGAACAGCATTATACATAAATCCATGCTCAGTAAAAAGAATAGTTTTGGATATGAGGATGATATATATTTCATGATGAATTTTGATTGGCATACATATTACTACATTTTAATGTCTGTGTTTGTATCTTTATATATATATATATATATATATATATTTTTTTTTTTTTTCCTCCAGATTCTTCAAAATATGAAATATATGTGTCTTATTTTACACTCACTAATTTAACTCATGTTCCTATATGTGGATTTATAATCAAATTTTCACAAAATTATTCTCAGAAATATTCATCCACATGAAATACATATTTGTTTCCCAGTACTGAAAACTAACTTCGGTGAAAGGTGCTTACAAATCCTAATATTTGTACAGTAACTGACCCAGTTTAACATCAATGCAAGTAAAATCCTATGGGACATGATGTGTATTTTGAAGTTCATTTTTATTCAACACTGGTAAATTACTATTTCTTCAGTTTATGGACATTATAAGATAATACTTTTCATCCACAAGTTAACAAATCTGTACGCATTTGGTTCACTTGCAATTACTTCCTGCTTCAGAATATATGTATTCCTCCATGTTTCTTGACTGTACTTTTCATGAGATTATTTCCAAACACATTATTTTCGATTTCCATAATCATTTTTGAAGCAAAACTCCCACACTCTTCATGATAAACCATAATGCTAAAATTACCATTAGATGTATAACTGGTTAGAATGAACTTATGTATATCAATATAAGATATCCTATATATTTTCAGATATCAATTCAATCCATTATTTAAAGTTTGATCAAGTTATATTATTTATTTACAGTATGGTCTATTAAGGCATCATCTTTATAATCATAGGCACAGGGTACACGTACTTGTGTTCCCAATACTAATTTATAAGTCTTAAAATGTTGCTTTCAGAAATGTTTGAAGAAAAACTGTAGTCACCTGATATACATTTACATTTCATCACAGTAATATTCCTGACAAAAAATGCAACGGACACCCTTATGATTGTACCAAAGCCTAAATTTAATGTGAGCATGTATTACTAACAACATCCATGTCCTGATTAACTAATGATCTCAAATATCATTCCTATTGGTGACTACATATTTGTTTCTTCCTAAGATTATATATTCAAACTCAACCCTGTTAAAAACGTCTTATCCTATTACTCACTTTGTACTTTCCCTGATTTCCTAATGTCTCTATTGATATCTGCTTTCCTACACATTTTCCCCAGTTCATCACTGTGACTGACTCTTCACATATGCTGACATTTGCATTCACTCTCTAACCAAAACCCTATATCTAAATAACTTTTGGAACTATCCCTTTTTGTCTGGAGGATCTCTTCCTCATTCAGTCATCCAAGGTACAAGGTCCTATGCCATTGTATAACGATTTATTTGAGACAACTTTGCGGAAATAATTCAAAGCTAAGTATCCCAATCAAGGGCCCAGTGTTCATCTGGGTTTCAAATCTTTCCTAGATTTCTGTATTCATACTTATATTACACCTATATATGCTTGTAAATATCGGAGGTCCCCAATACCATTATTCATCTCGAAGAATGATTCCTAACCCAAATTGAACATGTTATTAACCCTAACCATGCACTGTTCCCTCAATTTAACTTTACAAAGACCAGGGACAGAGTTGGTGTTATAATACAGGTAGGTAGGGGATCTTCCACCTGTTGAGAACCTCAAGTTCCATGCAGAAATAAACCCTGAAGAAGATGTAGGCAGCTATGAAGGACCTGAGAGAGCAACAGTAATCTTCCTTGGTAAAATACCTGGTCAGGATGAAGCGATGTGTCTGAATAAGCCTCTCTTTTCTTAAAGTAGAGAAGATGGACCAAACCAGGTCTGTGTGGAGAGCTGTTAACATGTGCCTATGGTTGATATACCATTCTATCTTGTGAATGTGACACAGGAAGTAGGGGAAGCCTCTCTCTCGTGGGACCCTTGGAAGGAAATGTTAGGATAAAGTGGTTACCAAGGTAGTGACCTCATTCAGTTCCTGAAGGAAGTGACCTACCTCACTTCCTTGGTGATGGAACTCTCTGAACTTGGGATCCAGGAAGCCAGGCACTCAGAGCCAGTCCCAGTCCCAGTCCCAGTGGGTTCACTTGTTTGGATTTACCAAGGACAGAGTCAGTCTTTTTGGTACATACTGATGTGTGGATGGCTAAATGCCAGGAAAGCTCTGAAGAGGGGCCTTTCCTGAGAAAGCAGGTAGTGACTCACTGATTGATGCTGAAAACTTTACAGAGTTGGTAAAGGAGACCTGATCTGAGACAGGACAGTCCATTTCGAGGGAGCAGAGTAAGGCCCATCAGTCTGAGGACACTCTGGATAGTCACAGACCTACTTGGGGGAAGGAGGTGCCTTTGTGGGTGTGGGTGTGAATTTGTGTTTTTTTATCATGTTCTGAGAATAGGTAGGAAAGGCAGTATGTTTGGTTTGGAGTGGACTGTTTTTAGTAAGTCATTTGACTTGGCGAGTGTTTCTATGTTTGTGTATCCCACTTTTTCCGTGGTTTTAGATATTAGAAAAGTGAATGCATCATTGGATGTGTCCTGTCTAGTAGAAAGCATCTCAGCACACATCCTTCCCAATTTATGAATGGACTGTGGCTTGCCTTATATGGACAACACCTACTTCTTTCCTTAGTTCCTGTTTTCTTTCTGAATTCTGGCCACTCTCCAGAATAGGCTCATGTTTTTTTGTCCAAGATATGGACCTCCGTCGAGTTCTGTGACATGGCCATGTACTGGATAGATGAAGGGAATTGGGAGCATCTCTGAAAACTCGGATATCAGTGTGACCAGTAAAGTCTCAGTAGAGAAACCCTGCTTTGTGCCTTTTGCTTACCTACTGTTCTGTTGACCTGAATGTCAGGAAGGTCTTTTCCTCAGGCCACCAGTTTGTGAAGCCTGAAGAAAAGTGCTTTCAATTGGAAATGAATGAGCATCACCTGTGGCTCTTTGCTTAATTGCTTTGGAAAGGGATGTGTCTGAATCATCCTTTCGGCTCTGAGAGAGGCTGTGGCTTTGATTTTCAGCACCTGATGGATCTAAAGAAAGATCCCATGTGTGCATCCAAAACCAAAATGGCAAAAAGATCAGTCATTGTGGATGAAATCTCTTGCTTCCTCTGTTAGGTTCCTGACCTCCATCAAGTAAGTATAGGGATCCTTTGAGACAAATGAGTTCTTCAAAGCCCTGCAGCAGTGCTTGGGTTCTCACATGACTCCAAATCACATAAAGAATCTATACCTCACAGTCAGTAGGCTTCAAAATGAAGAAACAGAGCAGTATTACTGGCAGGCCTATTTGATCAATCCTGGTTTACAGGAAGGGTGTCCAGGAAACCCTGACTTTAGGAAAATGAGGGGCAAGGGAACTTATTTTGGACACTGTCTTGGGCTGCGCCCCTTATGGAAACCTCCAGCCAGAGGTTATGATGAATGTCTACATGGAAGAATATGAGGGCCATGTGGGAGTATTTTGGTTTTAATTGAACATATTGTTAACCCTAACCATACACTGTTCCCTCAATCTAAGTATTCAGAAAAGCAGGGACAGATTTGGTCTTACAATACAGGAATGCAGGGGATCTTCCACCTGCTGAAAACTTCAAAGTTCCATGCAGAAATGATCCCTGGAGAAGATGTAGGCAGCTATGAAGGACCTGAGAGAGCAAAAGGCATCTTCCATGGCAAACAGCCTGGTCAGGATGAAGGGTTGGGTCTGAATCAGATTCTCTCTTCTTAATGTAGAGGAGAGGCCTGTGTGGAGAGCTGTTCCCAGGTGACTATTGTTTCTTTACCATTCTAACTTGTGAAAGTGTCACAGGAAGTAGGGACATCCTCCATGTTATGAGACCTTAGGAAGCAAATGTTAGGACAAATTTGTTGCCAAGGCAGTGACCTCATTCAGTTACTAAAGGAAGTGACCTCACCTCACATCCTTGTTGATGGAACTCTCCAAATTTGGGTTCCAGGAAGCTAGGCACCCAGGCCCAGTCCCAGCACCAGTTCCAGTGTTCTCACTTGTTTGGATTTTCCAAGGACAGAGTCAGTCTTTTGTGGTACCTACTTATGTGAGAATGGCCAAATTCCAGAAAAATTCTGAAGAGGGGCCCTTCTGGAGAAAACAGGTAGAGGCTCACTGCTGGCTCCTGACAACTTCACAGAGTTGACCAAGGAGTCCAGATCTGAGACAGGACAGACCATTTCTGGGAAACATAGTATGGCCCTCCAGTCAGAGGACACTCTGGATAGTTCCAGACCCACTTGGGGGAAGGAGGTGCCTTTGTGGTTGTGGGTGTGGGTTTGTGGTTTTTTCTTTTGTTCTGAGAAGAGTTAGGAAAGGGGGTGTGTTTGGTTTGGAGTGGACTGTTTCTAGTTAGTCCTTTGACAAGGCGAGTGTTTTTAGGTCTGTGTATCCCACTGTTTTCGTGGTTGTAGACATTAGAAAAGATAATGCCTCAATGGGTGTATCCTCTCAAGGAGAAAACTTCCCAGCATTCATCCAGCACAATTTATGAATGGAGTGTGGCTTGCCTTATCAATGGGCAACACCAACTATCTTCCTACGTTCCTGTTTTCTTCCTGAATTCTGGCCACTCTCCAGAATAGGCTCATGATTTTGTGTCAAATATATGTACCACTTCCAAGCTCTGTGACATGGCCATGTACTGGTAGCTGAAGGGAATGGCAAGCATCTCAGAAAACTCAGATATCAGTGTAGCCAGTAAAGTCTCAGTGGAGAAACCCTGCTTTGGGCCTTTTGATTACCTATTGTTATGTTGCCCTGAATATCAGGAAAGTCTTTGTCTCAGGCCACCCCTTTGTGAAGCCTGAAGAAAACAGTTTTCACATGGAAATGAATAGGCATTACCTTTGAGTTTACAATAAAACCTTCACAGATTTTGCTCTCATTAAGTTAAAAATACTTTTAGATTGTATCTCAGTGTAAAAAGTAACATGGAACTGTACATATCTTATTGATAACAAGTCCAATTATAGAACACAAATGATATACATAAATCTCCAACATGTTTTTCTTTTAAGCCTAGAATTACCATACAACCTTAGAACACCAGCTTGATACAATGGTCTTTGCAAGCTTCTACCTTACAGACTTGTATACCTGGATGATATGAACACATTAACACCACAATTACATTGATGTTTTTGTATTAAACAAGTTTAGATTTTAAAGAAATAACATGGCACAATTTTATAAAAACAGTACTTGTTTTACCAGCTGTTTAATTTTTTAAGATTACTTGCTCAAAACTTACACATATAACCAAGTTACACACACCTTTTTTTATTATTTACTTAAACCCTTTTAATTACTTAATCATATAGACTCTCTTATCCAGAAACACGTTTTTCCTCTATTATATCTATATCTAGAACCTTTTAGTTTCTCTTTTCCATCTACTAACCTCTTTCTGTTCACATTTCAATACAATGCTTTTCAATTTCTGAATTTAAGCAGATTATTTTATAGACATCTACATTTTATTAGGGCCTTTTTGAAAACCTAGAAAACTTATAGGCCTAATTTTAAAGACATCTTTATTTTTATCTGTTTACCCAATTTGAATTAAAACATATGAATCACGTGAATCAAAGACATTTGGATACATTTTTAAATTTTTCATGAGCGCTCCTCATCTGTCAATTGTCATATCCCTGCATGATATATGGACATACACACATACAGACATACCAACATACAACACGTAACACAAATGTAACACATAACACAATAGTAAAGGCCTTGTAGCTTTTTTCAGGTGAAATCTCCATTGCAATGCTGAAAACTCCAGAGTCGATCAAAAATAGAACTGATCAGAAAACATTAACCCATCAGCAGAATCAAGATCATGAGCTCAAAAAAAAAATGACAGAATCTAAGAAAAGCAAGAGTCCTAAAAATGATGACTGGCCAGTAATTAGTAAATACCATATTATATACTTTTTTGGTTAGGTCTAGTTTGAGTTCAGGTAAAAAGACACATTTACTCTTTTTATCTGTCTCCTGCTGAGTGCTGCAGGCTTCTTTTATTTGCATATCAAAGTAAGTCCTGGCTGAGGTCTGGAAAACTGGAAAGACTGGAATTCTGAGAAGAAACCTCACGCCTAAGGCATTTATCTATAAGTCATAATTTCCAGGTTTGGATGTTGAAAATTTTGATGCAAGTTTAAAATGTAATTCTCAAAATTTTATTTCTTTAGATTTTTCTACACTAGAAAAACTTGCTCACACAAAACTGAAAATAGGATCATTTTTTGATAATATTAATGCCACCATCAGAAGAAGTTTCTATAGGATCATTAAGCCCCTTTCTTTCTTATGAAGTTTCTAATAGTATTAAGTTAAATTAAATTGGCTGAAAAATTTTTAAAAAGAACCACATGCTACCATGTGTATCCAAAATTAAGCTTTAAAAATTTCCAAGACTGTTGCTAATTAATGTCATTTCAATAAGCCAGACCAACGTTTTAATTTAGTACCATTTTTTAAAATCTTCACACTGATGGGAATAGATACCATATCATAATTTATTATCTCTTCCCAAGTTAATGCACTGATATATCTAGTGAAATTTTTTCAGGCTGTCTAGTTCAAAATTAAAACTCTTTATTTTTTTTTTTACCCTAAGTATTTAAGTTTCCTAGCATGAACTACCTGAAATCAAACTAAACAATTGTTTAAACCCAACTTTTAACTGTAAGATAGTGCAATGCTTTAGAAACCCATTTAGATACCAGATGGTTAAAATAAAAAAATCATTTCTAGATACACATTCACCCTAGATCATCCCCAAGAAACAATCTATAATATCAACATATTAATGCATTCATTGTCCCTTTTGTTAAGTAAACAGAGGTGGAGAAATCCTTAAAGTGCACATAAGGAATAAGGGAGTTCCCCACAGCAAAATGGATCTGTCAGCTGCTGGGAGTCCCTTAGCCTCACCATTTACTTACAGGATTAGTTCCTCTGGTTTGCTTTGACCCCAGGCACCAGGCATATTCAATGTCTCCCAACTTTGCAGTAGTCAGCTCCCAAAAATTTCATTCTCTGCTTCAGTTGTTTTGAGTGCTAGGCTTCCCCAAGAGGGCAGAGTGGGGTTTATTTAAAGTCCCCTCTGGGGTGTCAAAATTTATGACTGAAGGCTTGGTTCCCATCCCAAAGCCAATTAATGCCAATTTAATAATGAGGACAGGGTTTTGAGAAAAGTTTAAGCGAGATATCAAAGTTCTTAGACCCCAGACATTTCCCTCTGCAGTGGGCATGCTCAATCCAACTACGAGAAGAAAAGAAATCACTGCTTCCGTAATCTTGCTTAACAAAGGGGAGTAAAGTTTATCAAAGTTCTTTAAAGCACAGCTAAGAGAGGTGAAAAGGTGAGAACAGAAAACCTGGCGGTTCTATTGACTTTTGGTCCCTCACAGGAGAAGCATTAGTTTAAAATTTAGCTAAAGTAACTTCCACATATGTAATGCAGGTTGGAACTCGGGAGTCTGCATCGGACCAAACAATGCCATCACATTTAACAGAAACACAGATAAAATGACACACAAAGACCATCATGCAGCTCCCGTTTGTTCACAACCCCAAGATCTACAATCTTGTGACTCAGGGAGAATGGAGGGAAGAGGGGGAGGAGTAGAAGGTTTGAGTGATAGGATCCTGGGTGAAGGGGTCGGATTGGAGGCAGGGACCAGGAATGGCTTCAAGGACAGAGGCATGAAATGGCTTTGTCCCATAATGAGAGTTTCTCAAACAGAGACAAGGACAATACAAACGTGACACAAACATGTACACACAGTTAATTTAACACGAGTTCAGAAGTAAAGATTAGAACCTAGTAACTGGCAAAACCTGATGGGTTAGACCACAAAGACAGACAGTGAATTCAACCTGAGAGAAAAAAGTAGTCAGCAAGATATGATGGGTTGCCAGCAGAGTCACCTAATGTGGGCTCACTCGTCCCTCCTCACCTAATGAGAGCACATCCGTCACTCCCCGAGTCCTCCAAGGCATCCCTTGCAAGGACATGGCCTGTGGCTTTAGGACACGTTTGTCCACCACTGACAGGGGGAACTTACGTTCTCCGCTGGAAGTCACTCTGCCAACCCAAACCAAAAACGGAAAAATGGAACCTGAACAAAAAGCTCTGAGTGATCACAAGGAAAAATGAAAAGAAGCGCCTTACTTACCTCCAGAGGGGTCTGTTGGGGTGTCCTTGTCCTATGCCTGAATTTAGGCAAATGAGTGGCAAGGGAGCTTATTTGGGACACTGTCTTGGGCTGTGCCCCTCATGGAAACCTCCAGCCAGATGTTATGATGAGTGCCTTTATAGAAGAAGAGGAGGGCCATGTGAGAGTGTTTTGGTATTAATTGTGGTCATTTGTGTGACGGTTGGAAGAGATGACTGGGTCCACCTGGGCTTGAATTCTTGTGTGATTCCCCTTAGAGACTGACTTCTGGAACTGAACTCAAAGAAGTATTGCCATGAATTGTGGTGATATTTTAAGAGGTCAAGCATGAGAGTCGCCCTTGGAAACTAAGATCAAGGCCGAGGGTGGCTTTCCACAGAGCACTGGGAATTTCAGCAAAGATATCCCATGATTTTATTCTTAAAGACTTGGTAGCCATAGTTGAGAGTCAAAACACACATGGACCTCACATTGTAGACCTCAATGGGCCTGGCTATATCTAACCTTTTGGCCACTCTTTGGGAAGCCTTGCCTATGAGAGTTCTCCAGAGTTTCATTGAAATGAGCTTCCTCAACATTTAATGGTTCTTGAAACCCACAGTGCATACAAACACAATAGAAATACAAGCAGTTCAGAAGAGGCATGGTGTATAGTTGGACTTGCCTTTTGCATTATGTAGGGTAGGTGTTATAAATCTAGTTAATTTTTAATTGAAATAGTTCTCCTTGTGTTTTTAAAGTTAATAAATATGTGAATTCCTGTATCCTTTTCTCTGTAGCCTATTCATCACGTGTATTTTTATATAAACATATTGAATCCTACCTGGTATCACATATACATTCTTGTGAGGTGGCTGACATGGAAGATACAAATTATGACAAGAGATCACTCCTCCTAAACGCTATTGGATCATAAAATTCAGCCTAAGGGTAACCTTTCTAGTTGAACAACATTATTCATAAATCCATGTTCAGTAAAATTAATATTTTTGGATCTGTGGACGATATATATTTCATCATGAATTTCAATTGGCATATATATTGCCACTTTATAATGTCTCTGTGTGTTTTGCTCTTTGCTTAATTGCTTTGGAAAGAGATGTGTCTGAATCAGCCTCTTGGCCCTGTGTGAGGCTGTGGCTTAGATTCTCAGCACCTGATGGATCTAAAGAAAGATCCCATGGGTGCATCCAAAACCAAAATGGCCAAAAGAGCAGTTATTGTGGATGAAGACTCTCACCTTCCTCTCTAATGGCCCTGACATCCATCAAGTGAAAATAGGGATCCTTTGGGTCAAATGAGTTCTTTAAAGCCCTGCAAAGTTTAGCCCATAGGTGCTTGGGTTTTCACATGAATCCAATTTACATAAAGAATCTAAACCCCACAGTCATTTGGCCTCAAATTGAAGAAGATAAGGGGCATGTGGGAGCATTTTGTTTTGAATTGTGGTAATTTGTTTGGCGCTTGGAACAGATGACTGGGTCCACCTGGGCTTGAACTCTGGTATGATTCTCCTTAGAGACTGAATTCTGGAAGTGACATAAGAGAAGTATTGTCATGAATTGTGTTTGGATTTTACTAGGCCATGCAACCTAGATCTCAGGTATTAATTGTGGTGCAGGGAGATCTAGGTGCAGGGTGGCTTTGCCCAGAGCACTGGGAATCTCAGCCTGGATATCACATGATTTTATTCTGAAATTCTTTAAAGCCACAGTTGAGAATCAAAACACACATGGACCTCACATTGTAGACCTCAATTGGCCTGACTTCATGTGACCTGTTGGCCACTGTTTGGGAAGACTTGCCTGTGAGTGTTCTCAAGATCTTTCATTGAAATGAGCTTCTTCAACATTTAATGGTTCCTGAATGAATTGAAACCCACAGAGCCTCCAACTTTATCCTCAAAAAATGGCTTGATAAATACCATGAAACTTTTGAAATTCCCATCACCAGGTGGCACTGGAAAACTTTTGGATGTCCTGTTGCTGATCATGAGTGTATCAGACAGTGCCTTGACTGAGTGGGTTTCATGAAAATTGTGTAGAACAGTGATGCCAGTAAGTTGGAGCCTGTTCATTAGTGGGCCAAGAGCAGTAGAGTGTAGGTGTGTGAAAAAACATGTGTGGTGCGGCCACGTGGATCTGCCATTGGCTTAGAAATGGTTTGTGACTGACAAGTGCAGCTAGCAGACCTTTGGATGTAAAGGCATCTTGTTGAATGGAGAGGTTTCAGGGCAATGTTCAGAATCATATTGCTATTGTCAAGGGGGCAACTATGTGTGATAGAAGCCTGCTTGGTACATTCTCCTGCCGATCCTGACCACAACACGTGACAGAACTCCCTGCAGCACTGTATCGCAGTTAAACTCCTTTATTTCGTAAAGTAAATACCAAACTTTCAGTGCAGCATCAAATAACATGACGAAATGTGAAGGATGATCAAATGGCTTCACAGTTCACACGGGGAGACACTTAGCCCCCAGTAGCCCCAGTTTGCCTACAAAGAGAGAATTCAGCACTGCTGCCTCGTGTTTATAGGAAAATAAAAAACCATGTTCTTCAGGTCACATAGATGCAGACTCAGCTTTGATGGTCTCACTACAAAGGAAGCTAAAGCTCCTGACAACAACATATATTTCAAGTGCCCAACCTCAGAGGCATTTTCTCAAGAAGTCTTAAGGCCGACACAGCTCCATGTTTGTGGTATTTACCCTGTCCCTTACTTTTGGAAACTCCTCTACCACCTTCAAGGTTGTGAACTCCTGAGCATTTTCCATTACAGATATTTATTATGAACTCAAACAACAACAAGTGCTGGTGAGGATGTGGAGAAAAGGGTAAACTTGTACATTGCTGGTGGGACTGCAAATTGGTGCAGCCAAATTGGAAAGCAGTATGGAGATTTCTTGTAGAGGTGGGAATGGAACCACCATTTGACCCAGGTATTCCCCTTCTCAGTCTATTCCCTAAAGACCTAAAAAAAATGCTACAGGGACACTGCTACATTGATGTTCATAGGAGCACAATTTACAATAGCAAGACTGTGGAACCAACCTAGATGCACTTCCATAGATGAATGGATAAAAAATGAGGCATTTATACACAATGGAGTATTACTCTGCATTAAAAAATGACAAAATTTTTACAGAGAAATGGATGGCATTAGAGCAGATTATGCTAAGTGAAGCTAGCCAATCCCTAAAACCAAATGCCAAATGTCTTTTTGATATAAAGAGAGTAACTAAGAACAGAGTAGGGACGAATAGAATGAGAAGAAAATTAACATTAAACAGGGATGAGAGGAGGAAGGGAAAGGGAGAGAGAAGGGAAATTGCATGGAAATAAAAGGAGACCCTCAGGTTTATACAAAATTACATACAAGAGGAGGTGAGGGACAGGAAAAAATTATACAAGGGGGAGAAATGAATTACAGTAAAGAGGTAGAGAGAGAAGAGGAGAGGGGAGGTAAGGGGAGGGGGATAGTAGAGGTTAGGAAAGGCAGCAGAATACGACAGACACTAGTAAGGCAATATGTAAATCAATGGATGTGTAACTGATGTGATTCTGCAATCTGTTTATGGGGTAAAAATGGGAGTTCATAACCCACTTGAATCACAGTGTGGAATATGATATATCAAGAACTATGTAATGTTTTGAACAAGCATAAATAAAAATTAAAAAGAAGAAAACTAACTTTGGTGAATGGTGCAAAGAAATCCTAATATTTCTACAGTAACTGACACAGTTTAACATCAATGCGAGAAGATTCCTGTGGGACATGATGTGTATTTTGATGTTCATTTTTATTCAGCACTGGTACATTACTATTTCTTCAGTTTATTAACATCATATTATAATATTTCATCCACAAGTAAGCAAATTTATCGTCATTTTTTTCAATTTCAATCACTTCCTGCTTCAGAACTCATGAATTCCTCGGTGTTCCTTGACTGGCATTTTCATGAGACTTCTTTCCAAACACATTATTTTCGATTTCCATAATCACATTTGAAGCAAAACTCACACAAACTTCATGATACATCGTACCCTAATATTAACATTAGGTGTATAACTGGTTGTCATGAATGATTGCATATCAATATAAGATTTCTTATATATTTTCAGATATCAATTCAATCCATTATTTAAAGTGGAACAAGTTGTATTATTTATTGAAATTAAGGTCTATTCATGCATTATCTGTATATTCATAAAAACAGGGTACACCTCTTTTTACCCCCAATGCTAATTTATACGTTTTCAAAATACTGCTCCTAGAAATGGTGGAAGAAAAAATCATGTCATCTGATCTACATATACATTTTATCACAGTAATATTCTGGAAACAAAATGCAAAGGTCCCACTTAGGATTCTACCAAAGCCTAAATGTAAAGTGAACATGGATTACTAACAATATCCATGTCCATGTTGCCTAATGCTCTCAAATGTCAATCCTATTGGTGACCTACATATTTGTTTCTTCCTAAGATTAGATATTCAATCTCAACCCTGTTGAAAATGTCTTATTCTATCACTCACTTTATACTTTGCCTGATTTCCTAATGTCTCTATTGATATCTGCTTTTCTACAAATTTTCCCCAGTTCATCATTGTGTCTGATTTCTTCATATGTGCTGACATTTATATTCACTCACTGCCCGAAAAAAATTGCTAAAGAACTTTTGTTACATATCCTATACTAACTCTACTTGCTAAACATAACGACTATCTTCTTTTTTTTTTTAAATTTTTTTTATTGGTTGTTCAAAAATTACAAAGCTCATGGCATATCATCTTCCATACATTTGATTCAAATGGGTTATCAGCTCCCATTTTTACCCCAAATACAAGTTGCAGAATCACATCGGTTACACATCCACATTTTTACATAATACCATATTAATGACTGCGACTATCTTCTTAATCCTACCGACAATCCCTTTTGACTGGATGTTCTCTTCAGCATTCAATCATCCAAGGTTCAAGTTCCTCTGCCATTGTATATCGATTTATTTGAGACATGTGTGCAGATAGTAATTCAAAGCTAAATATCCCAATCAATGGCCCAATGTCCTTCTGGGATTCAAATCTTCCTTTAATTTCTGTTTTCATACGTATATTTAACCTCAATATTCTTATAAATATCACAGGTTCCCAATACCATTATTAATCCAGCAGAATGATTCCTAACCCAAATCGAACATGAAATTAACCCTAACCATACACTGTTCACTCAATCTAACTTTACAGAAGAGCAGAGACAGATTGTTCTTACAATACAGGAATGTAGGGGATGCTCTACCTGTTAAGAACCTCAAAGGTCCATGCAGAAATGATCCCTGGAGAAGATGTAGGCAGCAATGAAGGACCTGAGAGACAAAAAGTCATTTTCCATGGCAAACAACCTGGTCAGGATGAAGGGTTTTGTCTGAATCAGCCTCTATCTTCTTACTGTAGAGAAGATGGACCAAACCAGGCTTGTGTGGAGAGCTGTTCTCGGGTGCCTAAGGTTGATATACCATTCTAAGTTGTGAAAGTGAAAAAGGAAGTAGGGGCAGCCTCCATCTCATGGGACCCTTGGAAGCAACTGTTAGGACAAAGTGGTTGCCAAGGCAGTGACCTCATTCAGTTCTTAAAGGAAGTGACCTACCTCACTTCCTTGTTGATGGAACTTTCTGAACTTGGGACCAAGGAAACCAAGCACCAGAGCCAGTCCCAGTCCCAGTCCAAGTGGTCTCATTTGTTTGGAATCACCAAGGACAGAGTCAGTCTTCTTGGTACTGACTGATGTGAGGATGGCCAAATGCCAGGAAAGATATGAACAGGGGCCTTTCCTGACTAAGCAGGTAGTGGCTCACTGCTGGCTCCTGACTGCTTTACAGAGTTGTACAAGGAGACCAGATCTGAGACAGGACAGACCATTACCGGGGAACATAGTATGGCAAACCTGTCAGAGGGCACTCCGGATAATCACAGCCCTACTTGGGGGAAGGAGGTGTCTTTTTGAGTGTGTGTGTGTGTGGTTTTGTCTCTGTTCTGAGAATAGGTAGGAAAGGAGGTTTCTTTGGTTTGCAGTGAACTGTTTCTAGTAAGTCGTTTTACAAGGTGAGTGTTTCTATGTCTGTGTATCCCACTGTGTCCGTGGTTGTATACATTAGAAAAGAGAATGCATCAATGCATGTGTCCCCTCTAGTAGAAAGCTTCCCAGCATTCATCCTGCCCAATTAATGAATGGAGTGTGGTTTCCATATCGATAGGCAACACCTACTACCTTATTAAGTCCCTGTTTTCTTTCTGAATTCTGACAACTCTTCAGAATAGGCTCTTGGGTTTGTGTCCAAGATATGTACCACCTCCAATCTCTGTCACATGGCCATGTACTGGATATCTGAAGGGAATGGCCAGCATCTCAGAAAACTCAGATATCAGTGTGACCAGGAAAGTCTCAGTGGAGAAACCCTGCTTTGGGCCTTTTGCTAACCTATTGTTCTGTTGCCTTGAATCTCAGGATGTCTTTGCCTCTGGCCACCCCTTTGGGAAGCCTGAGGAAAACATTTTTCAAATGGAAATGAAGGGCATCACCTGTGTCTCTTTGCTTAATTGCTTTGGAAAAAGATGTGTCTGAATCATCCTCTTGGCCCTGTGTGAGGCTGTGGCTTAGATTCTCAGCACCTGATGGATCAAAAGAAAGATCACATGTGTGCATCCAAAACCAAAATGGCAAATATTCACTCATTGTGAATGAATTCTTTTATTTTCCTCTGTTAGGATCCTGACTTCCATCAAGTGAGAATAGGAATCCTTTGGGCCAAATGAGTTCTTCAAATCTCTGCAGAGGGGCTTGGATTTTCTCATGACTCAAATTCACATAAAGAATCTAAACCACAGAGTCAGAAGGCCTCAAGTTGAAAAAGCCAAGCAGTATTAATGGCAGGCCTATTTGATCATTCCTGGTTTACAGGAAGTGTGTCCAGGCCACCTTGATGTTAGACAAATGAGGGGAACAGGACCTTAATTTGGACACTGACTTGGGCTGTGGACCTCATTGAAAACTCCAGCCAGACGTTATAAGGAGTGTCTATATGGAAAAAGATGAGGACCATGTGGGAGTGTTTTGGTTTTAATTGTGGTCATTTGTGTGGCGGTTGGAAGAGATGACTGTTCCACTGGGCTTGAACTCTGGTGTGATTCCCCTTAGAGACTGAGTTCTTTAACTGACCTCAGAGAAGTATTGCCATGAATTGTGTTGGGATTTTAGGAGGCCACACATGAGAGTCGCCCTTGGGACCTGAGATCTAGGCCCAGGTTGGATTTCCACAGAACATTGGGAATTTCAGCCCGGACATAACATACAATTTTTCTTAAAGACTTGGCAGCCATATTTGAGTTTAAAACACACATGGACCTCATATTGTAGATCTCAATGGGCCTGGCTTCATGTGACATTTTGGCCACCCTTAGGGAAACCTTGCCTGTGAGAGTGCTCCAGAGCTTTCATTGAAATTAGCTTCTTCACCATTTAATGGTTCCTGAATTAATTGAATCCCTCAGAGCCTCAAACTTCATCCGTGAAAAATGGCTAGAAAATTACCATGAAATTTTTGATATTTTCATGATCAGCTGGCACTGGAAATACTTTGGATGTCCTGTTTCTGATCCTGAGTATACCAGACACTGCCTTGATTGACTTTGTTTCATGAAAATGGTGTAGAACAGATATGCCAGTAAGTTGGAGCCTGGTGAGTAGTGGGCCTAGAGCAGTGGTATCTAATTGTGTGATAAAATATCTGTGTTGCGGCCATGTGGATCAGCCATTGGCTTCCAAATGGCTTGTGACTGACATGGTGCAGCCAGCAGACCCATATATGTAAAGGCATCTTGTTATATGGAGAGGATTCACTGCAATGTTCAGAATCATGTTGCTATTCTCAAGGGGGCAATCTACATGGGATAGAACCTTGGTTGGTGCATTCTCCTGAAGACCCTGACTCACCACACCTTAAAGAACTCCCTCCACCACTCTGTCCCATTTTAACTCCTTGTATTTTTTGAAGCAAATACCAAACTCCCAGTGCAGCAGTGAGAAACACCACGAAAAGTGGAGGATGACCAATTGGCTTCACAGTCCACACTGAAAGACACTTAGACCCCAGTGTCCATAGTTTACCTACAAAGAGAGAATTCAGCACTGCTGCCTCATGTTCATTGGATAATAAGAAACCATGTCCTCCAAGTAACATAGATGCAGACCCAGCTTTCATGGTTTCTCTACAAAGGAACTAAATCTCCTCAGAACATCAAATACTTCAAGTGCCCACTCTTAGAGGCAGTTTCTCAAAAAGTATTTAGGCCAGCAGAGCTACATGTTTGTGGAAGGTTTACCCTGTCCCTTACTTTTAGAATCTTCTCTACCACCTCCAAAGTTGTAAACTCCAGAGCATTTTCCATTCCAGATATATATTCACAGATTTTCTAACTCTTATCCTCTAATTGTGTCTTACTTGAGGAGAATGTAATGTCAAGGCATTGTTCTGGATGAAAGTGGGAAGATTTTTGTGTAGCACATATTTGCATACACATTGGATTCAATTTCCTATTTTCCATTAGAAATGCTGAATCCCTGAAACTAACATATACCCTATTAGACTCTGACTACTAATCCTAATATGATGGAGAAAAATAACACAAACATAATAGAAATACAAGCAGTTTAGATGAGGTATGTTTTATAGTTGGAGTTGCCTTTTGCATGGTATAGTGTAGCAGTTATAAATCTAGTCAATTATTTGTTGAAATAGTTCTCCATGCGTTTTTAAAGTTAACAAATAAGTGAATTCCTGTCCCCCTTTCTCTGTAGCCTATTCAGCACACGTATTTTTATATGCACATATAGAATGCTACCTGGTACCACACGTACATTCTTGTGAGGTGGCTGACTTGGCAGATACAAATTTGAAGAAGAGATCACTCCTCCTAAATGCTGCTTGAACTGGTAATTCAAATGTGAGTGAGCTTCCTAGTTGAACAACATTATACATAAATCCATGTTCAGTAAAATGAATATATTTGGATCTGTGGATGATATACATTTCATGGTGAATTTCGTTTGGCATATATATTGCAATTTTTAATGTCTGTCTCTGTGTGTGTATATAAATATATATATATAGATACACTCTCAGGAGTATTCAAAATATGAAATATGTGTCTTATTACACACTTCCTAAATTCATTCATATTAATGTTGTGGATTTATAATCAACTTTTCACAAGATTATTCTCAGAAATATTCATCCACCTGAAATACGTATTTGTTTCTTAGTACTGTTTCCACCCCAGATATGCATTCACGGATTTTCAAACTCTTCTACCCTAATTGTGTCTTACTTGAGGTGAAGGTAATGTAAAGGCATTGTTCTGGATGAGAGTGGGAAGATAATTGTGTAGCATATATTTTTATACACATTTGATTCATTTTCCTATATACCATTGAAAATACTGAATCCCTGACAATAACCCATACCCTACTATACTCTGTCTACTAATCCAAATGATGGAGAAAAACAACCCAAACAGAATAGAAATACAAGCAGTTCAGAGGAGGCGTGGGGTATAGTTGGACTTGCCTTTTTCATGATAAATGGTAGGTGTTATAAATCTAGTCAATTTTTAATTGAAATAGTTCTCCATGTGTTGTTAAAGTTAACAAATATGTAAATGCCTGTCTGCCTTTCTCTGTAGCCTATTCAGCACATGTATTTTTATATGCTTTATAGAATCCTACCTGGTATCACACGTTCATTTTTGTGAGGTGACAGACTTGGCAGATACAAGTTGTGAGAAGAGATCACTCCTCTAAACGCTGTTGGAACTGAAAATTCAAACTATGGGTGAGCTTCCTAGTAGAACAACATTATACATAAATCCTTGTTCAGTAAAATAAATATTTTTGCATCTGTGGATGCTATATATTTTATGATGAACTTCGATTGGCGTATATATTCCTACATTTTAATGTCTGTGTGTCTGTTTTGTGTGTGTGTGTGTGTGGATATATATATATATATATATATATATATATATATATATATATATATATATACACACATATATATGTATATACACATATATATAATTATGAATATATATATATATATATATATATATATATATATATATATACTGTCCTGATTTTTAAAAAATGAAATGTATGTATCTTATATAGACTCCCTAAATTCATTCATGTTCAAAAATGTGGATTTATAATAAACTTTTCACAAAATTATTCTCAGAAATATTCATCCTCCTGAAATACACATTTGTTTCATAGTTCTGAAAACTAACTTCAGTAAATGGTGCTTACAAATCCTAATATTTGTACAGTAACTAACCCAGATTAACATCAATCAAGTAGATTCGTATGGGACATGATGTGTATTTTGACGTTTATTTTCATTCAACACTGGTACATTACTATTTCTTCAATTTTTACAAATCATAGGATATATGTATTTCATCCACAAGTTCACAAATTTATACGCATTTGTTTCACAATCACTTCCTGCTTCATAAAACATGTATTCCTCCAGGTTTCTTGACTGGTCTTTTCATGAGACTTCTTTCCAAACACATTATTTTAGATTTCCATAATCACTTTTGAAGCAAAACTCACACACCCTTAATGATAAACCATAACCTTAATGTGGCCATTAGATATATAACTGGTTGGAATGAATGTTTGTATGTCAATATAAGATTTCTTGTATTTTTTCAAATAAAATTTCAATCCATTATTTAAAGTCGGAACCAGTTATATTATTTATTCACAGTATGGTCTATTCATGCATTATCTCTATATGCACAGACAAAGGGTACACCTCTTTTTACCCCCATTACTAATTTATACGTCTTGAATATGTTGCTGCCAGAAATGGTGGAAAAATAGTCATGTCACCTGATCTACATATACGTTTTATCACAGTAATATTCTGGACAAAAAAAGCAAAGGTCACACTTAAGATTGTAGCAAAGACTAAATGAAAAGTGAGCATGGATTACTAAACATCCATGTCCAGGTTGCCTAATGCTGTCAAATGTCAATCCTATTGGTCACTACACATTTGTTTCTTTCTTAGATTATATATTCAAACTCAACCCTGATGAAAATATCTAATCCTATCACTCACTTTATACTTTGCCTGATTTCGTAATGTCTCTATTGATATCAGCTTTCCTAACTATTTTCCCCAGTTCATCATTGTGACTGTCTCTTCACTTGTGCTGACATTAACATTCACTGTCTACCAGAAACCCTATTGCTAAACAACATTTGGTCCAAATCCTATACTCACTCTTCTTTCTAAACCTACCGAGAATCTTCCGAATCCTACCGACTATCCCTTTTGACTGGAAGTTCTCTTCTACATTTAATCATTCATGGTACAAGGACCTAAGCCATTGTATATCGATTTACCTGACACATCAGTGCAGAACATAATTCAAACCTACGTATCCCAATCAAGGGCCCAATGCCCTTTTGGGCTTCAAATCTTAGCTAGATTTCTGTTTTCATACTTATAATTCACCTATATATTCTTGTAAATATCGCAGTTTCCCAATACCATTATTCATCCCGCAAAAAGTTTCCTAATCCAAATCGAACCTGTTAGTTAACCTAACCATACACTGTTCAGTCAATTTAACTTTACAGAAGAGCAGGGATAGAGTTGTTCTTACAATACAGGAATATAGGGGATCTTCCACATGCTGAGAAACTCAAAGGTCCATGCAGAAATGATTCCTGGAGAAGTTGTAAGCAGCTATGGAGGACCTAAGAGAGCAAAAGTCATCCTCCATGGCAAACAACCTGGTCAGGATGAAGGGTTGTGTCTGAAACAGCTTCTCTCTTCTTAATGTAGAGAAGATGGACCAAACCAGGCCTGTGTGGAGAGCTTTTCCCAGGTGCCAATGGTTGATATACCATTGTAACTTGTGAAAGTGTCCCAGGAGGTAGGGGCAGCCACCATCTCATGGGACCCTTGAAAGCAATTGTTAGGACAAAGTGGTTGCCAGGGCAGTAACCTCATTCAGTTCCTGAATGAGGTGACCTACCTCTCTTCCTTGATGACGGATCTCTCTGAACTTGGGATCCAGGAAGCCAGGCACCCAGAGTCAGTCCCAGTTTCTTACCCAGTGGGCTCAGTTGTTTGGAATAACCAAGGACAGAGTAAGTCTTCCTTGGTACCTACTGATGTGAGGATTGCCAAATGCCAAGAGAGCTCTAAAAAGGGGAATTTCCTGAGAAAGCAGGTAGTGGCTCACCACTGGCTCCTGAAAACTTCACAGTGTTGGCCAAGGTGACCAGATCTGAGAAGGACAGGCCATTTCAAGGAAACATAGTATGGCCCATCAGTCAGAGTACATTCCAATTAGTCACAGACCTACTTGAATAAAGGAGGTGTCGTTGTGGGTGTGATTGTGATTTTGTGGTTATGTCTCACGTTCTGAGAATAGGGAAGAAAGGAGGTTTGTTTGCTTTAGAGTGGACTGTTTATAGTAAGTCATTTGACAAGGTGATTGTTTGTATGCCTGTGTATCCCACTGTGTCCGTGGTTATAGACATTATAAAAGATAATGCATCAATGGATGTGTCCTGTCTAGTAGAAAGCTTGCCAACATTCATCCTGCCCAATTTATGAGTGGACTGCAGGTTGCTTTAGGGACGGGCAACACCTACTATCTTCCGAAGTTCCTGTTTTCTTCCTGAATTCTGGCCACTCTCCAGAGTAGGCTCATGGTTTTGTGTCCAAGATATGTACCACCTCCAAGCTCTGTGACATTGCCATATACTGGATAGCTGAAGGGAATAGCAAGCATCTCAGAAAACTCAGATATCAGTGTGACAAAGAAATTCTCAGTAGAGAAACCCTGCTTTGGGTCTTTTGCTTACCTATTTTTCTGTTGCTCTGAGAGTCAGGAAGGTCTCTGCCTCAGGCCACCAGTTTGTGAAGCCTGAAGAAAACTGTTTTCAAATGGAAATGAATGGGCATCACCTGTGTATCTTTGCTTAATTGCTTTGGAAAGGGATGTGTCTGAATCAGCCACTTGGCCCTGTGTGAGGCAGTGGCTTAGATTCTCAGCACCTGATGGAACTAAAGAAAGATCCTATGTGTGCTTCCAAAACCAAAATGGCAAAAATATCAGTAATTGTGTATGAAGTATCTTGCCTTACTCTGATAGGTTTCTGATCTCCATCAAATGAGACTAGGGATCCTTTGGGTCAAATGAGTTCTTCAAAGCCCTGCAGAGGGTAGCTCATATGAACTTGGGTTTTTTCATTACTTTAAATCACATTAAGAATCTATACCTGACAGTCAGTAGGCCTCAAATTGGAGAAGCAGAGCAGTATTAAGGCCAGGCTTATTTTATCACTCCTGGTTCACAGGAATGGTGTCCAGGCGCAGCTGACTTTAAGCAAATAAGGGATAAGGGAGCTTGTTTTGGATACTGTCTTGTGCTGCGCCCCTCATGGAAACCTCCAGCCAGAGGTTATAATGAGTGTCTATATGGAAGAAGGTGAGGACCATGTGGGAGTGTTTTGGTTTTAATTGTGTTCATTTGTGTAGTGGTTGGAAGAAATGACTGGATCCACCAGGGCTAGAACTTTGGTATGATTCACCTTAGAGACTGAGTTCTGGAACTGACCTCAGAGAAGTATTGTCATGAATTGTGTTGCGATTTTAGAAGGCCACGCGTGAGAGTCGCCATTGGAAACTGAAATCTAGGCCAAGGGTGGCTTTCGACTGATCACTTGGAATCTCAGCCAGGATATCACATGATTTTATTCTGAAAGACTTGACAGGCATAGTTGAGAGTCAAAACACACATGGACCTCACATTGTAGACCTCAATGGGCTGGGCTTCATGTGACTATTTGGCTACTCTTTGGGAAGCCTTGCCTTTGAGAGTTCTCCAGAGCATTCATTGAAATGAGGTTCCTCAACATTAAATGGTTCCTGAATGAATTGAAACCCACAGTTTCTCCAACTTCATCCTTGAAAAGTGGCTAGATAAATACCCTGAAATTTTTGAAACTCCCATGACCAGGTGGCACTGGAGAACCTTTGGATCTCCTGTTGCTGATCATGAGTGTACCAGACAGTGGCTTGATTGACTGGGTTTCATGATAATGGTGAAGAACAGAGATGCCAGTAAGTTGAGAATGCTGAGTAGTGGGCCCAGAGCAGTGGTGTGCAGGTGTGTGATAAAATATCTGAGGTGGGGCCGTGTGGATTTCCAATTGACTTCCAAATGCCTTTTGGCTGCCATGGTGCATCCATCAGAACCTTACATGTAAAGGCATCTTATTATATGGAGAGGTTTCAAGGCAATGTTCAGAATCAGGTTGGTATGGTCAAGGAAAAAGCTGTGTGAAATAGAAGCCTGGTTGGTGCATTCTCCTGCAGTTCCTGACCCACCACACGTGAAAGAACTCCCTCCAGCACTGTGTCCCAGTTGAACTCCTTGTATTTCGTGAAGCAAATACCAAACTCCCAGTGCAGCACCAAGAAACACCACAAAAATGGAGGATGATCAAATGGCTTCACAGTCCACACGGGGAGACACTTAGCCCCCAGTGGCCACAGTTTACCTACCAAGAGAGAATTCAGCACTGCTGCCTCATGTTAATTGGAAAATAAGAAACCATGCTCTCCATTCACATAGATGCAGACCCAGCTTTGATGGTCTCAATAAAAAAGAAGCTAAACCTTCTGACAACAAAATATATTTAAAGTACCCAACCTCAGAGGCAGTTTCTCAAGAAGTCTTTAGGCCGGCAGAGCTCTATGTTTGTGGAGTGTTTACCTCTTAGACCAGGATGTAAGAAAAGAACACTGACTCCAGTTAAAATCAAATTAAAGTAAGCTTATTATTTCCACTGGCTCGGCTGCCTCTCCCTCCAAAGATTGCCAGAGCAAGAGAGCAACCCCACCTTTACTACAGCCCAGGTTTGCAGCCCAGAAAGTTACACAAAAATGGGGTAACAGATAACAGAACTCTGACAAGCATCACACTAATGGGAGTTTACATTTTTTTTTTTGCTAGCCCCAACATCAAAATTTATGAGGACCATTAGAGCCTCAGAGAGGGTCATTGTCTGGCCACAGAAGGCCAATATTTATGAGGTGTGACAAAGTTTCTGAGAGGGCTGCTATCTGGTCAGAGAGCCATGCACGGGTGAGTTCAAGGCACGGGCAGTCATTCCAAGCAGGTTCAGAATTTGCAGTAATTTACAGTAAAGCCAAAATGATTTTTTCATGGCTTTGTTGCAAGATGGCTCCCAATTTTAATAAAAGATAAGGTTGGGTCTATCATTCCCCCCTTTTCTTATGTGTCCCTTTGTAATCCTTGATAGGTTAGTGGAAAAGCACTGAGGAAATTTTAATCCCTCAGTTAACAGTCTCCAAATTTTTAGAACTCACCGAAAACCAGTCTCCCTGATATTACCTGACTTAATTAATTACTTATATTGATAGTCTATTTATTTTGGGCTCCATTGGTGTAAGTGGAGAGTCGTCTCTTATTTTGCCTTCTTCTCAGCTGAGAGAGGGTGACATGAGTGTGCATGGCGTGAGAGACATGAGTTGCCTTTTTGAAGTCAGTTGAGGAATATGAGTTGCCTTTTAGAAGTCAGTTCTTTTTGAAGTCTTGTTGAGGAAGAACAGGTTGTAAAGTCATCTGGGGATGGGTTCTTCTATGAGAGAAACAAAAAACATGAGTATTGAATAAATGTTGCAGTAGCTGGATCATGTCACTGTATGAAGTACCCTCACCAGTCTTTAATATCCCCAATTATCAGGACTGTCAACTTAATATTTAACTTTTAGTGTTACAGTTGTCCCTCCCCATAATATACAGTTTAATAATTTAATGTCATCTGATTTTGCAAAATCCTTTCACTAGTATGACCTCTGTGTCTAATAGAGAAACATTTAATTCTGTTACTCAGGGCTGGATAATCGTACTAGCAAACACCAAGCCTACCTGTGTAGGTTAGGAATATCTGTAGGCCTTAAACTAAAAACTTCTGCCTCTGGCAGCTCCTCTTGATAGTCTTTGTAGCCAACAGTTTTACTTATTTTGGGAGGCTAACATAAAGTGTATACCTTAAAATATTATTATTATTATTATTATTATTATTATTATTATTATTATTATTTAAAATGCCCAGGAATGGCTGTATTTTGGTTTTAACTGTCTTTGCTAAGTGTTTAAGATGAAGCAGTCAAATGACTTTTGTTTCTATCTATTGTTAGCAGTCAGCTGAGCTTTTATGGGAGTCATTCCTTGGGAAACTTGAGAGAAGCTTCTCAGTTCTGCTAGTGCAATTTGAGCTAGGTGGGTTCAGGTCTTGCTTGACCATGTGGCTTCCCTCAGAAGCATCAGGGATGTCTCCCTTTCCTGATGACTCTCCTCTTTGTAGCAAATGCACTGATTGGCTTTCTGTTCTCCAGTGGTCTCATTAATCTCCCTGATCGGGAGGTTATGTGGCCCAGAGTTGCAAAGCTCATAGAGAAGTCCCCTGTTCCCTGGATTCAGACTGACTCAAAGGGCAAGAGTCAAATATTGTTTTTTTTTTTTGGCCCTTTTCATTTAACTTTAATTTTCAATCCTAATCTGAAACAACCAGCAAATAAATATTAACAGCCATATATTAAGAGTACTGCACTTTAATGTCTATAAGTTTATAATTATTTATATTTTATTAATTGGGATCTTATTATTCTGTCTGTCTTGTAGTTGATGACTTATTTTCTTAAATTAACCCATGTTGTGTTCTTAAAGCAACACTTCTGTAAAACACCAACAGGGAATCTTTAGATCACTTATAAAGAAATTAAAAAATAAAATTTTTTAACAAGAGTAAAAATACATAGTTCATGTAATAGCTACCCTGAATTTTTTGGTGAGTTATATATTATATCACCTTTTTGAGATCCTAGTAATCTTGACAGAAAAAAAAATTTGAACATAACTTTAAATGAAATAAAATCTGACCTACTGCTTTCGTAGTCATTCTCACATGTAGTAAGATGGGACACAGAGTCTTATCTCAGGTAAGCAGGGCTCCTTATAAATCTTAAATGCTTTAGTTCTCAAGCTGATCTTTTTTTAAAATATCATTTTACAAAGTTTACATGAATTGTTTGAGGTCACATGAACATTAGCTCACACCATATGATATCACATTTAAAACATGAATTAAAGTACGGCTGAAAGATTTTAACCTTTACATAGATTAGGGTCTCATTAACTTAAAAATACATTTAAATTGTTCCACAATGTAAAAAGTAACATAAAACTTTACATATATTATTGATAACAGGTAAATAAATCCCCAATATATATTTTATTTACCATACAACTTCAGAACACCTGCTTGATATAATGCTCTTTTAAAGTTTCTACCTTATAGAGTTGTATAACTGGAAAATATGAGCACATTAATAGCATCACAATTGCATTGAAGTTTGTACATTAACCAAGTTTAGCTTTTAAAGAAATGGCAGTACAGTGCTCTAAAATAACAGTTATTATTTAAACATTTGTTTAATTTTTATGGTTGCTTGCTCTAGAAAATTTAAATCTTAATAAACTTAATGTTATGGGTAAACTTATGTTTAAGAAATTTTTGTCTCTTTTACACATGACTGATTTTTACAATCTTATACAGACTTTAGTACAAACTTATACAGACCTTAGTATATCAATCAGATATCAAACAAAAGTACTCATGAATGAGTAATCCCATATCAAATTTGCTTTACTTATTTATCAAAATATTAGACAAATTTTTTGTACACTGTAAACCATTTTTTTGATTGAAAGAAAAGTCCTGGAACAAAGGCATATTAGACCTTTTGTAGACATTAATAGTTTATTAGATTTTTGAACACCTAGAAAAACTTGTAAGCTTAAATTTAAAGACATTAATATTTATCTGTTTACCCAATTTAAATTGAAACATTTAAATCACGTGAATTAAAGATCTTTGGATCAGTTTTTAAAATTGTTTTTATGAGTTCTTTTTAATATGAGTGCTCCTTATATATGTTAATTTGTATCATATATATGATACATGGACATATATATATATATATATATATATATATATATATATATATATATATATATATAGAGAGAGAGAGAGAGAGAGAGACATACAACACATAACAAATTGTGCACACATAATAAAAGTGAAGGCCTTGTAGCTTTTCACAGGTGAAATCTCCATTGCAATGATTTAAAAATTCCACAGTTGGTCAAAGATATTACTGATCAGAAAAACATTAACCTAGGTCTGTAGGAGCAAAATCATGAGCTCAAAAAATAAATAAAGAACCTAAGGAAAAAATTATGAGTCCTAGAAAAATGACTGGCCAGTAATTAGTAAATACCATACAATTTACCTTTTTTTTCCCTTAGGCCTCAAATAAGTCTCCTACTAAGCTTACAGGCTTCTTTCATTTGCATTTCAAAATAAGTCCTGGCTGAGGTCTGGAAGAAGAAGGAAAAAAAGGCTATTCTGAGCAGAAACCTTTGGCCTAAGGTATTTTAACCATAATTTTCATGTTAGGATGTTGAAAATTATGATACAAGTTTAAGATACAATTCACAAAATTTTATATCTTTACAAGTTGTTTTGTCAACAGATATCATACTGTGATTTAGTATCCTTGTCCAAATTAATGCACTGGTACACACCGTGACATTTTCCGAGGCTACCTAATTTAAAATTGGTGAAAAAAAGCCTGAATGATTGGGAAGTTACTTGCCAACTTGGAAGTAGAGTTCTTTAGTTTTCCATCCTAAGTATTTAAGTTCTCTGGCATGAATTATCTGAAACCATGAACTAAACAAATACCTAAACCCGACTTTTAACTGCAAGATTGTGGAATGCTTCAAAAACCCATTCAGATACCAGATTGGTACAATGAAACATCATCATTTAGACACACATTCAGCTAAGATCATTTCCAAGAAACAATTTATAATATTAACACATTATTGCACATGTCTTAAAGGGCTAGAAAAAAGGCACAAGACAGACAGAAATGAACTCCAGACAATGGCTGACAGACAGAACCCTTTAAAACAGAGCAAATAAGAGAAAAATCTCCTTCTCCAGTGGCACCACAGATGTCCCCACAAGGGGACCAAATGTTTTCACAGAGGAGCAACCTGAAATATAAAGTAAAGTGTCTCCATGGCGACTTTACTGCATTTAGTGTCCCCTTTTTGTTTTTCTCTTTTTTTAAGAAGACAGAGGTGGCATTATCCTTGCAGTGCAGGGAACGAAGGAGGGAATTCCCTGAAGCAACAGGGCTTCGGAAGATGCTGGGAGATACTCAGTTCTTCATTCCCCAGCAGGCATTACCATCTGCACTGGGTGTGCTCCAGGCAGCCAGCTAGGGGCTTCTCTCATTCTGCTTAACAAATGGTGGTAAAGTTCATCACAGTTCCTTAAAACACAGTCCAAAGGGGTGTCAGGCTTACTTGCTTTGTTACCCATTTTCACGTTCAATATCCTTAAGATTTTATCACAGAAATCACAAAACAAAACGCACAAAAACAAACAAACAAAAAACATATAGAACACAGAACAAAACACACACACACACACACAAAAAAAAAAACAGAATCCCGGTGCCAAAACAGAAAAACAGATGAGCAATTCAACGTCTTGCTAAAGCTCTGGGGTAGGAGCGCATGCGTGTCCCTCGGCACCTCTCTAACCTTCCAGAGGAATTCCCTACAGAACGGAACAGAGGACAGAACGATTCTCATTACTATCCTGGACAGGAGTGAATGTGAGCCTCCCCAGGCCACCTCTCTGTCATTAGAAGAGATCTCCCTTAACCAGATATAAGATGTTATCAAGGTGCCACTTACCTATGGAGGCCTCCTCCACCAGGTACTTGCTAATAGTTTCAGTGCGGTGGTTCACTGCAGTGCTCCCCAGACCGACGGCTCACTCCAAGGCCTTGGAACATCTCAAGTTGTGCACCCCCTAGAGTGGCTCCCCAGCCCGTAGCCCTGGAGGGAAGGCCAGCTTCAGAATTTTCAGCAGTCTGGTCTTGTGATCTGGTCGGGCAGGGTCATCTCACTGGGGAACTCCAAAATGTTGGAATAGGATGCAAGAAAAGACCAGTGACTCCAATTAAAATCAAATTAAGGCAGGCTTATTATTAAAACTGGCCAGGCTGCCTCTCCCTCCAAAAATGGCGGGAACAAGACAGCAACACCACCTTTCCTACAGCCCAGCTATATAGCCCAGAAAGTTACACAAAAAGGGGGTTACAGATAACAGAACTTTGAAAGCATCACACTGATGGTAGTTTACAATTTTTTTGCTGGCCCCAACATCAGAAATTATGAGGACCATTAGAGACTCAGAGAGGGTCATTGTCTGGCCTGGGAAGGCCAATATTTATTAGGTGTCACTAATGTTTCAGAGAGCACTGTTATCTGGTCAGAGAGCCAGGCATGGATGAGTTCAAGGCACGGACAGGCATTCCAAGCAGGTTCAGAATTTGCAGTAATTTATAGTAAAGCCCAAATTATCTTTTCATGGCTTTCTGGCAAGATGGCTCCCAATTCTAATAAAAGATCAGGTTGGGTCTATCAAGCCTGTCCTTTACTTTTGGAAACTCCTCTACAACCTGCAAGGTTGTGAACTCCTGACCATTTTACATTCCAGATATGTATTTACAGATTTTCTAACTCATGTCCTCCAACTGTGTCTTACTTGGGGTGAAGGTAATATCAAGGCATTGTTCTGGATGAGAGTGGGAAGATTTTTGTGTAGCACATATTTGCATACACATTTAGGAGATCACTCCTCCTAAACACTGATTTGGAACAGAAAATTCAATCTATGGGGGAGCTTCCTAGCTGAACAACATTATACATAAATTCAAGTTCATTAAATAAATAGTTTTGGATCAGTGGATGATATATATTTCAAGATGGATTTAAATTGGCATATATATTGCTATATTTTAATGTCCATGTGACTTTTGTGTTTATAATGTTTTGTGATTTATGTGGATTTATAATCAAATTTTCACAAGATTATTCTCAGAAATATTCATCCAACTTAAATACATACTTTTTTCCTAGTACTGAAAAGTAACTTCAGTGAATGGTGCATAAAAATCCTAATATTTCTACAGTAACTCACCCAGATTAACATCAATGCAAGTAGATTCCTATGGGACATGATGTGTATTTTGATGTTCATTTTTATTCAACATTGGTACATTACTATTTCTGCAGTTTATGCACATTATATATAGTATGATATATAATGTTCAATCACTTCCTTCTTGAGAACACATGTATTCTTACAGGTTTCTTGACTATTCTTTTCATGAGACTTCTTTCCAAACACATTATTTTTGATTTCCATAATCACTTTTGAAACAAAACTCACACACCTTTCAGGATAAACCACAACCATAATATTACCATTAGATGTATAACTGGTTGCAGTGAATGATTGTATATCAATATGAGATTTCTTTTATATTTTCAGATATCAATTCAATCCATTATTTAAAGTAGAGCAAGTTATATTATTTACACACAGTATGGTTTATTCATGCATTATCTGAATATTCATAGACACAGGGTACACCTATTTGTACCCTCAATAGTAATTTATACATCTACAAAATATTGCTACAGAAATGGTGGAAGAAATACTCAAGTCACCTGATCTACATATACATTTTATCACAATAATATTCTGGACACAAAATGCAAAGGTCACACTTATGATTTTACCAAAGCCTAAATAAAAAGTGAGCATGGATTAATAAAAACATTCATGTCCTGGTTACCTAATGCTCTCAAAAGTCAATCCAATTTGTGACAACATATTAGTTTCTGCCTAAGGTTATATATTCAGACTCAAACCGCTGAAAATGTCTAAACAAATTACACACTTCATACTTTTACTGACTTCCTAATGTCTCTATTTATATCTGCTTTCCTACATATTTTCCCCAATTCGTCATTGTGACTGACTCTTCACATGTGCTGACATTTACATTCACTCTCTACCCGAAACCTTATTTGTAAAGAACTTTTGGTACAAATCCTATACTCATTCTTCTTTCTAAACCTACTGACTATCTTGCTAATCCTACAGACTATCCCTTTTTTATTGGATATTCTGTATGTTATTCAATCATCTAGTGTATACGATCCTATTTCTTTGTATATCAATTTATCTGAGACATCTGTGCAGAATATAATTCAAAGCAAAGTATGCTACTCAAGGGCCCAAAGTCCTACTTGGCTTCAAGTCTTCCCTAGATTTCTGTTTCCATACTTATATTTCACCTATATATTCTTGTAAATATCTCAGGTTCCCAATACCGTTATTCATCCAGCAGAATGATTCCTAACGCAAATAGAACATGATATTAACATTAACCATACACTGTTCCCTCAATCTAACTTTACAGCAGTGCAGGGATAGAGTTGGTCTTACAATCCAGGAATATAGGGGATCTTCCACCTGCTGAGAATCTCAAAGATCCATGCAGAAATTATCCCTGAAGAAGATATAGAATGCTATGAAGGACCTGAGAGAGCAAAAGTCATTTTCCATGGCAAACAACCTGGTCAGGATGAAGAGATGTGTCTGAATAAGCCTCTCACATTTTAATGTAGACAAAATGGACCAAACCAACCCTGTGTGGAGATCTCTCCCCCAGTACCTATTGTTGATATACCATTCTAACTTGTGAAAATGTCACAGGAAGTAGGGGCAGCCTCCATCTCATGGGACCTTAGGAAGAAACTGTTAGGACAAAGTGTTTTCCAAGGCTGTGAGCTCATTCAGTTCATGAAGGAAGTGACCTACCTCACTTCTTTGTGATGGAACTCTCTGAACTTGGGATCCCAGAAACCAGGCACCCAGGGTCAGGCCCAGTAACAGTCACAGAGATCTCACTTTTTTGGATTTATCATGGAAAGAGTCAGTCTTTCTTGGTACTTACAGATGTGAAGATGGTCAAATGCCAGAAAAAATCTGAAGAGGTGTCTTCCCTGAGAATGCAGGTAGTGGCGGCTCAAAGCTGGCTCCTGACAACTTCACAGAGTGGGCCAAGGAGTCCAGATTTGAGGACAGGCCATTTCGGGTGAACAAAGAATGGCTCACCAGGCAGAGGACACTCCGGTTAGTAACAGACCTTCTTGGGGGAAGGAGGTGCATTTGTGGGAATGAGTGTGGGTTTGTGGTTTTGTCTCATGTTCTGAGAATAGGTAGGAAAGTTGGTTTGTTTGGTTTGGAGTGGACTGTTTTGATTAAGTCATTTGACAAGGAAGTGTTTCTATGTCTGTGTATCCCACTGTGTCCGTGGGTGTAGACATTACAAAAGAAAATGCATCAATGGATGTGTCCTGTCTAGGAGAAAGCTTCCCAACATTCACGCTGCCCAATTTATAAAAGGACAGAGGGTTGCCTTATTTGTGGGCAAGACCTGAAATCTTCCTAAGTTCCTGTTTTCTTCCTGAATTCTGGCCACTCTCCAGAATAGGCTCATGATTTTTTGACCAAGATAGGTACCACCTCCAAGCTCTGTGACTTGGCCATGTACTGGATAGCTGAAGGGAATGGCGAGAATCTCAGAAAACTCAGATATCAATGTTACCAGGAAAGTCTCAGTGGAGAAACCCTGCTTTGGGACTTTTGCTTACCTATTGTTCTATAGCACTGAATGTCAGGAAGGTCTTTGCCTAAGGCCACCCCGTTGTGAAGCCTGAATAAAACAGTTCTCTAATGTAAATGAATGGGCATCACCTGTCCCTCTTTGAGTAATTGATTTCGAAAGGGATGTGTCTGAATCAGCCTGTTGGCCCTGTGTGAGGCTGTGGCTTAGATTCTCAGCACCTGATGGATCTAAAGAAAGATGCCATGTGTGCATCCAAAACCAAAATGGCCAAAAGAGTACTCATTATGGATGAAGTCTCTCGCCTTCCTCTGTAAGTTTCCTGACCTCCATAAGGTGAGAATAGGAATCCTTTGGGTCAAATGAGTTTTTCAAAGCCCTTCAGAGTCTAGCCCATTGGTGCTTGGGTTTTCTCATGACCCAAATCCACATGAAGAATCAAAACCCCACAGTCAGTAGGCCTCAAATTGGAGAAGTGGAACAGTAATAATGGTAGGCCTATTTGATCACTCCTGGTTCAGAGGAAGGGTTTCCAGGCCACCCTGACTTTAGGCAAATGATGGGCAAGTGAGCTTATTTTGGACACTGTCTTGTCCAGCGCCCCTCATAGAAACCTCCAGCTAGAGGTTATGATGAGTGTCTATGTGGAAAAGATGAGGGCCATATGGGAGTGTTTTCGTTTAAATTTTGGTCATTTGTGTGGCGATTGGAAGAAATCACTGGGTCCACCTGGGCTTGAACTCTAGTGTGAATCCCTATACAGACTGAATTCTGGAACTGACCTCAGAGAAGTATTGCCATGAGCTTTGTTGGGATTTTAGGAGCCCACGCATGAGAGTAGCCCTTATAAACTTAGATCAAGGCCACAGAGCACTGGGAATCTCAGCCAAGATAATCCATGATTTTCTTCTTAAAGTCTTGGCAGCCATAGCTGAGAGTCAAAACACACATGTACCTCACATTGTAGACTTCAATTGGACTGGCTTCATGTGACCTTTTGACAACTCTTTGGGAAGCCTTGCCTATGAGAGTTCTCCAGAGTTTCATTGAAATGAGCTTCCTCAACATTTAATGGTTTTTGAAAACCACAGTTCCTTCAACTTCATCCTCAAAAAAATGGCTAGATAAACACCATGAAATTTTTGGAATTCCCATGACCAGGTGGCACTGGAGAATCTTTGGATGTCCTATTGCTGATCATGAGTGTATCAGACAGTGCCTTGACTGACTAGGTTTCATGAAAATTGTGTAGAACAGAGATGCCAGTAAGTTGGAGCCTGCAAATTAGTGGGCCTAGAGCAGTGGTGTGAAGGTGTATGATAAAACATGTGGTGGGGCCATGTGGATCTGCCACTGGCTTCCAAATGGCTTGTGAATGACATGGTACAGCCAGCAGAACCTTCCATGTAAAGGCATCTTTTTGTATAGGGAGATTTCAAGGCAATGTTCAGAATCAGGTTGCTATGGACAAAGGGGCAACCATGTGGGATAGAATCCTGGTTGGTGCATTCACATGCAGACCGTGACCTCCACACTTGACAGAACTCCGTCCAGCACTATGTCCCAGTTGATCTCCTTGTATTTCATGAAGAAAATACCAAAGTCCCAGTGCAGCAGCAAGAACCACCACGAAAAGTGGAGGAGGACCAAATGGCTTCACAGTTCACATGGTGAGTCACTTAGCTCCCAGTGGCCATAGTTTAACTACAAAGAGAGTATTCGCACTGCTGCCTCATGTTCATTGGAAAATTAGAAACAATGTCCTCCAGGTCACATAGATGCAGACCCAGCTTTGATGGTCTCACTAGAAAGTAAGCTAAAGCTACTGACAACAACATATATTTCAAGTGCCCAACCTCAGAGGCAGTTTATCAAGAAGTCTTTAGGCCAGCAGAACTCCATGTTTGTGGAGTGTTTACCATGTGCCTTACCTTTGGAAACTGCTCTACCACTTCCAAGTTTGTGAAATTCTGAGTATATTCCATTCCACATATGCATTCACAGATTTTCTAACTCTTCTCCTCTAATTGTGTCTTACTTGGGGCGAAGTTAATGTCAAGGCATTGTTGTGGATGAGAGTGGGAAGATTTTTGTGTAGCACATATATGCATACACATTGGATTCATTTTTCAATTTTCCATTCGAAATACTTAATCCCTGACACTAACTCATAAACTACTAGACTCTGACTGCTAATCCTAATATGATGGAGAAAACTAACCCAAACAGAATAGAAATACAAGCAGTTCAAAGGAGGCATGGTGTATATTTGGACTTGCCATTTGCATTATGAAGGGTAGGTGTTATAAATCTAGTTAATTGTTAATTGAAATAGTTCTCCTTGTGTTTTTAAAGTTAATAAATATATAAATTCCTGTCTCCCTTTCCCTGTAGCCTATTCAGAACATGTATTTTTATATGCACATATAGAATCCTACCTGGTATCACATGTACATTCTTGTGAGGTGGCTGACTTGGCAGATACAAATTATGAGAAGAGATCACTCCTCCTAAACCCTGTTGGATCTTAAAATTCAACCTATGGGTGAGCTTCCTAGTTGAACAACATAAAACATAAATCCATGTTCAGTAAAAGAAATATTTTTGCATCTGTGGATGATATATATTTCATGATAAATTTCGATTGCCATATATATTGGTAATTTAATGTCTCTGCATGTGTGTTTTTTGTATATATATATATATATATATATATATATATATATATATATATACTCTCCAGATTTTTCAAAATATGAAATATATGTGTCTTATATACACTCCCTAAATTCATTCACGTTCATGTGTATGGATTTATAATCAAGTATTCACAAGATTATTCTCAGAAATATTCATCCACCTGAAATACATATTTGTTACCAGTACTGAAAACTAACTTTAGTTAACGTTGCATACAAATACTAAATTTGTACAGTAACTGACCCAGTTTAACATCAATGCAAGTAGATTACTATGGGACCTGATGTGTATTTTGACATTCATTTTTATTCAACACTGCTACATTACTATTTCTTCAATTTATGCAGATCATAAGATATATATTTCATCCACAAGTTAGCAAACTTATAGGCATTTGTTTCACTTTCAATAACTTCCTGCTTCAGAACACATGGATTCCTCCAGGTTTCTTGTCTGGTCTTTTCATGAGACTTCTTTCCAAACACATTATTTTCAACTTCCATAATCAATTTTGAAGCAAAACTCACACACTCTTCATGATAAATCATAATCCTAATATAACGTTTAGATGTTTAACTGGTTGGAATGAATGTATGTATATCAATATAAGATTTCCTGTATATTTTCAGATATCAATTGAATCCATTATTAAATTTGGAATCCATTATATTATTTATTCACAGTATTGTCTATTCATGCATTATCTCTATATTCATATCACAGGGTACACCTATTTGTACCCCCAAAAATAATTTGTACATTTCGACACAGAAGCAATGGTCACACTTATTATTTTACCAATGTAAATGTCAGGCGAGCATTGGAGGAAGAGACTACCAGGGACTGTCTAATGCAACAGCCAAAAGTTTATGGGGGTCCAACATGCTGGGGCTCAGAGCTCCCTTGAAGAGAGCAGAGAGCCCTGAGAACAGCTTAAGCAGAGCTTATATACTTTCCTTGGAGAGGGCAGGGAGGGAAGATTATTGATGGGTCAGGGCGAGTGGGCAGTTTGCGTGCAAATGAGTGAGGGAGTACATTCTGCAGTTTTGCAGTTGGTACAGAACATTCAGGGAACAAGATTAGCGAACAGTTCTCAATATATCAACAGTGTTTTTTTAAGCATACCGTAAAACTGGAAGTGACAATTACCTATTTTATTTACCTTTCATTCCCCACTTTCTTTTGGTTACATTAAATCATAATAGTGATCATTGAGGATGTCACATTTTATGTCTGCTAGTGTGGTATATTGATTTCTGATTACCATAAGTTTAACTTGTCCAATTTGAGCTTGGAGAAAGGAAACTACACGGTTGAGCAAACAGGGTCCTACAGTTAGCAATAATGTGAGGATTATTAATGGACCGGCCAGGGCTGATAAAAGCATAGTTACCCAGGGGGACTCTGTGAACCAAGACTCAAACCACCCTTTTTGGGCCTCTCTCTCTTGTTGATGCTCTTCAATGCGTCTTCTTAATTTAATCATAGATTCTTTTACAACTCCAGTATGGTAGGCATAATACCAACATTCTTCCCTCAATGCAGGACAAAGGCCCCTTCTCTCATGAAGAGGAGGTCGAACCCTCGCCTGTTCTGTAAAACAACTTCAGAGAGAGAGGTTAAAGATTCTTGTAAAGCTGTGATGGTGGTTTTTTAATATCTTTAAGTTTTGGTCTATTGCTGCTTCTAATTGGGTCATTTGTTGTGTCCCATGGATTAGGGCAGTGGTTCCTGTGCCCTTCTCTGCAGCAACTACTATTCCTCATAGGATGGCTAAAGTGAAGGATACAGGTTGCCAGCGGAACCGGGTTGTATGCCCCCCTATTTGAAATTTAAATGATCCTGCCTCATGATAGAGCACTCGGGGAAACATCTGCACCATTACATAATTAATCACATCTGCTGATAATTTTATGAATAAACAATGTTTAAGTATATAGAATTATACTGTTGTAGGTATGGACAAGGCAAGGCACCTAAGATAGCACCAAAGACAGGGAAACAGTCCTATTTGGTTGCAACCGGATATAGAGGGCATTGCTTCTGTTGTAATCAATTAATCCCCTGAATCCCAAGTTTAGGTAGTTTCAGAATTTTGTACCCAACATGTAAGGGAAAAGACTCTGAAATTCACAGTCTGCAGAAGTTCACAAAAAGCAGTTTTTGGTTCTGTTTTTATTTTCCTCTTCTCTGGGAAAGATAACTTATTAAGGACACCTGGGAGGGGGAGAGCTTTTTTCTTCTCTTTTATTTTCTCCCTGCCAGCTGTTACCATGGAGCCCAGGTGGTAACTTCTTTATCTTGGAAATGTAGCCATCTCTGGAAGCCTCAGCTCAAGGCCAGAGGCCTTGTTCACATATTTTGTGAAAAACTAGTAAGGGGGTGTCTAGCTTAGAAGGGCTGATTTTTCCAGCCAGTGGCCAAGTATAACAGAGCAACACGAAAAGAGGAAGTTTATCTACACTGAACTCTTTTATAGGGACTTTGTTGCTGAAAGTCCTAAAGTCAGCCACGATGAAGACTTCTGGAGAAGGCCATTTAAGATTTTTCTGTGGGCCTGGTGCAGAGGGGAAGACGGGGAAGGCGGGGGGTGAGAGCAGTTCTGTGGTTCTGAGAATGAGGAAAAAGAGATATAAAAGAATAATGGGAAAAGGGTTTGGGATTTTCCTGGCAACAAAACTTGAGCAGTAGAACAGGTAGAGCAGATGGGAAGACGGGAATGAGTATCTAAAAAGCCTGTGAGGGACTTTAAATACTTAGTAACCTGTTTTTAGTGATGACAAAGCAACTTTAAAGGCCATTTTCATTACATCTTGGATATGCGTCTGAGGGCACTCCTCAGCTGGTTTGAGCTTTGGGTTAGCTGGTAAGAGGACCTGGTGGGACCCGGTGTGGGCACTGACAGGAGAAGAGAGGAGTGAGTGGGTGGAAGGGTACCTCAGTACCTGCTGCCTCAGCATGGGGACAATGGTCTGAGAACCAGCGGAGGTTTGGGGTTTTGATCTAGTAATTGGAGGGGAGAAATCAGGTTGTTGATGTGAGAGTGACAGCAGAGAATCTGGAGCAGAAGGATCTATTGGAGAAACATATTTCGTGATGTGAGCAAAGGAGGGAAAAGGCCTACACATAGGGGAATTTTCTTCAATCCTTTTGAGCACTTGCCGAAGTTGAAATAGTCACACAGAATTTGAGGATCTAGAGACCCCTCTGGGGGCCATCGGTTTTGGTTGTCTAATTGGTAATATGGCCAATGCTGTGAACTGAATTTGATGAGGAGTTTGGGTTCCACCAGGCAGCCCCTGTATGCTCACATCCCCATGACTTACGGAAGAAGATGGCTTTTCCCCCACACAGCCGTGGTTGTTTGTGGCTTTGATAGTCCACCGGGCAAACATAGTAATCTAGGCTAGCCAACCTGCATCAGGCTTGCGTGTCCCTACATCCATAATGTTTGTTTCCATTATCTATGGTACGGGAGAAATTTAATGGAATTTTAGTGCGATCCTCTTCATCAGAGATATCCCAATTGGAAAGACGTATATCCAGCTGACAAATATCTGGGTGGAGAGTTGGCCACCAGGTCCCTAAGGTGGCTGTATGTGAGACAGACCATACTTCTTGTCTAATAGGATTTGTGATCAGCCATCGCTGCTGAATGGGCTGATGATGGTTAGGACTAGTGGTGGCCAAGGGGAGAGTCTATAGCCTTATCCACATGGCAAATATGCAATTTGAAAGGGTTACCAGTCTTTTCCACTTTCAAGCCAGAGTCTGGACAGGGCACAGGCTTGAGATGAGAATTAGGATCCAGGAAGTGATTCCGTCTACCTTTACCACTGTAGGTTTTATAAGTAGCACCTGGTATGGTCCTGTCCAGCGGGGTTCCAGGGATGACACCTGATGTCATCTTATGTAGATGAAGTCTCTATTTTGATATCGATGTGGAGTCTCCTCTTCACCAGGTTGGTAGGCAGTGGCCAGCTGTTTTGACAGGTATCCCTGAATTCTTTCAATAGCTTTAAGTTTGTCAAGCAAGGGGGTGTGGAAGGGATCGGTAGGTCTTAGAGTTGTGGTTAGGTCCTTACTGGAGGAGGGGCCCCATAGAGAATTTCATAGGAGCTGAGGTTACACAAAGAAACAGAGGGAGTATTTCTTGCATGAAACAGTGCATAAGGCAGGAGCATAGTCCAATCTTTGATGCCCTCTCTAAGCTTAATTTCGTTAAGGTCTCTTTAATGGTTCTATTAATTTTTTTAACCTGTCCTGAGCTCTGGGGTCTATAAGCACAATGTAACTTCCAATTTATCCCCAGGATCCTGGCTAACCCCTTACTTACCTGGGCCATGAACGCCGGTCCATTATCAGACCCTATTACCTTAGGTAGGCCGTATCATAGAAAAATATCTTTCAGGATTTTCTACCACCATTTGTGCCTTTTTTTTGTGGGGAAGGCTTCAATCCATCCTGAAAATATATCTACAAACACTAGGAGATATTGAAGTCCATACCTTGCTGGCTAAATTTCAGTAAAGTCCACTTCCCAGAATTTCCTGGTCTGGTTGCTCATAGGTGCTTTCCTGCAGGAAGCTTGGAAGGGTAATTGTTCTATTGACAGAACGGACAGGGTTTTGTTACCCGTTCAGTTATGTCCTTTCGCTGTGAGTCAGTTAGTGGAAAACTCTGTTCTTGATCCTTCAGGAATGCCTGCAGTTTCTTTGGACCAAGGTGTGTGAATTGATGTACATTTTTAACGTAGTGTAGGGCTTTCTGAAATTGCAGGCTTGGCTCAGTGAAGTTGAGGAGTTCAGTGCCAGTGTCGTAAGATGTTATCAAAAGCTTGCTGGTGCTCAGGGGTCCATTGTAATTGGGCATCTCCCTTTAACAGCGGGTATAAAGGAGAAGTTAAGGACGCAAACACAGGAATCCATAACCTGCAAAACCCAGTAGTCCCAAGAAACTCTTTGTGTTGTCTGCTGCTGGGGGGGGGGTATCTGCACAACCGTTTGTTTTCTGGGCTCAGTGAGCCAACGTTTACCACCTCTAAGGGAATAGCCCAGGAAGACTACTTCTTGCTGGCAAATTTGGGGTTTTTTGGAAGAAGCTCTATACCCGAGTTGAGCAAGCTTACATAATAGTGCTTGGTTCCCAGACTCACAGTTTTCCTTGGTGTTGGCTGCAGTAGCAGGTCATCCACGTATTGAAGCTGGGTGACTTCAGGGTGCATAGTTCTGAAGTTGTTGACATCTCTGTGGAGGGCTTCATCAAAGAGAGTGGGGGAGTTTTTGAACCCCTGTGGGAGTCTAGTCCATGTTAGTTTACCATACGTTCTGGTTTCTGGGTCTACCCACTCAAAAGCAAACAGAAACTGACTGTATTTATGCAGAGGCATGCAAAAGATAGCATCTTTATGTCCATACCATTTTTACTCAGGGTTCAGAGTGATAAGCAGATTGTACAAATTATTTACCGTGGGGTGAATGTCCTGCACTCTGTTGTTGATCTCTCTTAGGTCTTGAACGGGGATAGTGACCAGTTCCTGGATTTTTTACTGGTAGCAGGGGAGTGTTCCAGGCCGATTGACAGGGCCTTAGGACCCTAAAGCCAGATATTTCTGAATATGGGGCCTTAACCCATCTTTAGCATTTTTGCTCAGAGGATGTTGTTTGACATTGATTGGGGAGGCTGAGGTTTTTAACTCCACTGTTCTTGGAGGTTGTTTCATGGCTAGGCCTAACCCAACAATTTTTGCCCAGGCATCTGGGTAATCTGTTATCCATTTCTGGGGTAGCTTGCCTGTTTGATCAGTCTTGGGGTGTGTGAAAAGTGGATGTTCATCTTCGACTGACATTTATAAAGCCATGACTATAGGAGTTTTTAATGAAGGATTTAGAAAATTCATTTTGGGGCCTTCGGGGTTAAAAGTTGTTTTGGCCCGGAGCTTACTGAGCAGATCTCTGCCCATCAATGGGGCCAGGCATTCTGGGATTACTAGGAAGGAATGTTGGATTTTTCCTTTCCCCATGTCCATGGTCCTCTTAGTTGTCTAAGTCTGATATTTACTGCTGTTAGCCCTTTGAACTAGAGACCTTTTATTTGATAGAGGGCCCAGTGGGGCCTTAAGGGCTGAGTATACTGCTGCTGTATCCACTTCAAAGTTTATGGGGTCCCCTTCACTTCAAAAGTTACCCTGAGCTCGGGGAAGGGATCTGAGCCCCGACATTCTCAGTCAACCTCCAGAGTCAGAAAGGCTGTCTGGCGTGGCTGTCTCTTTCTAGGGCACTTTTTGGCTCAGTGTCCTTTTTCTTTACAGTAGGCACATTGATCTGAGGCCAAGGGTGGCCTCTGGTGGGGACCCAGGTATCGCTTCTTGTCTCCCTGTTTCTTAATTTCTGGCCTATTTATTGTTGTGACCAGGACCTTAGTTAATACCTTCATCTGTCTTTTTCATCTGTCATCCTCCCTTTGCTCCCTTTCGTTCTCTCTGTTTCTCTCTTATAGGATACTTTCTCGGCTACCCTGACTAAATCTCTCAAAGTCATATCTTGTAATCCATCTAAGTATTGTAACTTTCTTTTAATATCCAGATCAGCTTGCCCAATGAAGGCCATCATGACATATGTCTTTTGATCCTCTGCCTGAAGATCGAAAGGAGTATATCTCCTATATGCCTCCATAATTCTCTCTAGAAACATAGAGGGATATTCATCAGGCCCTTGAATAATCTCTCTTACCTTGGCCAAATATTTGGTTGGCTAGCGGCCGGTTGGAAACCTACTATTAGGGCCCGGCAATAAGTGGACAGATGCTCCCTACCTTCAAAGGTGTCGGGGTCCCAGTTGGGTCAGTTCAAGGGTAAGCCGGCTTTGATAATGTTGGGAAGTTGTGTTGGTCACCCATCTGGTCCGAGGATATTTTTTTCTAGCTTCCAGAAATTTTCTCTCTCGTTCCTCTGTCATGAAGAGAATCCCTAGGATTTGTTGGCAGTCATCCCAAGTAGGCAGGTGTGAAAACGCCAGGGAGTTCTTTGAGTTCTTTTAGCCAGGCCAGCTTCCTCCAGGGAAGGAGGGGCTGTGTGTGTGACAAGGGGGAGTCATCTGGTGGGCGCTGGGCCGGCCTAGCTTTCTCCAATGGCGGAGAGGCTGAGTCAGCAGCAAAGGAATCACTTAGAGGTTGTTGGGGGTTGGTGGACGACGGCAGCGGATAAGAAGGGTATTAGAGTCCAGTAGAGTCTTGAGACTCAGGGAGAACAGAGGTTGGAGGAGGAAGAGCAGAGGGTTTGTGAGATAGAATCATGGTGGAAGGAGTAGGAGTGGGCGCAGAGACAAAGAAAGGCTTCACCCATGTAGGAGGAGATTTGCAGAGGTCCTGCAAAGTTAAGATATATGGCTGTTGATCTGGATGTCTATGTGGCCCCGGTTGAAAGACAAAATCTCTGACGTTTCAAATTAGTGGGAAGTAGATGTTTCTAGGGGCTATCCAACTCCAAAGGTGGGTCATTCTGAGGCACAGAGGGTCTGCCAGGTCCAGCAATTTACTGAAAAAGAAAGATTCTGGGCCTTGCGCAGACTTTGGTCAAGTGATCAAGGGTCAGAAAGAGAGGTGTTGAAGTTCTCTGTCCCAAAATGAGAGATACACAAACAGTGAAAGCAATCACACACTACACTGACAAGACAAGACAATAAAGACAGGCAATGGACGTCCAATACTGAGGCCAGGACTGAGTAGCCGGCAAAACCTGATGGGCTGGCAATACTGAATCCAAAGCAAAATATCACTGAGTCAAGGAGACTATTGTTCCTCGATTTCCTGAGTCCTCTGGGGCATCCCCCAGGGACGTGGCCTGTGGCTCTGTGACACGTATGTCAGCCTCTGTCAGAGAGAGCTCACGCTCATCACCAATAGCCATTTTGCCAAGCACTAACCTGAAACCTAAAACCAAAAAGAGTTCCCTTACTTACCCTGAAAGGAGCCCCTTGGGGATCTTTCATCCGCCGCTGCCGGATCTTGCTCGTGCCTCCAGATGTAAAGGTCGGGCAAGCATCAGAGGAAGAGACCACCAGAGGAATGTCTCATGCAACGGTAAATGGTTTATTATGGGTCCAGCATTCTGGGGCTCAGAGCTCACTTGAATAGAGCAGAGAGCAATGAGAACAGCTTAAGCAGAGCTTATATGCTTTCCTTGGAGAGGGCAGGGAGGGAAGTTTATTGATGGGTCAGGGCAAGTGGGTGGTTTGCGTGCAAACGGGTGAGGGTATACATTTGCAGTTTGGCACTTGGGGACAGCACATTCGGGAAACAAGATTAGCAAACAGTCCTCAAGACTTCAACAGTGTTTTGTTAAGCATACAGAAAAGCAGTAAGTAACAAGTACCTATTTTATTAACCTTTCACCAAAGCCTAAATGGAAAGTGAGCATGGATTACTAAACACATCCATATCCAGGTTGCCTAACGCTCTCAAATCAATCCTATTGGTGACTACATATTTGTTTCTTCTTAAGATAATATATTCAACCTCAACCCTGTTGAAAATGACTAATCCTATCAGTCACTTTATATTTTGCCTGATTTCCTAATGTCTCTATTGATATCTGCTTTCCTACATATTTTCCTCAGTTCATCATTGTGACTGACTCTTCACATGTGCTGACATTATATTCACTCTTTATCCGAAACCCTATTGCTAAAGAACTTTTGGTCCAAATCCTATACTCACTCTTTTTTCTAACATACCGACTATCTTCCTAATCCTAAAGACTATCCCTTTTTGACTGGATGATCTCTTCGACAAGCAATCATCCAAGGTACAAGGTCCTATGCCATTGTATATTGATTTATCTGAGACATCTGTGCAGAACATAATTCAAAGCTAAGTATCCCAATCAACAGCCCAATGCCCTTCCTGGATTCAAATCTTATCTAGATTTCTGTTTTCAAACTTATATTTCACCAATATATTCTTGTAAATATCGCAAGTTCCCAATACCATTATTCATTAAGCAGAATGATTCCTAACTCAAATCAAACATGTTATTAAGCCTAACCATACATTGTTCCCTCAAACTAACTTTACAGAAGAGCCGAGACAGAGTTTATCTTACAATACAGTAATGTAGGGTATCTTCCACCTGCTGAGAACATCAAAGGACCATGCAGAAATTATACCCTGAAGAAGTTGCAGGCAGCTATGAAGAACCTAAGAGGGGAAAAGTCATATTCCATGGCAAACAACAGGGTAAGTATGAAGGGATGTGTCTGAATCAGCCTCTCCTTTCTTAATGTAGAGAACTGATGAAACCATGCCTGTGTGGAGAGCTGTTTACAGGTGCCTATGGTTGATATATCATTCTAACTTGTGAAAGTGTCAAAGGAATTAGGGGCAGCCTCCATTTCATGGGACCTTTCGAAGCAACTGTTAGGACAAAGTGGTGGCCAAGGTAGTGACCTCATTCAGTTCCTAAAGAAAGTGACCTCACCTCTCTTCCTTGATGATCAAAAAATCTGAAATTGTGATGCAGGAAGCCAGGCACCCAGAGCCAGTCCCAGTCCCAGTCCCAGTGGTCTCACTTGTTTGGATTTATAAAGGACAGAGTCAGTCTTCCTTGGTACCGACTGATATGAGGATTGTCAAATGGCAGAAGAGCTCTGAAGAGGGGCCTTTCCTGAGAAAGCAGGTATTGGTTCACCGCTGGCTCCTGACAACTTCACAGTGTTGGCCAAGGAGACCAGATCTGAGAAAGGACAGGCCATTTCAGGGGAACATAGTATGGCCCACCAGTTAGAGGACACTCCGGATAGTCACAGACCTACTTGGGTTAAGGAGGTGCCTTTGTGGGTGTTCAGTGAGTTTGTGCTTTTCTCTCATGTTCTGAGAATAGGTAGGAAAGGCAGTTTTTTTGGGTTGGAGTGGACTGTTTCTAGTAAGTCGTTTGACAAGGCTAGTGTTTCTAAGTCTGAGTATCCCACTGTGTCCGTGGTTGTAGACATTAGAAAAGAGAAGGCATCAAAGGATGTGTCCTGTCTAGTAGAAAACTTCCCAGCATTCATCCTGCCTAATTGAAGAATGGACTTTGGTTTGCCTTATGGATGGGCAACACCTACTAAATTCCTAAGTTCCTGTTTTCTTCCTGAATTCTGGCCACTCTCCAGAATAGTCTCATGGTTTTGTTTCCAAGATATGTACCACCTCCAAGCTCTGAGACATGTCCATATACTTGATAGCTGTAGAGAATGGGAACATCTTAGAAAACTCAGATATCAGTGTGACCCGGAAATTCTCAGTGGAGAAACCCTGCTTTGGTTCATTTGCTTACCTATGGTTCTGTTGTCCTGAATGTCAGGAAGGTCTTTGCCTCAGGCCACCCCTTTGTGAAGCCTGAAGAAAACAGTTTTCAAATGGAAATGAATGGGCATCACCTGTGGCTCTTTGCTTAATTGCTTGTAAAAGGATGTGTCTAAATCAGCCTCTTGGCCCTGTATGAGGTTGTGGCTTAGATTCTCAGCACATGATGGATCTAAAGATAGATTCCATATGTGCAATCAAAACCAAAATGGCCAAAAATCTGTCATTGTTGATGAATCTCTTGCCTTCCTCTGTTAGGATTCTGACCTCTATCAAGTGATAATAGGGATCCTTTAGGTCAAATGAGTTCTTTGAAGAACTGCAGAGGTGCTTGTGTTTTCTTGTGACTCCAAATCACTTAAAGAATCTATCCCTAAGAGTCAGTAGGCCTCAAATTGGAGAAGCAGGCCTATTGGATCACTCCAGGTTCACAGGAAGGGTGACCATGCCACCCTGACTTTAGGCAAATGAGGGGCAAGGAAGATTATTTTGGACACTCTCTTGGGATGCGTCCCACATGAAAAACTCCAGCCAGAGGTAATGATGAGTGTCTCTCTGGAAGAAGGTGAGGACCATGTGGAAGTGTTTTGGTTTTAATTGTAGTCGTTCGTGTGGCAGTTGGAAGAGATGACTGGATCCACCTGGGCTTGAACTCTGGTGTCATTCCCCTTAAACACTCAGTTCTGGATCAATCATCAAAGAAGTATTGCCATGAATTGTGTTAAGAATTTAGGAGGCCATGCATGAGAGTCTCCGTTGGAAACTGAGATCTAGTCCTAGGGTGGCTTTCCACAGAGCACTGGGAATCTCAGCCAGGATATCACATTATTTTTTTCTGAAAGACTTGGAAGCCATATATGCTAGTAAAAACACACATGGACCTCAATTGTAGTCCTCGATGGGACTGGATTCATGTGACTTTTAGGCCACTCTTTGGGAAGCCTTGCCTGTGAGAGTTCTTCAAATTTTTCATTGAAATGAGCTTCCTCACCATTGAATGATTCCTGAATGATTTGAAAGCCATAGTGCTTCCAACTTCATTATTGAAAATTGGCTAGATAAATACCATGAAATTTTTGAAATTCCAATGACCAGGTGGCAATGAAGAACATTTGGATGTCCTGTTGCTGATCACGAGTGTACCAGACAGTGCCTTGATTGACTGGTTTTGATGAAAATGGTGTAGAACAGAGATCTCAATAATTTGGATCCTGCTGAGTAGTGGGCCTAGAGCAGTGGTGAGCAAATGTGTGATAAAACATCTGAGGTGGGGCCATGTGGATCTGCCATTGGCTTCCAAATGGCTTGTGACTGACATGGTGCAGCCAGCAGACCCTTATATGTAAAGGCAACTTGTTATATGGAGAGGTTTCAGTGCAATGTTCAGAATCAGGTTGCTATGGTCAAGGGGGCATCCTATGTGGTATACAAGCCCTGGTGGTGCATTCTCCTGCAGACCCTGATCCACCACACGTGACAGAACTCGCGGCAACACTGTGTCTCAGTTGAACTCCTTGTATTTCGTGAAGCAAATACCAAACTCCGAGTGCAGCAGGAAGAAACATTAGGAAAAGTGGAGGATGATGAAATGGCTTCGCAGTCCATATGGGGAGACACTTAGCCCCCAGTGGCCACAGTTTACATACAAGAGAGAATTCAGCACTGCTGCTTCATGTTTATTGGAAAATTATAAACCATGTCCTCCAGATCACAGAGATGAAGACGCAGCTTTGATGGTCTCACTAGAAAGGAAGCTAAAGATCCTCACAAAAACATATATTTCAAGTGCCCAACCTAGAGACAGTTTCTCCAGACGTCTTTAGGCAGGCAAATCTCCATGTTTGTAGAGTTTTTACACTGTCCCTTACTTTTGGAAACTCCTCTACAATCTCCAAGGTTGTGAACCCTAAGCATTTTCAATTTCAGATATGTATTCAAAGATTTTCTAACTCTTCTCCTCTAATTGTGTCTTACTTGGGGTGAAGGTAATGTCAAGGCATTGTTCTGAATGAGAGTGGGAAAATTATTTTGTAGTACACATTTGCATACACATTGATCCATTTTCCAATTTTCCATTCGAAATACTGAATCCCTGACACTAACTCATACCCTACTAGACTCTGACTACTAATCCTAATATGATGGAGAAAAATAAACAAAAAAAATGAAAATACAAGCAGTTCAGAGGAGGCATGGTGTATAGTTGGACTTCCCTCTTGCATGATAAAGGGTCGGTTTTATAAATCTACTCAATTTTTAATTGAAATAGTCCTCCATGTGTTTTTTTTTTAAAGAGAGAGTTAGAGAGGAGAGAGAGAATTCTATAATATTTATTTTTTTAGTTATCGGCGGACACAACATCTTTGTTTGCACGTGGTGCTGAGAATCGAACCCATGCCGCACTCATGCAAGGCGAGCGCGCTACCACTTGAGCCACATCCCCAGCTCTCTCCATGCGTTTTTAAAGTTAACAAATATGTGAATTCCTGTCTCCCTTTCTCTGTAGCCTACTCAGCACATGTACTTTTATATGCACATATAGATTCCTACTTGGTATCACATGTATATTTTTATGAGTTGGCTGACTTGGCAGAAACAAATTGTAAGAAGAGATCAGTCCTCCTAAACGCTGTTGGAACTGAAAATCCAAACTATGGGTGAGCTTCCTATTAGAACAATATTATACATAAACCCATGTTTAGTAAAATAAATATTTTTGCATCTGAGGGTGATATATATTACATGATGAATTACGATTGGCATATATATATTGATACTTTTTAATGAATTTTTGTGTTTTTTTGTCTATATATATATATATATATATATATATATATATATACACATACACTCTACAGATTTTATAAAATATGAAATATATTTGTCTTATATACACTCCGTAAATTCATTCATGTTCATGTATGTGGATTTATAATCAACTTTTCACAAGATTATTCTCAGAAATAATCATCTACCTGAAATACATATTTGTTTCCCAGTGCTGAAAACTAACTTCAATCAATGGTGCTTACAAATCCTAATATTTCTACAGTAACTGACCCAGTTTAACATCAATGCAAGTATATTCCTATGGGACATGATGTCTATTTTGACATTCATTTTAATTCAACACTGGTACATTACTATTTCTTCAGGTTTGCACATCATAGGATATATATTTCATTCACAAGTTCACAAATTTATAGGAATTTGTTTCACTTTTAATCACTTCCTGCTTCAGAACACATGTATTCCTCCATGTTACTTGACTGGTCTTTTCATGAGACTTCTTTCCAAACACATTATTTTCGATTTCCATAATCAATTTTGAAGCTAAACCCACACACTCTTCAAGATAAACCATAACATTAATATTACCATTAGATGTATAAGTGGTTGGAATGAATGTGTGAATATCAATATAAGGTTTCCTGTACATTTTCACATTTCAATTCAATCCATTATTAAAGTTGGAACCAGGTATGCTATTTATTCACAGTATGGTCTATTAATGCATTATCTCTATATTCATAGACACAGTGTACACCTCTTTGTTCCCCCAATACTAATTTATACCTCTTCAAAACATTGCTCCCAAAAATGGTAGAAGAAATATTCATGTCACCTTATCTATCTATCTATCAATATATATATATATATATATATTTCTTTTTTTATCACAGTAATATTCTGGACACAAAAAACAAAGGTCATACTCATGATTGTATCAAAGCCTAAATGGAAAGTGAGCATGGATTACTAAAAACAACCATATCCAGGTTGCCTAATGCTCTCAAATGTAAATCCTATTGGTGACTACATATTTGTTTCTTTCTAAGATTATATATTCAACTTCAAGCCTGTTGAAAATGTCTAATCCTATCACTCAGTTTATACTTTGCCTGATTTCCTTATATCTCTATTGATATCTGCTTTCCTACATATATTCCCCAGTTCATCATTGTGTCTGACACTTCACATATGCTGACATTTACATTCAATGTCTACCCGAGACCCTATTGCTAATGAAATTTTGGTCTAAATCCTATACTCACACTTATTTCTAAACCTACTGACTATCTTCCTAATCCTACTGACTATTGCTTTTTTACTCGATGTTCTCTTCGACAATTAATCATCCAAGGTATAAGGTCCTAAACCATTGTATTTCAATTTGTCGGAGACATATATGCAGAACATAATTCAAACCTAAGAATCCCACTCAAGGACCCAATGCCCTTCTGACTTCGAATCTTACCTAGATTTCTGTTTTCATACTTACATTTCACCTATATATTCTTGTAAATATCACAGGTTCCCAATACCATTATTCATGGGGCAGAGAGATTCCTAACCCAAATCAAACATGTTATTAACCCTAAACATACACTGTTCCCTCAATCTAACTTTACAAAAGAGGAGGGACAGAGTTGGTCTTACAATACAGGAATGTAGGGGATCTTCCACCTTCTGAGAACATCAAAGGTCCATGCAGAAATGATCCCTGGAGAAGATATAGGCAGCTATGAAGGACCTGAGAGAGGAAAAGTCATCTTTTATGGTAAACAACCTGGTCAAGATGAATGGATGTGTCTGAATCAACCTCTATCTTCTAAATGTAGAGAAGATGGACCAAATCAGGCCTGTGTGGAGAGCTCTTCCCAGGTGCCTATGGTTGATATACCATTCTAACTTGTGAAAGTGTGACAGAAAGAAGGGACAGACTCCATCTCATGGGACCCTTAGAAGTTACTGTTAGGACAAAGAGGTTGCCAAGGCAGTGACGTCATTCTGTTCCTGAAGGAAGTGACCTCACTTCACTTCCTTGGTGATGGAACTCTCTGAACTTGGGATCCAGGAAGAGAGGCACCCAGAGCCAGTCGCAGTCCCAGTCCCTGTGGTCTCACTTGTTTCAATTTACCAAGCACAGAGTCAGTCTTTCTTAGTACCAACTGATGTGAGGATGGCCAAATGCCAGGAAAGCTCTGAAGAAAGACCTTTCTGAGAAAGCAGGTATTGGTTCACCGCTGGCTCCTGACAACTGCACAGAGTTGGCCAAGGAGACCAGATTTGAGATACAACAGGCCATTTTGGGGCAATATAGTATGGCCCACCATTCAGAGGACACTCCACAAAGGAGGTGCCTTTGTGGGTGTAGGTGTGTGTATGGTTTTTTCTCAAGTTCTGAGAAGATGTAAGAAAGGCTGTTTGTTTGAATTGGCGTGGACTGTTTCTAGTAAGTCCTTTGACAAGGCGAGTGCTTCTATGTCTGTGTATCCCACTCTGTCCGTGGTTGTAGACATTAGAAAAGAAAATGCATCAATGGATGTGTCCTGTCTAGGAGAAAGCTTCGCAACATTCATCCTGCCCGATTTATTAATGGACTGCAGCTTTCCTTATTGAAGGGAAACACCTGCTATCTTTCAAAGTTTCCGTTTACATCCTGAATTCTGGACACTCTCCAGAATTGCCTCATTGTTTTGTGTCCAAGATATGTACTACCTCCAAGCTATGTGATATGGCTATGTACTGGATAACTGAAGGGAAAGGCGAGCATCTAGGAAAACTCAGATATCAGTGTGACCAGGAAAGTCTCAGTGGAGAAACCCTGCTTTGTGCGTTTTGTTTACCTATTGTTCTGTTGCCCTGAATTTCAGGAAGGTTTTTGCCTCAGACCACTCCTTTGTGAATATCAATTCAATCCATTATTTAAAGTGGAACCAGCTATACTATTTATTCACAGTATGGTCTATTCATGCATTATCTGTATATTCATAGACACAGGGTACAGCTTTTTGTACAACCAATACTTATGTATATGTCTTCAAAATATTACTCGCAGAAATGGTGAAAGAAATACTCATGTCACCTAATCTACATATACATTTTATCACAGTAATATTCTGGACACAAAATGCAAAGTTCACACTTATTATTGTACTAAAGCCTAAATGGAAAGTGAACATGAATTACTTCCATGTTCAGGTTGCCTAATGCTCTCAAATATCAATCCTATTGGTGACTACATATTTGTTTCTTCCTAAGATTATATATTCAAAATCAACCCTGTTGAAAATATCTAATCCTATCACTCACTTTATACTTTGCCTGATTTTGTAATATCTCTTTTTTTTAATGTTAGGATGAGCCAATTTAGTACTTTTTTAATTTTTATTTTTTTCATCTTTCATACATTTGATTCAAGTGAGTTATGCATTTCCATTTTTACCCCAAATACAGATTGCAGAATCACATCAGTTACACATTCACAATGTTTACATAATGCCATATTAGTGACTGTTGTATTCTGCTGACTTTCCTATCCCCTACTATCCGCCCTCCCCTCCCCTTTCATCTTCCCTCTCTACCTCATCTGTTGTTGTTCCGTTCTCTCCCTTCCCCCCCTTTCCCCTCACAACCTCGTATATGTGATTTCGTATAACGATGAGGGTTCTTTCCGTTTCCATGCAATTTCCCTTCTCTCTCCCTTTCCCTCCCATCACTTGTCTCAGTTTAATGTTAATATTTTCCTCATGCTCTTTCCCTCTGTTCAGTTCTTAATTGCTCTCCTTAAATCAAGGAAGACATTTGGCATTTGTTTTTTAAGGATTGGCTAGCTTCACTTAGCATAATCTGCTCTAATGCCATCCATTTCCCTGCAAATTCCATGAATTTGTCATTTTTTAGAGCTGCATAATACTCCATTGTGTAGAGATGCCACATTATTTTTTATCCATTCATCTATTGAAGGGCATCTAGGTTGGTTCCACAGTCTGCCTATTGTGAATTGTGCTGCTATGATCATTGATGTGGCGGTATCCCTATAGCATGCTCTTTTATGGTCCTCCGGGAATAGTCCGAGGAGGGCGATAGCTGGGTCAAATGGTGGTTCCATTCCCAGCTTTCCCAGCAATCTCCATACTGCTTTCCATAATGGCCGCACCATTTTGCAGTCCCACCAGCAATGTACAAGTGTACCCTTTTCCCCACATCCTCGCTAGCACTTATTATTGTTTGACATCCTAATGGCTGCCGATCTTACTGGAGTGAGATGGTATCTTAGGGTGGTTTTGATTTGCATTTCTCTGACTGCTAGAGAAGGTGAGAATTTTTTCATGTACTTATTAATTGATTGTATGTCTTCTTCTGAGAAGTGTCTGTTCAGGTCCTTGGCCCATTTGTTGATTTTGTAATATCTCTATTGATATCTGCTTTCCTACATATTTTCCACTGTTCATCATTGTGACTGATCCTTCAAGTGTGCTGATATTTACTTTCACACTTTAACCCAAACCCTATTGCTAAAGAACTTTTGTTCCAAATCCTATACTCACTCTTCTTTGTTAACCTACTGAATATCTATCTAATCCTACTTACTATCCCTTTTTGACTGGATGTTCTCTTCGAATTTTAATCATAAAAGGTACAAGGTCCTATGCCATTGTATATCGATTTATCTGAGATATCTGTGCACAACGTAAATCAAAGCTAAGTATCCCAATGAAGGGCCCATTGCCCCTCTGGGCTTCAAAATTACCTAGACTTTTTTTTTTCATTTATATATTTCACCTCTATATTTTTAAAAATATCGCAGGTTCCCAATACCATTATTCATCCAGCAGAATGATTTCTAACCCAAATCAAACATTTTATTAACCCTAACAATACACTGTTCCCTCAATGTAAATTTAAAGAAGAGCAGGGACAGAGTTGGTCTTACAATACAGGAATGTAGGGGATCTTTCACCTGTTGAGAACCACAAGTTCAATGCAGAAATGATCCCTGGAGAATATGTAGTCAGCTATGGAGGACCTGAGAAAGCAAAAGTAATCTTCCATGGCAAAATACCTGGTCAGGATGACGGGATGTGTCTGAATCAGAACCTCTCTTCTCAATGTAGAGGAGATGGACCAAACCAGGCCTGTGTGGAGAGCTATTACCGGGTTCATATGGTTGATATACCATTCTAACTTGTGAATGCTTCACAGGAAGTAGGGGAAGCCTCCATCTAATGAGACACTTGGAAGCAACTGTTAGGATAAAGTGGTTGCCAAGGCAGTGACCTCATTCAGTTCCTGAAGGAAGTGACCTCACCTTACTCCCTTGGTGATGGAACTCTCTGAACTTAGGATCCTGGAAGCCAGGCACACAGAGCCAGTCCCAGTACCAGTCCCAGTGGGTTCACTTGTTTGGAATTACCAAGGACAGAGTCAGTCTTTCTTTGTACCTACTGATGTTAGAATGGCCAAAAGCCAAGAGAGCTCTGAAGAGGGGCCTTTCCTGAAAAAGCAGGTAGTGGCCCACCGCTGGCTCCTGACAACTTCATAGAGATGGCCAAGGAGACCATATCTGAGACAGGACAGGACATTTCGGGGGAACATTGTGTGGCCCACCAGTCAGAGGACACTCCATAGAGTCACAGACCTACTTATTGTAAGGAGGTGCCTTTGTGGGTGTGGTTGTGAGTTTGTGATTTTGTCTCATGTTGTGAGAATAGGAAAAAAAGTTGGTTTGTTTGGTTTGGAGTGAACTGTTTCTCGTAAGTCGTTTGAAAAGGAGAGTGTTTCTATGTCTGTGTATCCCATGGTGTCCGTGGTTGTAGACATTAGAAAAGAGAGTGCATCAGTGTCCTGTCTAGTAGAAAGCTTCCCATTTCATCCTGCCCAATTTATGAATGGTTTGCGGCTTTACTTAAAGATGGGCATAACCTAATACATTCCTAATTTCCAGGTTTATTCATGAACTCTGTTCACTCTCCAGAATAGGATCATGGTTTTGTGTCCAACATATATACCACCTCAAAGCTCTGTGACATGGCCATGTATTGGATAGCTGAAGGGAATGGCGAGCATCTCAAAAAACTCAGATATCAGTGTGACCAGGAAAATCTCAGTGGAAAAACCCTGCTTTGGGCATTTTGCTTATATATTGTTCTGTTGAACTGAATGTCAGGAAGTTCTTGCTCTGGCCACCCCTTTGTGAAGCCTGAAGTAAACAGTTTTCAAATGGAAATGATTGGGCATCACCTGTGGCTCTTTGCTTAATTGCTTTGGAAAGGGATGTGTCTGAATTAGCATCTTGGCCCTGTGTGAGGTTGTGGCTTAGATTCTCAGCACCAGATGGATCTAAAGAAAGATCCCATGTGTGCATCCAAAACCAAAATGGCAAATACACCAGTCATTGTGGATAAAGTCTCGCTTTCCTCTGTGAGGTTCCTGACCTCTATCAAGTGAGAATAGGGATCCTTTGTGTCAATTGAGTTCTTCAAAGCCCTGCAAAGGTGCTTGGGTTTTCTCACGACTCTAATTTACATTAAGAATCTATACCTCTAACTCAGTAGGCCTCAAATTGAAGAAGCGGTGCAGTATTAACGGCATGCCTATTTGATCACTCCTGGTTCACAGGAAGTATGTCCAGGCCACCCTGACTTTAGGCAAATGAGGGGCAAGGGAGCTTATTTTGGACACTGTCTTGGAATGTGCCCCTCATGGAAACCTCCAGCCAGAGGTTATGATGAGTATATATATGGAAAAAGATGAGGGCCATGTGGGAGTGTTTTGGTTTAATTGTGGTCATTGTGTGGCTGTTAAAGGAGATGCCTGGGTCCACATGGGCTTGAACTCTGGTGTGATTACACTTAGAGAGTGCATTCTGGATCTGATCTCAGAGAACTTGTGCCATGAATTGTGTTGGGATTCTAGGAGGGCACGCATGAGAGTCTCCCTTGGAAACTGAGATCTAGGCCCAGGGTGGCTTTCCACAGAGCACTGGGAATCTAAGCCAGGATACCACATGATTTTTTTTTCTGAAAGACTTGGTAGGCATAGGTGACAGTCAAAACACACATGGACCTCACATTGTAGACCTCAATGGGTCTGATTTCATGTGACTTTTTGGCCACTCCCTGGGAAGCCTTGTCTTTAACAGTTCTACAGAGCTTTCATTGAAATGAGGTTTCTCATCATTTAATGGTTCCTGTACAAATTGAAATCCACAGTGCCTCCATCTTCATCCGTGATAAATGGCTAGACAAATACAATAAAATTATTGAAATTTCCATGACCAGGTGGCACTGGAGAAAATTTGGAAAACCGGTTGCTGATCATGAGTATACCAGACAGTGCCTTGATTGACTAGGTTTCATCAAAATGGTGTATAACAGAGATGCCAGTAAATTGGAGCCTGCTGAGTAGTGGGCCTAGACCAGAGGAGGGGAGGTGTGTGATAAAACATCTGTGGTGGGGCCATGTTGATATTCCATTGGCTTCCAAATGCCTTGTGACTGACAGGGTGCAGCCAGCAGACCCTTATATGTAATGGTATCTTGTTATATAGAGAGGTTTCAGGGCAATGTTAACAATTGTGTTGCTGTGGTCAAGGGGAAAAGCTATGTAGAATAGAAGCATTGTTGGTATATTCTCTTGCAGACCCTGACCCACCACACGTGACAGAACTCCCTCAAGCACTGTGTCCCAGGTGATCTTTTTTTTACTTCATAAGCAAATACCAAACTCCCAGTGCAGCAGCAAGAAACACCAGGAAAAGTGAAGGATGACCAAATGGCTTCACAGTCCACACGCGGAGACACTTAGGCCCCAGTGGACACAGTTTACCTACATAGAGAGAATTCAGCACTGCTGCCTCATGTTCATTGGAAAATATGAACCATGTCCTCCAGGTCGCATAGATGCACACCCAGCTTTGATGGTCTCAGTACAAAGAAAGCTCCTTATGAAAACATATATATCAAGTGCCCAACATCAGAGGCAGTTTCTCAAGAAGTCTTTAGGGCAGCAGAGCTCCATGTTTGTGGAGTGCTTACCCTGTCCCATACTTTTGAAAACTCCTTTACGACATCCAAGGTTGTGAACTCATGAGAATATTCATTTCCAGATATGTATTCACAGAATTTTTAACTCTTATCCTCTAATTGTGTCTTACTTGGGACGAGGGTAATGTCTAGGCATTGTTCTGAATGAGAGTTGAAAGATTTTTGTGAATCCCTGACACTAACCCATTCCCTACTAGACTCTGACTACTAATCCTAATATGATGGAGAAACATAACCCAAAACAGAATAGAAATACAAGCATTTCAGAGGAGGCATGGTGTATAGCTGGACATGCCTTTTGAAATATATAGGGTAGGAGTTGTAAATCTAGTCAATTTTTAATTGAAATAGTTCTACATGTGTTTTTAAAGTTAACAAATATATGAATTACTGTCTTCCTTTCACAGTAGCCTATTCAGCACATGTGTTTTAATATGCACATATAGAATCCTACCTGGTGTCACACGTACATTCTCGTGAGGTGGCTGACATGGCACATACAAATTGCGAGAAGTGATCACTCGTCCTAAACACTGTTGGAACTGAAAATTCAACCCATGGGTGAGCTTCCTATTTGAACACACTTATATAAAAATCCATATTCATTAAAATGAATATTTTTGGATATGATGATGATATATATTTCATGATGAATTTCAATTGGCATATATATTGCTATTTTTAATGTCTGTGATATATATATATATATATATATATATATATATATATATATATATATATATATATATATATATAAAACATGTGTCTTATTATACACTCCCTAAATTCATTCATATTGATGTATTTGGATTTTTAATCAACTTTTCACAAGATTATTCTCAGTAATATTCATCCACCTGAAATACATATTTGTTTCCTAGTACTGAAAACTAACTTCTTTGAATGGTGCAAACATATCCTAACATTTCTACACTAACTGACCCTGTATAAAATCAATTCAAGTAGATTACTATGGGACATGATGTGTATTTTGATGTTCAATTTTATTCAACACTTCTACATTACTATTTGTTCACTTTATGCACATCATGGAATATATATTTCATCCACAAGTTAGCAAATTTATAGGCATTTGTCTCACTTTCAATCACTTCGTGCTTCAGAACACATGTATTCATCCATGTTTCTTGACTGAGCTTTTCATGAGACTTCTTTCCAAACACATTATTTTCGATTTCCATAATCACTTTTGAAACACTTCAAAAGTTACCTTGAGCTTGGGGAGGGAAACTGAGCCCCGACTTTCTTAGTCATCCTCCAGAGTCAGTATGGCTGGCTGGTGTGGCTGTCGCTTTTTATGGCAATTTTGGCCCAGTGTCCTTTTTTCTTTAGGGTAGGCACATTGATCTGAGGGCAGGGTGCCCTCTGGCATGGGCCAATGTTATCCCTTCTTGTCTACCTGTTTCTTAATTTCTGGCCTATTTGTTGTTGTGACCAGGACCTTAGTCAACGCCTTAGTCTGCCTTTTGTTTCTTTTATCCTCCCTTTGCTCCCTTCTCTTCCTCAGTTTCTCTCTTATAGTATACATTCTTGACTTCTCTGACTAAATCTCTCAAAGTCATATCTTGTAATCAATCTAGCTTTGTAACTTTGTTTTAATATCCAGGCCAGTTTGCCCAATAAAGTCCATCGTGACAGATGCCTTTTGATTCTCTGCCTGAGGATCAAAAGGAGTATATCTCCTATATGCCTCTATAATTCTCTCTAGAAACATAGTGGGAGATTCATCAGGCCCTTGAATAATCTCTCTTACCTTGTCCAAATTAGTTTGTCGCTAGCGGCTGCTTGGAGACACACTATTAGAGCCCGGTGATAAGTGGACAGATGCTCCCTACCTTCAAAGATTTTGGGGTCTCAGTTGGGTGGGTTCAAGGGAAAGCTGCCTTTGATTATGTTGGGAAGTTGTGTCGTACGCACATCTTGTTTGAGGATATTTTTTTCTAGCTTCCTGGAGGATTCACTGTTGTTCCTCTGTCATGAAGAGAATCCCTAGGAGATTTTGGCAGTCTTCTGAAGTAGGCTGGTGTGAAAACATCAATGACTCAACCAGACCTGAGAGCCAAGTAGGGTCCTCAGAAAAAGGGGGATTATAATTTTTTTAAGTTATTTAGGTCTGACGAGGAGAAAGGCTAATACTGGTAGGCTTGCATTTTTTCCCCGTGGCCATCGTCAATCATTGGCCCATTGGGATGGAGGGGGAGCATCCCGAGAGTTCCAGGGTTTTCAATCATTCACCGCCAGCGAGTTCCTTTAGACGGGTCAGCTTCCTCCAAGGGAAGAGGTGCTGTGTGTGCCGCAAGGGAATTATCTGGAGGGCGCTGGGCCGGCATAGCTTCCTCCAATGGAGGAGAGGCTGAGTCAGCAGCAGGGGAATCACTTAGAGGGTGTTGGAGGTTGGGGGACAAGGTCAGGGGATAAGGAGGGGAAGGAGAGTCCAGTAGAGTGAAATCTGGTGACTCAAGGAGAACAGAGGGTGTAGGAGGAGGAGGAGCAGAGGATTTGAGAGTTCCTGGGGGAAGGAGTCAGAGTGGGGGCAGGGGCAAGAAAGGCTTCACCCATGGAAAAGGAGATATGCAGAGTTCCCGCCGAGTTAAGATATATGGCTGTTGATCCAGATGGCTATGTGGCCCCGGCTGAAAGACAATATCTCTGACTTTTTTAAATTAGTGGGAAGTAGAAAGATCCTTCTAGGAGTAATCCAAATCCAAAGGTGGGCAATTCTGAAGCACAGAGAGTCTGCCACATCCGGGGCTTTACTGAAAAAGAAAGATTCTGAGCCCTTAAGCGGACATTGGTCCAGTGATCAAGGATCAGGGAAAGAGGCATTGAAGTGCTCTGTCCCATAATGAAAGATACACAAACAGTTAAAGCAATGAAACATGACACAGACAAGACAAGGCAATGAAGACAGGCAACGGACGTCCAACACTGAGACCAGGACTGAGGAGCCGGCAAAACCCGATTGACTGGCAATACTGAATCCGAAAAAAAATATCACTGAGTCCAGAAGACTATCTCGTCCCCATAAATTTACGGAAAGATGATCCAATACATACGGCTGTAGAGTTCCTTCACATCCTCAGGATCCTTCCAATCTAATACCATTGCACTTCTATGGGGATTAGACACCACTCCTAGGCCTCGAAGCGTTTGAGTGGCTTGTTGTAACGGCCAATGTTTTGGCCTTTCTTGACGAGAGATGATGCTAAGGTCTGCATCTGTATCCAGTAGCCCATTAAATTTATGCCCTTGAATATTTAGTTTTAGCATGGGGCCAGAATCTAAATTTAAAGAAAGCATAGCCCAATCTACACCTGTGGAGCCTAATCACTTGGAACCTCTTTCTACAGTACAACTGGAAAATTTTTCATGTAGGCTGGGTATTATTAGTAACTGCGCTATTCTATCTCCTGGTGAAATTACTGATATACCCTTTGGAGAACTGGCTATAATTTTTATTTCACCTTCATAGTCGAGATCAATTACCCCAGGACTTATCATAAGTCCTTTTAGAGTAGAAGAGCTGCGTCCCAATAATAAGCCTACTGTTCCTTTGGGAAGAGGTCCTTTTACCCATGTGGAAATGAATTGAACTCCCATCTCTGCAGTTAGTACTGCTCTGGCGGAGGCACAGATGTCCAACCCTGAGCTCCCTCTGGTTTGTCTGATGAGGGATCTGATGGACAATGTGTCCTGGGCACTACCCTGATGGGGTTGCTGGGTTTCTCCAGTGCTGCGTATATTTGTGGTTTTGGGCCCCGGAGCATTGAGCCCCCTTGTCCATTTTTGGCAATGGAGCTCCATGTCTTTGTCCACAATATTGTGGATAAACACCTGGTCCTTGTTCGTTTTTTGATAATGGTGTACCCTCTATGGTGGTTTGAGAACAGCATTCATTAGCCCAAAGTCTCCCTCTACGGCATCGTGGACAAATACCTGGTATTCTACTCCTTTGATACCTAGTTTTGTTAAACCCTCCTCCTATGGGACAATTCCTTTTAAAATGTCCTGTTTCTTCACAATTGTAGCATGTTCTTGGCCTGGAATCTAAAGCCTGTTTTACTGCAGCTGCCACAATTTGCCCTTGTTCATTAATGTCTCTGGCATCTAAAGTCTGTTTTACTGCAGCTTCCACGACTTGCTCTTGTTCTTTAATGTCTCTACATAATTTAATATATGTGTTTAAATCTTCATGTTTCCATGGTCTAATGATATCATTACACCAAAGATTCGCTTGCTCATAAGCCACTTGTTTTAGTAATGGCATTGCTTGTTGTGTATTTCCAAAAACTCTGGTAGCTGTTTGAATAAGCCTATCTACAAATTCAGCATAAGGTTCATTAGCTCCTTGTATTACCTTAGATAATTAACCTTGTAAACCTCCATGTCCTTGTAAAGTCTTCCATGCCTTAATTGCATCTAACAATTTACTGTACACTCTTTCAGTTTTTTTTTTTAATAATTTCTGATTCCGCATTTCTACTATAATACAAACCAACAAGATGACACCAAACAAAACAGCTCCTCAGGAATAGCCGTCAGAGCCCAACTGCCACCACAGGCTTCCCACAAGCCTCTCCCTCAAACACAAGTCTCCTCCTCTTGAGGCCGATTGGCTGGGTCGCATGGGCGGAGCCAAAAAAGTCCCCCAATGAGCAGTTCCGTGGTCTGAAAGGGCAGGGAACCAGCCCAATGTGCATCACCACAGAGGAGCCAATCAGCTAGATGTTGCTGGGGCCGCTGTGAGCCAATCATCCACTGGCAGTCTGAAAGGTCGGGGAAACCGCTCATTGAGCATCTCCATTGAGCATCACCACAGAGAAGCAAATCAGCTAGATGATGCTGGGGCCGCTGTGAGCCAATCATCAGCCGGCAGATGGAAGTTTGCTGGCAGCTGCAAGTTTACTGGGGCTCCTTTGGCTGTGGCTCTCAACAGATTATTCTCAGAAATATTTAACCACCTAAAATACATATTTGTTTCCTAGTACTGAAAACTAACTTCAGTGAATGGTCCTTATATATCCTAATATTTCTATAGTAACTGACCAAGTTTAACATCAATGCAGTTAGATTCCTATGGGACATGAAATGTATTTTGAAGTTCATTTTTATTCCACACTGATACATTACTATTTCTTAAGTTTATGGACATCATAGGATATAACCTTTCATCCACAAATTCACAAATTTATAGGCATGTGGTTCACTTTCAATCACTTCCTCTTTCAGAAAACATGTATTCCTCTATGATTCTTTAGTGGTCTTTTCAATGGACTTCTTTCTAAAAACATTATTTTCGATTCTATACTCATTTTTGAAGCAAAACTCACACACTCTTCATGATAAACCATAACCCTAATATTACCATTAGATATATAACTGGTTGGAATGAATGTATATATATCAATATAAGATTTCCTATATATTTTCAAATATAATTTCAATGTATTATTTAAAGTTGGAACCAGTTATATAATTAATTCACAATATGGTCTATTCATGCATCATCTCTTATTCATCAACACAGGGTATGCCTATTTTATCCGCAATACTAATTTATAAGTTTTCAAAATATTGCTCCTCATATTGGTGGAAGAAATACTCATGTAATCTGATCTAAATATATATTTTACCACAGTAATATTCTTGACACAAAATGCAAAGGTCACACTTATGATTGTACTAAAGCCTAAATTTAAAGTGAGCATGGATTACTAAAAACCTCCAATGTCTAGGTTCCCTAATGCACTCAAATGTCAATCCTATTGGTGACTAAATAATTGTTTCTTCCTAAGATTATATATTCAACCTCAACCCTGTTGAAAATGTCTAATCCTATCACTCACTTTAGACGTTGCCTGATTTCCTAATGTGTCTATTGATACATATTTACTCTCTTTCTTACATATTTTCCCCAGTTCATCATTGTGACTGACTCTTCACATGTGCTGACATTTACATTCACTCTCTAACTAAAACCCTATTGCTAAAGAACTTTTGGTCCAACTCCTAGACTCACTCTTCTTCCTAATCCTACTGACAATCTTCCTAATCCTTTGGACTATCCCTTTTGGACTGGATGATCTCTTCTAAATTCAGTCATCTGAGGTACAGCATCCTATGCCATTGTAAATGAATTTATCTGAGACCTCGGTACAGAACATAATTCAAGCTTAGTATGCCAATCAATTGCCAAATGCCCTTCTGGGCTTCAAATCTTACCTAAATTTCTGTTTTTGTACTTATATTTCAAGTCTATATTCTTATAAGTATCACAGGTTCCCAAACCATTATTCATCCAGCAGAATGATTCCTAACCAAAATCGAACATGCTATTAACCCTAACCATACAATGTTCCGTCAATCTAACTTTACAGAAGAGCAGGGACCGAGTTGGTCTTACAATACAGGAATGTAGGGGATCTTCCATCTGCTGAAAACCTCAAAGGTCCATGCAGAAATGATGCATGGAGAAGATTTAGGCAGCTATTTAGGACCTGAGAGAGCAAAAGTCATCTTCCATGGCAAACAACCTAATCAGGATGAAGGGATGTTTCTGAATCAGCCTCTCTCTTCTTAATGTAGAGAAGTCGGACCAAACCAGGCCTTTGTGGAGAGCTGTTCCCAGGTGCCTGTGGTTTCTATACCATTCTAATTTGTGAATGTGTCACAGGAAATAGGGGCAGCCTCCATCTTATGAGAACCTAGGAAGCAACTGTTAGGACATATTGGTGGCCAAGTCAGTGACCTCATTCAGTTCCTGAAGGAAGTGACCTCACATACTTCCTTGGTGATGGAATTCTCTGAATTTGGGATCCAGGAAGCCAGGCACCCAGAGCCGTTACCCGTCCAAGTCCCAGTGGTCTCACTTGTTTGGATTTACCAAGGATAGAATCAGTCTTTCTAGGTACCTATTCATGTGAAGGTGGCCAAATTCCAAGAAAGCTCTGAAGAGGGGCCTTTACTGACAAGACTGGAATTGGCTCACCACTGCCTCCTGACAACTTCACAGAGTTGGTGAATGACACCAGATCTGAGACAGGAAAGGCCATTTCGGAGGAACATCGTATGGCCTACCAGTCAGAGGACACTCAGAAGAGTCACAGACCTACTTGGGGGAAGGAGGTGCCTGGGTGTGTGGATGTCAGTTTGTGGTTTTGTCTCATGTTCTGAGAATAGGTAAAAAAACGTGATTTATTTCTTTTGGAATGGACTGTTTCTAATAAGTCATTTGACATGGTGAGTGTTTCTATTTCTGTGTATCCCACTGTGTCCGTGGTTGTACACATTAGAAAAGAGAATGCATCAATGAATATGTCCTGTGTAGTAGAATGCCTCCCACCAATCAACCTGTCCAATTTATGAAAGGACTGCGGCTTGCCTTACCAATGGGAAACACCTACAACCTTCCTAAGTTCCTGTTTTCTTCCAGAATTCTGGCCACTAGCCAGAATAGGCTCATCGTTTTTTATCCATGATATGTACCACCTCCAATCACTGTGACATGACCATGTACTGAATAGCTGAAGGGAATGGCATGGAGAGCATCTCAGAAAACTCAGATATCAGTGTGGCCAGGAAACTCTCAGTGGAGAAACCCTGCTTTGGGCCTTTTGCTTACATTTTGTTCTGTTGCCCTGAATGTCAGGAAGGTATTTGCCTCTGGCCACCCCTTTGTGAAGACTGAAAAAAACAGTTATCAAATGGAAATGAATGAGGATCACCTGTGGCTTTTGGCATAATTGCTTTGGAAAGGGAGGTGTCTGAATCAGCCACTTGGCCCTGTGTGAGGCTCCAGCTTAGCACATGATGGATCTAAAGAAAGATCCCGTGTGTGCATCCAAAACCAAAATGGCAAAAAGATCAGTCATTGTGGATGAAGTCTCTAGCCTTTTTCTGTGATGTTCCTGACTCCATCAAGTGAGAATAGGGATCCTTTGGGTCAAATGAGTTCTTCAAAGCCCTGCAGAAGTGCTTGGGTTTTCTCATGACTCCAAACCACATAAAGAATCTATATCTGACATTCAGTAGGCCTCAAAATGGAGAAGCAGAGGAGTATTAATGGCAGGTCCATTTAATCCCTCCTGGTTCACAGGAATGGTGTCCAGGCCACCCTGACTTTAGGCAAATGAGGGCCAAGGGTGCTCATTTTGGTCACTGTCTTGGGCTGCGCCCCTCATGGAAACCTTCAGCCAGAGGTTATGATGAGTGTCTATATGGAGAAGATGAGGGCCTTGTGGGAGTGTTTAGGTTTTAATTTTGGTCATTTGTGTGGCGATTGGAAGAAATGACTGGGTCCAACTGGGCTTGAACTCTGGTGTGAGTTCAAGGGGACTTAGAGACTGAGTTCTGGAACTAAACTCAGAGAAGTATTGCCATGAATTGTGTTGGGATTTTAGCAGGCCACACATGAGAGTCGCCCTTATAAACTGAGATCTAGGTCCAGGGTGGCTTTCCACAGAGCACTGAGAATCTCAGCCTGGATATCACATGATTTTTTCTGAAACACTTGGCAGGCATACTTGAGCGTCAAAACACACATGGACCTCACATTGTAGACCTCAATAGTCCTGGATTTCTGTGACCTTTTGGCCACTCCTTGGGAAGACTTGCCTGTGAGAGTTTTCCAGAGGTTTCATTGAAATGAGCTTCCTCACCATTTAATGTTTCCTGAAAAAATTGAAACCAACAGTGCCTCCAACCTCATGCTTGAATAATGGCTCGATAAATACCATGAAATTTTTTAAATTCCTTTGACCAGGTTGCACAGGAGAACCTTTGGATGTACTGTTGCTGACGATGAGTGTACCAGACAGTTCCTTGATTGACTAAGTTTCATGAAAATGGTGTAGAACAGAGATGCCAGTAAGTTCAAGCCTGCTGATTAGTGGACCTAGAGCAGAGATGTGCAGTTTTGTGATAAAATTTCTGTCGTGGGGCCTTGTGGATCTGCCTTTGACTTCCAAATGGCATGTGGCTGACATGGTGCATCCAGCAGACCCTTATATGTAAAGGCATCTTTTTATAAGAAGAGGTTTAAGGGAAATGTTCACAATCAGGTTATTATGGTCAAGGGGGCAAACTATGTGGGCTAGAAACCTGGTTGGTGCATTCTCCTGCTGACCCTGACCCACCACACATGACAGAACTCCCTCCAGCACTGTGTTCCATGAAGCAAATACCAAATTCCCAGTGCAGCACCAAGAATCACCACAAAATGTGGAGGATGACCAAATGGTTTCACAGTCAACATGTGGATACACTTAGCTCCCCGTGGCCACAGTTTACCTACAAAGAGAGAATTCAGCACTGCTGCCTCATGTTCATTGGAAAATAAAAAACCATATCCACAAGGTCAAAGAGATGAAGACCCAGCTTTGATGGTCTCCCTAGAAAGGAAGCTAAAGCTCCTGACAACAACATATGTTTTAAGTGCCCAACCTCAGAGACAGTTTCTCAAGAAGTCTTTAGGCAGGCAGAGGTCCATGTTTGTGGAGTTTTTACCCTGTCCCTTACTTTTGGAAACTCCTCTACCACTTCCAAGGTTGTAAACTCCTGATCGTATTCCATTCCAGATATGTAGTCACGGATTTTCTAACTCTTCTCCTCTAATTGTGTCTTACTTGGGGCGAAGGTGATATCTAGGTGTTGTTCTTGATGAGAGTGGGAAGATTTTTGTGTACCACATATTTGCATACACATTGGATTCATTTTCCTATTTTCCATTCGATATACTGAATCCCTGACACTAACTCACACCCTACTAGACTCTGATTACTAATCCTAATATGATGGAGGAAAGTAACCCAAACATTATAGAAACATAAGCAGTTCAGAGGAGGCATGGTGTATAGTTGGACTTGCTTTTTGCATGATAAATGGTAGGTGTTATAAATATAGTCAATTGTTAATTGAAATAGTTCTCCATTGTTTTTAATATTAACTTATTTCTGAATTCCTGTCTCCATTTCTCTGGAGCCTATTCAGCACATGTATTTTTATATGCACATATAGAATCCTACCTGGTATCACACGTACATTTTTGTGAGGTGGCTGACTTTGCAGATACAAATTGTGAGAAGAGATCACTCCTCCTAAACGCTATTGGATCTTAAAATTCCACCTATGGGTGAGGTTCCTAGTTGAACAACATTATACATAAATCCATGTTCAGTAAAATGAATACTTTTTAATCTGTGGATGATATATATTTCATGATAAATTTTGATACGCATATATATTTATATATTGCTACTTTTTAATGTATCTGTGATATATATATATATATATATATATATATATATATATATATTATACACCCTCCGATTTTTCAAAATATGAAATATATGTGTCTTATATACACTCCCAAAATTTATTCATGTCATGAATGTTGATTTATAATAAAATGTTCACAAGATTATGCTCAGATATATTCATCCACCTGAAATATATATTTGATTCCTAGTACTGAAAACTAACTTTAGTAAATGGTCCTTTCAAATCCTAATGTTTCTACAGTAACTGACCCAGTTTAACATCAATGCAAGTAGATTCCTATGGGACATGATATGTATTTTGACATTCATTTTCATTCAACACTGGTACATTACTATTTTTTTCAGTTTTTGCACATCATAGGATATATATTTCATCCACAAGTTAGTAAATTTATACGTTTTTTTATACTTACAATCACTTCCTGCTTCAGAACACATGTATTCCTCTATGTTTCTTGACTCGTCTTTTCATGAGACTTCTTTCCAAACACATAATTTTTCATTTTCATAATCACTTTTGAAACTAAACTCACAGACCCTTGATGATAAAACATAACCCTAATATGACCATTAGATGCATTACTCGTTGGAATGAATGATTGTATATCAATATAAGATTTCTTATATATTTTCAGATATCAATTCAATCCATGATTTAAAGTGGAAACAGTTATATTAATTATTCACAGTATTGTCAATTCATGCATTACTTCTATATTCATAGACACAGGGAACAACTCTGTGTACCCCCAACACTAATTTATACCTCTTCAAAATATTGCTCCCAGAAATATTAGAAATAATATGCATGTCACCTGATCTACATATACATTTTATCACTGTAATATTCTGATCACAAAATGCAAAGGTCAAACTTATGATTGTAGCACATCCTAAATGGAAAGTGATCCTAGATTATTAAAAACATCCATGTCCAGGTTGCCTAATGCTCTCCAATGTCAATCATATTTGTGACTACATATTTGTTTCTTCCTAAGATTATATATTGAAACTCAACCTGGTTGATCATGTCTAATCCTATCATTCACTTTATACATTGCCTGATTTCATAATGTGTGTATTGATATCTGATTTCCTACATATTTTCTCCAGTTCATCATTGTGACTGACTCTTCACATGTGCTGACATTTACATTCACTCTCTAACCGAAACCCTATTGCTAAGGAACTTTTGTTCCAAAACCTATACACAGTCTTCTTCCTAAACCTACCAACTATATTCCTAATCCTACCGACTATCCCTTTTTGAATGCATGTTCTCTTCTACATTTAATTATCCAAGTAAAGGTCGGGTGAGGTCGAAGGAAGAGACCACCAAGAGACTATCTCATGCAACAGCAAAGGGTTTATTGCGGGTCCAGCATGCTGATGCTCAGAGCTCACTTGAATAGAGTAGAGAGCCCTTAGAACAGCTTAAGCAGAGCTTATACACTTTCCTTGGTGACGGCAGGGAGGGAAGTTTATTGATGGGTCAGGGCGAGTGGTCAGTTTGCATGCAACCCACAGAGGGAGCACATTCTGCAGTTAGTCAGTTGGGGACAGCATATTCTGGGAACAAGATTAGCAAACATTTCTCAAGATTTCAACAGTGTTTTGTTAAGCATACAGGAAAAAAGGAAGGGAAAAGTGCCTATTTTATTAACCTTTCATTCCCCACTTCTTCTTCTGGCTACTTTTAATCATAAAAGTGATCATTGCGGGGTGTCACATTCTATGTTTGCTAGTGGGGTATTACCATAAGTTTAACTCGTCTAATTTGAGCTTGGAGAAAAGAAATTACACGGTTGAGCAAACAGGGTTTTATAGTTAGCAATAATATGAGGATTATTATTGAAATGGCCAGGGTTGATAAATGCGTAGTTAACCAGGGGGACTGTGTGAACCAAGACTCAAACCACCCTTTTTGGGCCTCTCTCTCTCAGTGACACTCTTCAAGGCATCTTTTTAATTTACTCCTAGATTTTTTTAAAACTCCAGTATGGTCGGCAAAAACACAAGATTCTCCATCAATGCAGAACAAAGGCCCCCTTCTCTCATGAAGAGGAGGTTCAACCCTCGCCTGTTCTGTAAAACAACTTAAGAGAGAGAGGTTAAAGATTCCTGCAAAGCCAAGATGGAGGTTCCTAATATCTTTAAGTTTTGGTCTATTGCTGCTTCTAATTGTGTCATTTGTTGTATCCCATGGACCAAGGCAGTGGTTCTTGTGCTCACGCCTGCAGCAACTCCTATTCCTAATAGGATGGCTAAAGTGATGGATATATGTTCTCAGTGGAACCGGGTTTTATGCCCCCTTATTTGATCTTCAAATGAACCTGCATTATGATAAAGCACTCTGGGAAACCTCTGCACCTTTACAAAATTAATCACATCGTCTTGACAATTTCATGAAAACATAAACAATGTTTAAGTCTATAGAATTATACTGTTGTAGAGACGGACATGGCAAGGCACCTAAGATACTACCAAAAACAGGGAAACTTTCCATTTTATTTGCAACAGGATTCAGAGGGCATTACTTCTGTTATAATCAATTACTTCCCTGAAAACCACGTTTAGGTAGTTTCAGAATTTTGTACCCAACATATAAGGGAAGGGGCGCAGAAGTTCACAGCCTGCAGAAGTTCACAAAAAGCAGATTTTTTCTGTTTTTTTCCTCTGTTCTGGGCAAGTTAACTTTTCAAGGCCACCTGGGTGAAGGAGAGCTTTTTCTTCCCTTTATTTTTCCCCCTTCCAGCTGTTACCATCGAGCCCAGTTGGTAACTTCTTTATCTTAGAAATGTAGCCATCTCTGTGAAGCCCCAGCTCAATGCCAAAGGCCTTGTTCACATATTTTGTGAAAAACTAGTAAGGGGGTGTCTAACTTAGGAGTGCTGATATTTTTAGCCAGTGGCCAAGTACAACAGGGCAACAGGAAAAGAGGAAGTTTATCTACTTTGAAGTCTTTCATGGGGACTCTTTTGCTGAAAGTCCTAAAGTCAGCCATGCTGAAGACTTCTGTAGAATTTCAGTTAATGTTTTTCTGTGGGCCTGGAACAGAGGGGGGAGATGGGGAAGGCGTGGCTTTGAGCAGCTCCGTGGATCTGAGAATGAGGTAGCAGAGATGTGAAAGAATACTGGGAAAGGGGTTTGTGATTTTCCTAGCAACAAAAAGGTGAGCAGTAGAACAGGTAGAGCAGAGGGGAAGATGGGAGTTAGTATCCCTAAAAGCCTGTGAGGGACTTTAAATTCTTAGTAATCTGTTTTCAGTGATGACAAAGAAACTTTAAAGGCCATTTTCACTAAATCTTGGATAGGGGTCTGAGGGTTCTCCTCAGCTGGTTTGAGCTTTGGGTTAGCTGGTAAGAGGAACTGGTGGGACCCGGTGCGGGCACTGACTGGAGAAGAGAGGAGTGATTCGGTGGAGGGTTACCTTAGTACCTGCTACCTCAGCAAGGGGGCAATGGTCTTAGATCCGGCGGAGGTTTGGGTTTTTGATCTAGTAATTGGAGGGGAGAAATCATGTTGCTGAGGTGAGAGTGACAGCAGAGAGTCTGGAGCAGAAGGCTGAGTGTGAGGACCTATTGGAGAAGCATAGTTCAGGATGTGAGCGAAGGAGGGAAAAGGCCTCCACATAGGGAAATCTCCTTTCACCCTTTTGAGGATTTTCAGAAGTTAAAAAGGTCAGGCAGAATTTGAGGATCTAGAGACCCCTCTAGGGGCCATCGGTTTTGGTGATCTAATTGGTAATAGGGCCAATGCTGTGTACAGAAGTTGATGAGGAGTTTGGATTCCATCATGCACTGCCTGTATGATCACAACCCTATGACTTACAGAAGAAGTCGGCATTCCCCCCACACAACCGTGACTGTTTGTGGCTTTGGTAGTCCACCGGGCAAACATAGTAATCTAGGCTAGCCAACCTGCATCTGGCTTGCGTGTCCCTACATCCATAATGATTGTTTCCATTATCAATGGTGCAGAATGGATTTAATGGAAATTTAGTGGGATCCTCTTCACCAGGTATATCCCAATAGGAAAGACCTATAGCCAGCTGACAAATGTCTGGGTGGATAGATGTCCACCAAGTCCCTAAGTGGGCTGTATGCGAGATAGATCATACTTCTTTACCAGTAGGATTTGTGATCAGCCATCGCTGCTGAACGGGTTGAAGAGGTTAAGGACTACTGGTGGTCAAGGGGAGAGTGTATAGCCTTAGACACAGGGTAAATACACAATTTGAAAGTTTTACCAATTTTTTCCTGTTTCAAGCCAGAGTCTGGACAGGGTCAGGCTTGAGATGAGAGGTATGGATCCAGGAAGTGATTCTTTCTACCTTTACCGCTGTAGGTGTTATAAGTAGCACCTTGTATCATCATTTCCAGTGGGGTTCCAGGGATGACACCTGATGTCGACTTACATAGATGAAGTCTCTTACTTGATATCGATGTAGAGTCCACTCGTCCCCAGGTTGATAGGCATTGGCCATCTGTTTTCACAGGTGTCCCTGAGTTCTTTCAAGAGCTTTAATTCAGTCAAGCAATGGGGTGTGGAAGGAATTGTTAGCTCTTAGAGTTGGGGTTAGGTCCCTTACTGAAGGAGGGGCACCATGGACAATTTCATAGGGGGTGAGGTTACACGAAGAAACAGAGGGAGTATTTCTTCCATGAAATAGTGCATAAGGCAGGAGCATAGTACAATCTATTATGCAGGTTTCTAAGCTTAATTTCGTTATGGTCTCTTTAATGGTTCTATTCATTCTTTCTACCTGTCCTGAACTCGGTGGTCTATAAGCACAATGTAACTTTTAATTAATCCCCAGGGTTTGGCCTAACCCCTGACTTACCTGGGCTACAAACGCCAGTCCATTATCAGACCTTATTACTTAAGGCAGGCCGTATCTTGCAAAAATATCTTTCAGGATCTTCTTGACGACCATTTGCGCTGTTTCGTTTTTTTTTCTTTTTTCCTGGAAAAGGCTTCAATCCATCCTCAAAATATATCTACAAAGACTAGGTGATATTTAATTTCAAACCTTGCTGGCTTAATTTTAGTAAATTCCACTTCCCAGAATTGTCCTGGTCTGGTTCCTCGTAGGTGCTTTTTTGCAGGAAGCTTGGAATGGTAAGCATTATCCATGACAGACCTGACAGGCTTTTGTTACCCATTCAGTTATTTCCTTTTGCTTTGAGTCGGTTAGTAAAAAACTCTGTTCTTGATCCTTCAGGAATGAATGCAATTTCTTTGAACCAAGTTGAGTGAGTTGATGTACATTTTCTACTGACATATATAGACCCGTGACTATAGGAGTTTTTACTGAAGGATTTAGAAATTCCACTTGTGGTCCTTCAGGGTTAAAAGTTATTTTGGCCCGGAGCTTGGTGAGCAGATCTCTGCCCATCAATGGGGCCGGGCATTCTGGGATTACTAAGAACGAGTGATGGATTTTTCCTTTCCCCTGGTCCATGGTCCTCTTAGTTGTCCAAGCCCGATATTTTCTGCCATTAGCCCCTTGAATTAGAGACCTTTTATTTGATAGAGAGACCAATGGGGCCTTAAGGGCAGAGTATATTGCCCCTGTATCCACTTCAAAGTTTGCTGGGGTCCCCTCCACTTCAAAATTTACCCTGAGCTCTCGGAGGGGATCTGAGCCCCAACGTTCTTAGTCATCCTCCAGAGTCAGAATGGCTGGCTAGAGTGGCTGTCTCTTTCAATGGCACTCTTTGAAGCAGTGTCCTTTTTCTTTACAGTAGGCACATTAAATTGAGGCCAGGGGTGGCCTCTAGTATGGGCCCCGATATCCATTCCTGTCTCCATGTTTCTTATTTCTGGCCTATTTGTTGTTGTGACCAGGACCTTAGTCAATGCCTTAGTCTGTCTTTTGTTTCTTTTATCCTCCCTTTGCTCCCTACTCTTCCTCAGTTTCTCTCTTATAGTATACCTTCTCGGCTACTCTGACTAAATCTCTCAAAGTCATATCTTGTAATCCATATAAGCATTGTAACTTTCTTTTAATATCCAGGGCAGCTTGCCCATAAAGGCCATCTTGACAGATGCCTTCTGATCCTCTGCCTGAGGATCGAAAGGAGTATATCTCCTATATGCCTCCATAATTCTCTCTAAAAACATAGAGGGAGATTCATCAGGCCCTTGAATAATCTTTCTTAACTTGGCAAAATTTGTTAGTCGCCTAGCGGCCACTAAGATACCCACAATTAGAGACCAGCGATAAGTGGACAGATGCTCCCTACCTTCAAAGGTGTTGGGGTCCCAGTTTCGTCGATTCAAGGGAAAGCCGGGTTGAATATGTTGGGAAGTTTTGTCGGTCACCCATCTGGTCAGAGGATATTTTCTCCAGCATCCAGGAGGATTCTCTTTTGGTTCTCTATCATGAAGAGACAACCCTAGGTGTTGTTGACAGTCATCCCAAGTAGGCTGGTGTGAAAACATCAATGACTCAACCACACCTAGGAGCCGTGTGGGGTCCTCAGTAAAAGGGGGATATTTATTTTTCCAGTTATATTCGTCTGAAGAGGAGAAAGGTTAATACTGGTAGGCTTGCATTTTTCCCACAAGGCCGTTGTCAATCATTGGCCCCTAGGGATGAGGGGGAGCATCATTCGAGTTCCAGGTTTTTCAATCATTCACTGCTGGTGAGTACCTTTAGCTGGGCTAGCTTCCTCCAGAGGAGGAGGGGCTGTGTGTGCTGCGGGGAAATTATCTGGAGGGCGCTGGACTGGCTTATCTTCCTCCAATGGTGGAGAGGTTGAGTCAGCAGCAGGGGAATCACTTAGAGGGTGTTGGTCTTTGGGGGACGTGGGCAGGAGATAAGGAGGGGGACGAGAGTCCAGTAGAGTCAAATCTTGTGACTCAGGGAGAACAGAGGGTGGAGGAGGAGGAGAAGCAGAGGGTTTGAGAGATCATGGGGGAAGGAGTAGGAGCGGGGGTAGGGGCAAGAAAATGCTTCACCCATGGAGGAGATTTGCAGAGGTCCTGCCAAGTTAAGATATATGGCTGTTGATCCGGATGGATATGTGGCCCTGGCTGAAAGACAATATCCTCTGACTTTTTAAATTAGTGGGAAGTAGAAAGATCCTTCTAGGGGCCATCCGAATCCAAAGGTGGGCCATTCTGAGGCACAGAGAGTCTGCCAGGTCCAGAATTTTACTGAAAAAGAAAGATTCTGAGCCCTTAAGGGTACTTTGGTCCAGTGATCAAGGGTCAGGGACAGAGGCATTGAAGTGCTCTGTCCCATAATGAAAGATACACAAACAGTAAAAGCGATGACACACGACACAGACAAGACAAGAAAATAAAGACAGACAATGGAACTTCCAAAACTGAGACCAGGACTAAGTATCTGGCCAAACCCGATGGGCTGGCGATACCGAATCTGAAACAAAATATCACTGAGTTGAGGAGACTATTGCTCCTCGATTTCCCGAGTACTCTGGTGCATCCCCCAGGGATATGGCCTGTGGCTCTGTGACACGTATGTCAGCCACCATCGGAGAGAGGTCACACTCTTCATTGACAGCCATTTTGCGAAGCCCTAACCTGAAACCTGAAACCAGAAAGAGGCACCATACATACCCCAAGAGGAGCCTGTTGGGGTCTCTCGTTCGCTGCTGCCGGATCTCACTGGAACCTCCATATGTAAAGGTCAGACGAGCATTGGGTGAAGAGACCACCAAAAGACTGTCTCATGCAAAAGCAAAGGGTTTATTGGGGGTCCAGCATGCTGGGGCTCAGAGCTCACTTGAATAGAGCAGAGAGCCCTGAGAACAGCTTAAGCAGAGCTTATATACTTTGCTTGGAGAGGGCAGAGAGGGAACTTTATTGTTTGGTCTGGGCGAGTGAGCAGTTTGCGTGCAACCGGGTGAATGAGTACATTCTGCAGGTTGGCAGTTGGGGACAGCACTTTCTGGGAACAAGATTAGCAAACAGTTCTCAAGATTTCAAAAGTGTTTTGTTAAGCATACAGAAAAACGGGAAGTGACATTTACCTATTTTACTAAATTTTCATTACCAAATATACTTTGCCAGATTTCCTAATGTCTCTATTGAAATCTGCTTTCCTACATATTTTCCCCATTTCATCATTGTGACTGACTCTTCACATGTGCTGACATTTACATTCACTCTATACCCGAAACCCCATAGCTAAAGAACTTTTGGTGCAAATCCTATACTCACTCTCCGTTCTAAACTTACGGACTACCATCCTAATCCTACCGACTATTCTTTTTTTTTAAATTTTTTTTTTCTTAAAGAAAGAGTTAGAGAGAGAGGGAGAGAGAGAGAGAATTTTTTAATATTTATTTTTTTAGTACTTGGCAGACACAACATCTTTGTTTGTACATGGTGCTGAGGATCGAACTCGGGCCGCACGCATGCCAGGCGAGCGCGCTACCACTGGAGCCACATCCCCAGCCCCCCGACTATCCCTTTATGACTGGAAGTTCTCTTTGACAATAAATAATCCAAAGTACAAGGTCCTATGCATTTGTATATTGATTTATCTGAGACATCTGTGCAGAAAATAAATCAATGCTAAGTATTGCAATCAAGGGCCCAACGCCCTTCTGGGCTTCAAATATTACCTTTATTTCTGTTTTCGTGCTTATATTTCACCTATATATTCTTGAAAATATCGAAGGTTCGCCATACCATTATTCATCCAGCAGAATGATTCCTAACCCCAATCGAAACTGTTATTAACCCTAACCATACACTCTTCCCTCAATCTAACTTTACAGAAGAGCAGGGACAGAGTTGGTCTTACAATACAGGAATTTACGGTTTCTTCCAACTGCTGAGAAACTCAAAGGTCCACGCAAAAATGATCCCTGGAGAAGTTGTAGGCACATATGTACGAACTGAGAGAGCAAAAGTCATCTTCCATTGAAAACAACCTGGTCAGGATGAAGGGATGTGTCTGAATCAGCCTCTCTCTTCTTAATATGGAGAAGAAGAACCAAACTAGGCCAGTGTGGAGAGCACTTCCAGGGTGCCTATGGTTGATATACCATTCTAACTTGTGAAAGTGTCACAGGATGTAGGGGCAGCCTCCATTTTATGGGACACTTTGAAGCAACTGTTAGGACAAAGTGTTTGCCAAGGCAGTGACCTCATTCAGATCTTAAAGGAAGTGACCTCACCTAACATCCTTTGTGATGGAACTCTCTGAACTTGGGATCCAGGAAGCCAGGCACCCAAATTCAGTCTCAGTCCCAGTCCCAGTCGCAGTGGTTTCAATTGTTCAGATTTACCAAGGACAGAGTCAGTCTTTGTTGGTACCTACGGAGGTGAGGATGGCCAAATGCCAGGAAAGCTCTGAAGAGTGGCCTTTCCTGAGAAAGCAGTTAGTGGATCACCGCTGGCTCCTGAGAACTTCACAGTGTTGACCAAGGAGACCAGATCTGAGACAGGACAGGCCATTTCGGGGTAACATAGTATGGCCCACCAATCAGAGGACACTATGGATAGTCACAGACTGACTTGGGGGAAGAAGGTGTCTTTGTGGATGTGGGTGTTGGTTTGTGGTTTTGTCTCATGTTGTGAGAATAGGTAATAAAGGTGGTTTTTTGGTTTGAAGTGAATTGGTTCTAATAAGTCTTTTGAAAAGGCGAGTGTTTCTAAGTCTGTGTATCCCACTGTGTCCGTGGTTCTAGACATTAGAAAAGAGAATGCATCAATGGATGTCTCCTGTCTAGTAGAAATCTTCCCAACATTCATCCTGCCAATTTATGAATGCACTGCGGCTTGCCTTATGAATGGGCAACACCTACTATCTTCCTAAGATTCTATTTTGTTCCTGAATCCACTCCACTCTCCAGAATAGGCTCATGGTTATGTGTCCAATATATATACCACCTCCAAGCTCTGTGACAGGGCCATGTACTGGATAGCTAAAGGGAATGGCGAGCATCTCAGAAAACTCAGATATCAGTGTGACCAGGAAAGTCTCAGTGGAGAAATCCTGCTTTGGGCCATTTGCTTACCTATTGTCCTGTTGCCCTGAATTTCAGGAAGCTTTTTGCCTCAGACCACCCCTTTGTGAAGCCTGAAGAAATGAGTTGTCAAATGCAAATGAATGGGCATCACCTGTGGCTCTTTGCTTGATTGCTTTGGAAAGGGATGTGTCTGAATCAGCCTCATGACCCTATGTGAGGCTGTGGCTTAGATTCTTAGCACCTGATGGATCTAAAGAAAGATACCATGTGTGCATCCAAAACCAAAATGGCCAAATGAGCAGTCATTGTAGATTAAGTCTTTTGCTTTCCTCTGTTAGGTTCCTGAAATCCATCAAGTGAGAATAGGGATAATTTGGGTCAAATGAGTTCTTTAAACCCTGCAGTGACTAGCCCAGAGGTGCTTGGCTTTTCTCATGACTCCAAATCACATAAAGAATCTATACCTGAAAGTAAGTAGGCCCCAAATTGGAGATGCAGAGCAGTATTAAGTGCAGGCCTATTTAATCACTCTTGGTTCTCAGGAAGGGTGTCCAGGCCAACCTGACTTTAGGCAAATGAGGGGCAAGGAAACTTATTTGGATACTTTCTTTGTCTGCACCCCTCATGGAAATTTCCAGCCAGAGGTTATGATAAGTGTCTATATGGAGGATGTTGACGGCCATGTGGGAGTGTTTTGGTTTTAATTCTGGTCATTTGTGTGGCGGTTGAAAGAGATGACTTAGTTCACCTGGGCTTGAACTCTGGTGTTATTCCCCTTAGAGACTGAATTCTGGAACTGTCCTCAGAGAAGTATTGCCATGAATTGTGTTGGGATTTTAGGAGGCAACACATGAGAGTCACCCTGAAATCTGAGATCTAGGCCAAGGTGGCTTCCACAGAGCACTGGGAATCTCAGCCAGGATTTCACGTGATTTTATTCTGAAAGTCTTGGCAGCCATAATTGAGAGTCAAAACACACATGGACCTCACATTTTAGACCTCAATGGGCCTGGATTCATGTGAAATATTGGCCACTCTTTGGGAAGCCTTGCCTGTGAGAGTTCTCCAGAGATTTCTTTGAAATGAGGTTCCTCACCATTTAATGTTTCCTAAATAAATTGAAACCCACAGTGCCTCCAACTTCATCTTTGAAAAATAGCTATGTACATACCATGGATTTTTTGAAATTTCCATGACCAGGTGGCAATGGAGAAACTTTGGATGACTTGTTGCTGATCATGAGTGTACCAGACTGTGCTTGGATTTACTTGGTTTCATGAAAACAGTGTAGAAAAGAGATCCCTGTAAGTTGGAGACTGCTGAGTAGTGGGCCTAGAGCAGTGGTGTGCAGGTATGTGATAAAACATCTGTGGTGGTACCATGTGGATCTGCCCTTGGATTCCAAATGGCTTGAGACTGACATGGTGATGTCAGCAGACCCTTATATATAAAAGCATCTTGTTATATGGAGAGGTTTCAGGGCAATGTTCAGAATCAGATTGCTATGGACAAGCGGGCAAGCTATGTGGGGTAGAAGCCTGGTTGGTGCATTTTCCTGCAGACCTTGACCCACCACACGTGACAGAACTCCCTCCATAACTGGTACCTGTTGAACTCCTTGTATTTCCTGAAGCAAATACCAAATTCACCATGCAGAAGCAAGAAACACCTCGAAAAGTGGAAGATGATCAAATGGCTTCACAGTCCACATGGGGAGACACTTAGACCCCAGTGGCCACAGTTTACCTACAAAGAGAGAATTCAGCACTGCTTCCTCATGTTCATTGGAAAATAAAAAAAAAAAAACATATCCTCCAGGTCACAGAGATCAGACCCAGCTTTGGTGGTCTCACTAGAAAGGATGCTAAAATTCCTGACAACAACATATATTTCAAGTGCCCAACCTCAGAGGCAGTTTCTCAAGAGTCTTTAGGACCAATGAGCTCCATGTTTGTGAAGTGTTTACCCTGTCCCTTACTTTTGGAAACTCCTCTACCACATCCAATATTGTGAACTCCTGAATATTTTCCATTTCAGATATGTGTTCACAGATTTCCTAACTCTTCTTCTCTAATCGTGTCTTATTTGGGGCAAAGGTAATGTAAAGGCAATGTTCTGGATGAGAGTGGGAATATTTTTGTGTAGCACATATTTGCATACACATTGGATTCATTTTCCTATTTTCCATTCGAATTACTGAATTCCTGACACTAACCCATACCCTAATAGACTCTGACTACTAATCCTAAAATGATGGACAAAAATAACCAAACAGAATGGAAATGAAAGCAGTTCAGAGAAGGCATGGTGTATATTTGGACTTTCCTTTTGCATGATAAAGTGTAGGTGTTATAAATCTAGTCAATTTTTAATTGAAATAGATCTCCATGTGTTTTTAAAGTTAACAAATATGTGAATTCCTGTCTCCCTTTTTCTGTAGCCTGTTCAGCACATGTATTTTTATATGTAAATATAGAAACATAACTGGTATCACACGTACATCCTTGTGAGTTTGGCTGTCTTGGGAGATACAAATCATGGGAAAAGATCACTCCTCCTAAACGCTGTTGGAACTTAAAATTCAACCTATGGATGAACTTCCTAGTTGAACAATATTATACATAAATCCATGTTCAGTAAAATGATTATTTTTGGATCTGTGGATGATATATGTTTCATAGTGAATTTCGATTGGCATGCATATTGATACATTTTAGTGTCTGTGTGTGTGTGTGTGTGTGTGTGTGTGTATATATATATATATATATATATATATATATATATACATAAATGCACACACACACACATATCTATATATATATATATACACTCTCAAGATTTTTCAAAATATGAAATATATGTTTCTTATTATACACTCCCTAAATTCATTCGTGTTCATATATGTAAATTTATAGTCAACATTTCACAAGATTATTCTCATAAAAATTCATCCACTTGAAATACGTATTTGTTTCCTACTACTGAAAACTAACTTCAGTGAATAGTGCATACAAATCATAATATTTCTACAGTAACTGACACAGTTTAGCATCAATGCAAGTAGATTCCTATGGGATATGATGTGTATTTTGACGTTCATTTTCATTCAACACTGGTGCATTACTATTTTTTCAGTTTTTGCACATCATAGGATATATATTTCATCCACAAGTTAGGAAATTTATAGGCTTTTTTTATACTTACCATCAAATCCTGCTTCAGAACATATGAATTCCTCTATATTTCTTGACTCATCTTTTTATGAGATTTCTTTCCAAACACATTATTTTCCATTTCCATAATAACTTTTGAAGCTAAACTCACACACCCTTCATGATAAAACATAACCCTAATATTACCATTAGATGTATAACTCGTTGGAATGAATGATTGTATAACAATATAAGATTTCTTACGTATTTTCAGATATCAATTCAATCCATGATTTAAAGTGGAAACAGTATATTATTTATTCACAGTATTGTCAATTCATGCATTTCTTCTACATTCATAGACACAGGGTACAACTCTGTGTACCCCCAATACTAAGTTATATCTCTTCAAAATATTGCTCCAAGAAATGTTAGAAGAAATACTCATGTCACCTGATCTACATATATATTTTATCACAGTAATATTCTGATCACAAAATGCAAAGGTCTCACTTCTGATTGTAGCAAATCCTAGATGGAAAGTGATCCTGGATTACTAAAAACATCCATGTCCAGGTTGCCTAATGCTCTCCAATGTCAATCATATTGGTGACTACATATTTGTTTCTTCCTAAGATTATATATTGAAACTCAACCTTATTGATAATGTCTAATCCTATCATTCACTTTATACTTTGCCTGGTTTCATAATGTGTGTATTGATATCTGATTTCCTACATAATTTTCCCAGTTCATCATTGTGACTGACTCTCCACATGTGCTGAAATTTACATTCACTCTCTAACCGAAAACCTAGGGCTATTGAACTTTTGGTCCAAACCCTATACTCACTCTTCTTCCGAAACAGACCGACTATCTTCCTAATCCTAACAACTATCCCTTTTTGACTGGATGAACTCTTCTACATTCAATCATCCAGGGTACAAGGTGATATGCCATTGTATATTGATTTATCTGAGACATCTGTGCGAACGAAATTCAATGCTAAGTATTCCAATCAAGGACCCAATGCCCTTCTGGGCTTAAAATCTTACCTAGATTTCTGTTTTCATACTTATATTTCACATCTATATTCTTATAAATATCCCAGGTTCCCAATACCATTATTCATCCAGCAGAATGATTCCTAACTCAAATCGAACATGTTATTAACCCTAATCATACATTGTTCCCTCAATCTAACTTTATAGAAGAACAGGGACAGAGTTGGTCTTAATATAGAGGAATATAGGGGATCTTCCACCCCCTGAGAACCTCAAAGGTCCATGCAGAAATTATCCCTGGGGAAGATGAAGGCAGCTATAAAGGACCTGAGAGGGCAAAAGTCATCTTGTAAGGCAAACAATCTGGTTAGGATGAAGGGATGTGTGTGAATCAGGCTCTCTCTTCTTAATGTAGAGAAGATGGACCAAACCAGTTCTGTGTGAGAGCTGTTCCTGGGTGCCTATGGTTGATATACCATTCTAAGTTGTGAAAGTGCCACAGAAAGTAGGGGCAGCCTCCATCTCATGGGACCCTTTGAAGGAACTGTTAGGACAAAGTGGTTGCCAAACCAGTGACCTCATTCAGTTCCGAACGGAAGTGACCTATCTCACTTCCTTGGTCTTGGAACACTCTGAACTTGGAATCCCGGAAGCCAGGCACACAGAACCAGTCCCAGACCCAGTCCCAGTGGGCTCACTTGTTTGGTTTTACCAAGGACAGAATCAGTCTTTCTTGGTACCTACTGATTTGAGAATGGCCAAATGCCAGGAGAGCTTTGGAGAGTGGCCTTCCCTGAGAAAGAAGGTAGTGGCTCAAAGCTGGCTCCTGACAACTTCAAAGAGTTGGCCAAAAATTCCAGCTCTGAGACAGTACAGGGCATTTTGGGGGAACATAGTATGGTACAACAGTCAGAGGAAATTCCGAGAGTCAAAGACCTACTTGGGGGAAGAAAGTCCTATGTTGTTGTGGGTGTGAGTTTGTTGTTTTGTCTCATGTTCTGAGAATTGGTAGGAAAGGCAGTTTGTTTGATTTGAAGTGGACTGTTTCTAGTAAGTCGTTTGACAAGGCAAGTGTTTCTATGTCTATGTATCCCACTGTGTTTGTAGTTGTAGACATTAGAAAACATAATGCATCAATGAATGTGTCCTGTCTAGTACAATGCTTCCCAAAATTCATACTGCCCGATTCATGATTGGACTGCAGCTTTCCTTATGGATGGGTAGCAATGACTAACTTCCTAATTTCCTGTTTTATTCCTGAATTCTGGCCACTCTCCGGAATAGGCTCATGGTTTTCTGTCCAAGATATGTACCACCTCCAAGCTCTGTGACATGGCCATGTACTGGAGAGCTGAAGGAAATGGGAGCATCTCAGGAAACTCAGATATCAGTGTGAACAGTAAAGACTATGTGGAGAAACCCTGCTTTGGGAATTTTGCTTACCTATGGTTCTGGTGCTGTGAATATCTAGAAGGTCTTTGCCTTAGGCCACCCCTTTGTGAATCCTGAAGAAAAGAGTTTTCAAATGGAAATGAATAGGCATCACCTGTGGCTCTTTGTTTTATTGCTTTGTAAAGAGATGTGTCTTAATCAGCATATTTTCCCAGTGTGATTATTTGGAGAAGTAGATCAGTATTAATGGCAGGCCTATTTGATCATTCCTGTTTAACAGGAAGGGTTTCCAGGCCACCCTGACTTTAGGCAAATTAGAGGCAAGGGAGATTATTTTGGGCACTGTCTTGGTATGCACCCCTCATGGAAACCTCAACCCAGGGGTTATGATGAGTGTCTATATAAAAGAAGATGAGGGCCATGTGGGAGTGTTTTGGTATTAATTGTGGTCAGTTGTGTGGCAGTAGGAAGAGATTCCTGGGTCAACCTGGGCTTGAACTATGGTGTGATTCCCCTTAGAGACTGAGTTTTGGAACTGAACTCAGAGAAGTATTACCATGAATTCTGTTGGGATATTAGAAGGCCATGCATGAGAATTGCCCTTGGAGACTGAGATTTAGGCCCAGGATGGCTTTCCACAGAGCACTGGGAATTTCAGCTAGGATATCACATGATTTTATTCTGAAAAACTTGGCAGCCATACTTGAGAGTCAAATCACACATGGAACTCACATTGTAGACCTCAATGGGCCAGGCTTCATTTGACCTTTTGGCCACTCTTTGGGAAGACTTGCCTGTGAGAGTTCTCCTGAGCTTTCATTGAAATGAGCTTCCTCACCATTTAATGGTTCCTGAATGAATTGAAACCCACAGTGACACCAACTTCATCCTTGAAAAATGGCTAGATAAATACCATGGAATATTTGAAATTCCCAAGAGCAGTGGCACTGGAGAATCTTTGGATGTTCTGTTGCTGATCATGAGTGTACCAGACAGTGCCTTGATTTACTGGGTTTCATGAAAATGGTGTAGAACAAAGGTGCCAGTACGTTGGAACCTGCTTAGTAGTGGGCCTAGAGCAGTGGTTTGCAGGTGTATGATAAAACATCTGTGATGGGGCCACATGGATCTGCCATTGGCTTCCAAATGCCTTGTGACTGACATGGTGCAGCCAGCAGACCCTTATATGTTAAGGCATCTTGTTACATTGAGAGGTTTTAGGGCAATGTTCAGAATTGGGTTGCTGCAGACAAGGAGGCAAGCTTTGTTGAATAGAAGCCTGGTTGGGGCATTCTCCTGCACACCCTGACCCACCACACGTGAGAGTACTCCCTCCAGCACTGTGTCCCCGTTGAACTCATGGTATTTACTGATGCCAATACCAAACTCCCAGTGCAGCAGTAAGAATCACCAGGAAAAGTGGAGGATGACCAAATGGCTTCTCAGTCCACACGAGGAGACACTTAGCTCCCAGTGGCCACAGTTTACCTACAATGAGGGAATTCAGAACTGCTGCCTCATGTTCACTAGAAAATAAGAAACCATGTCCTTCAGGTCACATATATGCAGATCCAGCTTTGATTGTCTCACTACAAAGGAAGCTGAAGCTCCTGACAACAACATATATTACAAGGTCCCAACATCAAAGGCAGTTTCTCAAAGAGTCATTAGGCCAGCAGAACTCCATATTTGTGGAGTATTTACCCTATCCCATACTTTTGGAAATTTCTCTACCGCCTCCAAGGCTGTGAACTCCTGAGCATTTTCATTTCCACATACGTATTCACAGATTTTCTAACTCTTCTCCACTAATTGTGTCTTAATTGGGGCGAAGGTTATGTCAAGGCATTGTTCTGGATGAGAGTGGGATGATTTTTGTGTAGCACATATTTGCATACACATTAGATTCATTTTCATATTTTCCATTTGAAATACTGAATCCCTGACATTAACCCATAACCTACTAGACTCTGACTACTAATCCTAATATGATGGAGAACATGAAACCTAACAGAATACAAATACAGGCCGTTCATAGGAGGCATGTTGTATACTTGGACTTCCCTTCTGCTTTATCAAGGGTATGTGTTATAAATCTAGTAAACTTTTCATTGTAATAGTTCTCCATGAGTTTTTAAAGTTAACACATATGTAAATTTCTGTCTCCCATTCTCTGTAGCCTATTAATTACATGTATTTTTTATGCATATTTAGAATCCTACCTGGTATCACAAGTACATTTTTGTAAGCTCGCTGATTTTGAAAGATACATATTGTGATAAGATATCACTCCCCCTAAATAATGATGGAACTGAAAATTAAACCTATTGGTGAATTTCCTAGATGAACAACATTATATATAAATCGATGTTCAGTAAAATGAATATTTTTGGATATGTGGATGATATGTATTACACGGTGAATTTCGATTAGCATTTATATTGCTACATTATAATGTCTGCGTGTGTCTATCTATCTATCTATCTATATATATATATATATATATATATATATATATATACTGTCCAGATTTTTCAAAATATGAAATATATATGTCTTATTATACACTCCCTAAATTCACTCATGTTTCTATATGTGGTTTATAATCAACTTTTCACAAGATAATTCTCAGAAATATTCATCCGCCTGAAATACATATTTATTTCCTAGTACTGGAAACTAACTTCAGTGAATGGAGCTTACAAATCCTAATATTTCTACAGTAACTGAATCAGTTTAACATCAATGCAAGTAGAATCCTACGGGACATGATGTGTATTTTGAAGTTTATTTTTATTCAATATTGGTACATTATTATTTTTTCAGTTTATGGACATCATAGGATATATCATTTCATCCACAAGTTCAAAAATTTATAGGCATTTGTTTCACTTTCAATCACTTCCTGCTTCAGAACACATGTATTCCTCTAAGTTTCTTGACTGGTCTTTTCATGAGATTTTATACCAAAAACATTAATTTTGATTTTCATAATCACTTTTGAAGCAAAACTCACATACCATTCATATTAATTATCACTCTGATATTACCATTAGATGTATAACTGGTTTGAATGAATGATTGTATGTCAATATAAGATTTCTTATATCTTTTCAGATATCAATTCTATCCATTATTTAAAGTGGAACCAGTTATATTGTTTATTCACACTATGGTCTATTCATGCATTATCTCTATATTCATAGACACAGTGTACACCTCTTTGTACCCCCAATACTAATTTATACGTCTTCAAAATATTGCTCCCTGAAATGGTGGATGTGGACTCATGTCACCTGATCTTTATATACATTTAATCACAGAAATATTCTGGACACAAAATGCAAAAGTCACACTTATGATTGTATAAAAGCCCAAATGGAAAGAAAACATGGATTACTAAAAACATCCATGTCCAGGTTCCCTAATGCTCTCAAATGTCAATCCAATTGGTGACTACATATGTGTTTCTTCTTAAAATTATATATTCAAACTCAACCCAATTGAAAATGTCTAATCCTATCCCTCACTTTATACTTTGCCTGATTTCATTATGTCTCTATTGCTATCTGCTTTCCTACATATATTCCCCAGTTCATCATTGTGACTGACTCTTCACATGTGCTGACATTTACATTCACACCCTAATAAATAACCTATTGCTAAAGAACTTTTGTTCCAAATCCTATACTCACTCTTCTTCCTAAACATACTAACTATCTTCTTAATCCTACCGAGTATCCCTTTTTGACTGGATGTTCTCTTCTACATTCAATCATTCAAGGTACAAGGTCTTATGCTATTGTATATTGATTTATCTGAGACATCGGTGCAGAATGTAATTCAACGCTAAGTATCACAATTAAGGGCCCAATGCCTTTCTGGGCTTCAAATCTTACTTAGATTTCTTTTTTCATACATATATTTCATCTCTATATTCTTAAAATAATCACAAGTTTCCAATACCATTATTCATGCAGCAGAATAATTCCTAACCCAAATGGAACATGTTATTAACACTAACCATACACTGTTTGTGTTAATAACATGTTTACAGAAGAGCAGGGACAGTGTTGATCTTACAATACAGGAATGTAGTGGATCTTCCATCTGCTGAGAACCTCAAAGCTCCATGCAGAAATGATCCCTGGAGAAGATGTAGGCAGGTATGAAGGACCTGAGAGAGCAAAAGTTATCTTCCATTGCAAACAACCTGGTCAGGATGAAGGGATGTTTCTGAATCAGCCTCTCTCATCTTAATGTAGAGAAGATGGACCAAACCAAGACTGTGTGGAGAGCTCTTCTTGGTTCCCTATGGTTGATATACCATTCTAACTTGTGAAAGTGTCACAGGAAGTAGGAGCAGCCTCCATCTCATGGGACCGTTGGAAGAAACTCTTAGGACAAAGTGGTTGGCGAGGCAGTGATCTCATTCAGTTCCTGAATGAAATGACCTCAAAGCACTTCCTTATTGATGGAACTCTCTGAACATGGGATCCAGGACGCCAGGCACCCAGATCCAGTCCCAGTCCCAGTCCCAGTGGTCTCACTTGTTTGGATTTACCAAGGACAGAATCAGTCTTTCTTGGTACCTACTAAGGTGAGGAAGCCAAATGCCTGGAAAGCTTGGAAGAGGGGTTTTTCCTGGAAAAGCAGGTAGTGGCTCACTCCTGGCTCCTGACAACTTCACAGAGTTGGCCAAGGAGACCAGATCTGAGACAGGACAGGACATTTCGGGGGAACATAGTATGGCCCACCAGTCAGAGGATACTCCGGATAGTCTCATACCTATTTGGGAGAAGAAGGTGTCATTGTCCGTGTGGGTGTGGGTTTGTGGTTTTGCCCAATGTTCTGAGAATAGGAAGAAAAGTCAGTTTGTTTGGTTTGGAGTGAACTGTTTTTAGTAAGTCGTTTAACAAGGCAAGTGTTTCTGGGTCTGTGTATCACACTCTGTCCGTGGTTGTAGACATTAGAAAAGAGAATGCATCAATGGATATGTCCTGTCTAGTAGAAAGCTTCCCAGCATTCATCCTGCCCATTTTATGAATGGACTGTGGATTGCCTTATTAATGGGCAATACCTGCTTCCTTCTTAAGTTGCTGTTTTCCTCCAGAATTCTGGACACTCTCCAGAATAGGCTCATGGTTTTGTGTCTAAGTTATGTACCACACCCAAGCTCTGTGACAAGGCAATGTTCTGGATAGCTGAAGGAAATGACGAGCATCTGAGAAAACTCAGATATCAGTTGACCAGGAAAGTCTCAGTGGAGAAACCCTGATTTGGGCCATTTGCTTGCCTATTGTTCTGTTGCCCTGAGAGTCAGGAAGTCTTTGTCTCACACCACCCCTTTGTGAATCCTAAAGAAAATAGTTTTCAAATGGAAATAAATAGGCTTCACCTTTGGCTCTTTACTTAATTGATTTGGAAAGAGTTGTGTCTGAATCAGCCTCTTGGCCCAGTGTGATTCTTTGACTTAGATTCTCAGCACCTGATGGATCTAAAGAAAGATCCCATGTGTGCATCCAAATCAAAAATGGCAAAAAGAGCTGTAATTGTGGATGAAGTCTTCTGCCTTCCTCTGTAAGGTTCCTGAATTCCATCAAGTGAGAATAGGGATCATTTTTGTCAGATGAGTTCGTCAAAGCCCTTCTGAGGCTATCCCGTAGGTGCTTTGGTTTTCTCATCACTCCATTTCACATAAAGTATCTTTAAGCGACACTCAATAGGCCTCAAATGGGAAAAGTGGAGCAGTATGACAGGCAGGCCTTTTTGATCACTCCTGGTACAAAGGAAGGGTGTCCAGGCCACCCTGAATTTAGGCAAATGAGGAGCAACAGAGCTTATTTTGGACACTGTCTTGGGCTGCATCCCTCATGGACACCTCCAGCCAGAGGTTATGATGAGTGTCAATATGGAAGAAGATGAGGACCATGTGGGAGAATTTCGGTTTTATTGTGGTCATTTGTGTGGCAGTTGGAAGAGATGACTGGGTCCACCTGGGCTTGAACTCTGGTGTGATTCCCCTTAGAGACTGAGTTCTGGAACTCACCTCAGAGAAGTATTGCTATGAATTGTGTTGGGATTTGAGGAAGCCACGCATGAGAGTCATCCTTGGAAACTGAGATAAAGGCCCAGGGTAGCTTTCCACAGGGCACTCTGATCTCAACCAGGATATCACATGATTTTATTCTGAAAGACTTGGAAGCCATTGTTTAGAGTCAAAACAGACAATGACATCACATTTTAGACCTCAATGGCCCTGGCTTCATGTGACCTTTTGGCCACTCTTTGGGAAGCCTTGCCCGTGAGAATTCTCCAGAACTTACATTGAAATGAGTTTCCTCAACATTTAATGGTTCCTGAATGAATTGAAACCCACAGTGCATCCAACTTCATCCGTGAAAAATGGCTAGATAAATACCATGAAAATTTTCAATTTCCCATGACCAGGTGGCACTGGAGAACCATTGAATATTCTGTTGCTGATCATGAGTGTACCAGACAGTGCCTTGATTGATTGGGTTTCATGAAAATAAGTTGGAGCCTGCTGAGTAGTTGTCCTAGAGTAGTGGTTGGCAGGTGTGTGAAAAAACATCTATGGTGGGGCCATGTGGATCTGCCATTGGCTTCCAAATGGCTTGTGACTGACATGGTGCAATCAGCAGACCCTCCTATGCAAAGGCATCTTGTTATATGGTGACGTTTCAGGGCAATGTTTACAATCAGGTTGCTATGTTTAAGGGGGCAAGTTATGTGGGATAGAAGCCTGGTTGGTGCATTCTCCTGCATACCCTAACGCACCACGCCTGAGAGAACTCGCTCCAGCACTGTGTCCCAGTTGAACTCCTTGGATTCCATGAAGCAATTACTAAACTCCCAATGCAACAGCAATAAACACATATAGAATCCTACCTGGTACCACACCTACATTCTTGTGAGGTGAACGACTTGGCAGATACAAATTGTGAGAGAAGATCACTCCTCCTAAACGCTGTTGGAACTGAAAATATAACCAATGGGTGAGCTTCCTAGTTTTACAACATTATATATAAATCCATGTTCAGTAAAATGAATATTTTTAGATCTGTGAATGATATATATATCATGATGAATTTCGAATAGCATATATATTGCTAGTTTTTAATGTGTGTGTGTATGTATATATATGTGTGTTTGTATGTATATATATGTGTGTGTGTGTGTGTGTGTATATATATATATATATATATATATATATATATATATATATATATATATACACACATTCTCCAGATTTTTCAAAATATGAAATATTTGTATCTTAATATACACTCCCTTAATTCATTCATATTCATGTATGTGGATTTATGATCATCTTTTCTAAATATTATTCTCAGAAATATTCATCCACCTGAAATATTTTTTTGTTTTTAGTACTGAAAACTAACTTCAGTGAATGTTGCATACAAATCCTAATATATCTAGAGGAACTGACCCAGTTTAACCTCAATACAAGAAGATTCATATGGAACATGATGTGTATTTTGATGTTCATTTTAATTCAACACTGGTACATTACTATTTCTTCAGTTTATGCACATCATAGGATATATATTTCATCAAAAAGATCACAAAATTATAGGCATTTTTTCACTTTCAATCACTTCCTACTTTAGAACACATGTATTCTTCCATATTTCTTGACTGGTCTTCTCAAGATTCTTTTTTACAAACACATTATTTTCGATTTTTATAATCACATTGAAGCAAAACTCACACACCTTTCATGATAAACCATAACCCTAATATTAACATTGATGTATAACTTGTTGGAATGAATGATTGTATATCAATATACGATTTTTTATATTTTCAGATATCAATTCAATCCACCATTTAAAGTGGAACCAGTTATATTACTTATTCACAGTTGGTCTATTCATGCATTATCTCTATATTCATAGACACCGGGTACACCTGTTTGTACCCCAAATACTAATTTATAAGTCTTCAAAATATTGCTCCCAAAAATGGTGTAAGAAATACTTATGTCACCCGATCTATATATACATGTTATCACAGTAATATTCTGGACACAAAATTCAAAGGTCAAACTTATATTTGTACCAAAGCCTAAATGGAAAGTGAACATGGATTACTAAAAACATCAATGTCCAATTTGCCTATTGCTCTCAAATATCAATCCTATTGATGACTACATATTCGTTTCTTCCTAAGATTATATATTCAAACTTAACCCTGTTGAAAATGTCTAATCCTATCACTGACTTTATACTTTTCCTGATTTTGTAATGTCTGTATTGATATCTGCATTCCAACATATTTTCTCCAATTCATCATTGTGACTGACTCTTCACTTGTGTTGACATTTACATTCACTCTGTAACCGAAACCCTATTGCTAAAGAACTTTTGTTCCAAATTTTATACTCACTCTTCTTCCTAAACCTACCGACTATCTTCCTAATTTTACCGACTATCACTTTTGAATGGATGTTCTCATCTACATTCAATCATCCAAGTAAATGTAGGGCGAGTGTCAGAGGATGAGACCACCAAGAGACTATCTCATGCAACAGAAAGGGTTTATTTGGGGTCCAGAATGCTGGGGCTTAGAGCTCACTTGAATAGAGCAGAGAGCCCTGAGAACATCTTAAGCAGAACTTATATAATTTTCTTGGAGAGGGCAGGGAGGGAAGTTTATTGATGGGTCAGGGCGAGTTAGCGGTTTGTGTGTAAACGCGTGAGGGAGTACATTCTGCAGTTTGGCAGTTGGGGACAGCACATTCTGGGAACAAGATTAGGAAACATTTCTCAACATTTCAACAGTGTTTTGTTAAGCATACAGAAAAACAGGAAGTGACAAGTACATATTTTATTAACATTTCATTCCCCACTTCTTCTTCTGGCTACTTTTAATCATTAAAGTGATTGTTGGGGGTTGTCACATTTTATGTATGCTAGTGGGGTATTAACATAAGTTTAACTTGTCCAATTTGAGCTTGGAGAAAAGAAATTACATGGTTGAGAAACAGGGTTTTATAGTAAGCAATAAAATGAGGATTATTATTGGACCGGCCAGGGTTGATTAAAACGTAGTTAACCAGGGGGACTGTGTAAACCAAGACTCAAACCACCAATTTTGGGTCTCTATCTCTCTTTGATGCTCTTCAAGGCATCTTTTTAATTTATTCATAGGGTTTGTTACAACTCCAGTATGGTCGACATAAAAAAAAAAAAAAAAAAAAAAAAAAAACATTCTTTCCTCAATGCAGCACAAAGGCTCCCTTCTCTCATGAAATGGAGGTCCAAACCTCGACTTTTCTGTAAAACAACTTCAAAGAGAGAGGTAAAAGATTCCTGCAAAGTTGTGATGGAATTTTCTAATATCTTTAAGTTTTGATCTATTGCTTCTTCTAATTGGGTGATTTGTTGTGTCCCATGGACCAGGGCAGTGGTTCCTGTGCGAACCCAGGCAGCAACTCCTATTCATAATAGAATGGCTAAGGTGAGAGATATATGTTCCCAACTGAACCGGGTTGTATGCCCCTCTATTTGATCTTCCAATGAACCTGCATCAAAATAGAGCACTCTGGGAAACATCTGCACCATTACACAATTAATCACTTCTGTTGACCATTTCATAAAAACATAAACAACGTTTAAATATATAGAATTATATTGTTGTAGGGACGGACAAGGCAAGGCACCTAAGATAGCACCAAAGACAAGGAAACAGTCATATTTGGTTGCAACCAGATTCAGAGGGCATTGCTCCTGTTGTAATCAATTAATCCCCTGAAACCCAAGTTTAGGTAGTTTCAGAATTTTGTACCCAACATGTAAGGGAAGGGGCTCTGAAGTTCACAGTCTGCAGAAGTTCACAAAGAGCAGTTTTTGTTTCTGATTTTTCCTCAGTTTTGGGCAAGTTAAATTTTCAAGGACACCTGGCTGGGGGAGAGCTTTTTTTTCCCTTTTTTTCCCCCTGCCAGCTGTTTCCATGGAGCCCAGTTTGTAACTTATTCATCTTAGCAATGTAGCCATCTCTATGAAGCCCCAGCTAAAGGACAGAAGCCTTGATCACATATGTTGTGAAAAACTAGTAAGGGTGTGTCTAGCTCAGGAGTGCTGATTTTTTTCAGCCAGTTGCCAGGTCGACCAGGGCAACACAAAAAGAGGAAGTTTATCTACACTGAACTCTTTTATAGGGACTCTTTTGCTGAAAGTCCTAAAGTTAGCCATGGTGAAATCTTCTGGATAAGGTCAGTTAAGACTTTCCTGTGGGCCTGGTACAGAGGGGGAAGACGGGGAATGCAGGGCTGAGAGCAGCTCTTTGGATCTGAGAATGAGGAAGGAGAGATGTAAAAAAATAATGGAAAAGGGTTTTGAGATCTTCCTAGCAACAAAAACATGAGTAGTAGAACGGGTAGAACAGAGCGGGAGATGGGAGTGAGTATCCCAAAAAGCCTGTAAGGGACTTTAAATTCTTAGTAACCTTTTTTCAGTGATGGCAAAGCAACTTTAAAGGCCATTTTCATTACATCTTGGATATGGGTCTGAGGGCTCTTCTCAGCTGGTTTGAGCTTTGGGTTAGCTGGTAAGAGGACCTGGTGGGACCCAGTGTGGGCACTGACAGGAAAAGAGAGGAGTGAGTGAGTGGAGGGTTACCTCAGTACCTGCTACCTCAGCAAGGGGGCAATGGTCTGAGAAACGGTGGAGGTTTGGGTTTTTAATATAGTAATTGGAGGGGAGAAATCAAGTTGATGAGGTGGGAGTGACAACAGAGAGTCTAGAGCAGAAGGCTGAGGGTGAGCATGTATTGGAGAAGCATAGTTCACGATGTGAGCAAAGGAGAGAAAAGGCCTCCACATAGAGGAATCTCCTTTCACCCTTTTGAGCACTTGCAGAAGTTAAAAAGGTCACACAGAATTTGAGGATCTAGAGACCCCTCTGGGGGCCATCGGTTTTGGTTGTCTAATTGGTAATATGGCCAATGCTGTGTAGAGAATTTCATGAGTAGTTTGGGTTCCATGTGGCAGTCCCTGTATGCTCACATCCCCATGACTTACAGAAGATGTCGGCGTTCCCCGCACACAGCCTTGACTGTTTGTGGCTTTGATAGTACACTGGGCAAACATAGTAATCTAGGCTAGCCAACCAGCATCTGGCTCGCGTGTCCCTACATCAATAATGTTTGTTTCCATTATCTATGGTATGGAAGGAATTTAATGGAATTTTAGTGGGATCCTCTTCATTAGGGATATCCCAATCGGGAAGACCTATACGCAGCTGACAAATGTCTGGCTGGAGAGATGGCCACCAGGTCCCTAAGCGGGCTGTATGCAAGATAGACCATACTTCCGTTCCAGTAGGATTTGTGATCAGCCATCGCTGCTGAACAGGCTTATGAGGGTTAGGACTACTGGTGGTCAAGGGGAGAGTCTATAGCCTTATCCACACAGCGAATCCACAATTTGAAAGGGTTTCCAGTCTTTTCCAGTTTCCAGCCAGAGTCTGGACAGGGCACAGGCTTGAGATGAGAGGTAGGGATCCAGGAAGTGATTTTGACTACCTTTACCCTGTAGGTGTTATAAGTAGCACCTGGTATGGTCCTTTTCAGCGGAGTTCCAGGGATGACACCAGATGTCGTCTTACATAGACGAAGTCTCTACTTGATATCGCTGTAGAGTCCCCTCATCCCCAGGTTGGCAGGCAGTGGCCATCT